>NW_004955434.1:9697969-9824610 GCF_000276665.1 Chinchilla lanigera
TTTTTTTTGTCTTTTTGAGACAGAGTCTCACTATGCATTTCAGGCTGACCTTGAACTTACTTTGTAGCCCAGGCTGGACTCAACTCGCAGTGATCCTCCTGCCTGAGCCTCTCTAGTGCTGGGATTACAGGCGTGCACCACCATACCTGGCCTGCTTTTATATTCTCATGCAAACTTGGTGTTGACATCTTCAGATGATAAACACCAAAACTATAAATATACTTTTATGTAATTGGCAGCTCAGTAGGTTTGTTTATTCCAGCATCACCACAGACATCTGAGTAATAAACGTGTTGTGCTGTGATAGTGTGAAGGCTACCACAGCATTAGGCAATAGGAACTTTTCAGCTTCATTATAATTTTGTGGGAGCACTGTTATGTATGGAGTCCACCTTAAATCAAAATGATATGTGGTATGTGACTTTTTTGTCTAGTAAGTTCTGAGTTTTGGTTTCCTAGACTACATTTTCTCTGCTTTCCCCCTATTTCTGATATATACCTTGTTTTGTGTCTAGTTCATAAACTTGGTCATATATGTTAGTGATCTTAACAGTTTTTATTCTCTATGAGCTCAGAATATCACATTGTTTGATTTTATTATGTATATATTTTGTATACAGTTGCTGAGTTTTACATATTGTGTGCATCCGTTAATTTCATCAAATTGCGTGAGCATCTATTAATTAGATTGGTAAGAATATTATTTATAAGTCCTGGTAGTGAAAAGACCTCTATTAGCCACACTTCCAAAGGAGGTATATCAGTACAAAGAATGAAGAATTGTTAAAAGATCTGCCAATTCAGAGAGCCCTGCACATTGGTACTAACAGACAAAAGGTCATATGAGTGTGTTTTGGGTTTTTTTGATGTTTTATAAAACATCTGACAATACAGATAATAGCTGTTTTTGAAAACTTCTGAGTATTACTTTGATCTGTCATCTGCCCATTTAAGAAATATTGAGTTTTGACAGGCCCCAAGAACTATTGTAGATGCTACAGATGCAGCAGTAAAAAAAACAGAACCAAAAAATATTTTAAAACCCCTATTTATAGAAAGTTGTATTGTCTTAGTAGAGAGCGATAAATACATTCGGGTTGGATGATACATTTAATGCAGAAAAACAAAGCAGAGTGAAGGAATAAGAAGTAAGACCACTTGTAAGAGTCTTCAGCATCTTCATGGAGAAGATGGAAGATGTAGAAGGATCTCAGAGACTGTGAGAGAATGAAACATAGACCCAGGAGAAGAGCGTTGTGTGTTAGTGAGATTTAGCAGGTAAGAAAGTTGACAAGAAAATATTAGGAATAAATTTTAGGCCCTAGCAAAGAATTTATAGCTAGTATCAAGGAATACACTCTTTTTTGTTTTAGGAGTCAAACTCGGGACCTTGTGCTTGCCAGGCTGAACTATATCCCCAGCCCCAAGGAATGCATTTTTATCAAATATAAAAATGAAACATTCTGATTTTTAGGTAATCTAATCCTAGAAAAGTATAGAGCCAACCCTCTTCTTCCCTAAATAGCACTACCATGTAGTGGAGAGTTTATTCACTCTTCTTGCTCATTCATACCAAGGCTGTAACAGGTCTGCTTTATTCTGCCTTGTGTGTATCCCTCATGTCTGTTATCTCTTCTTAAACTCTGACTATGCTACTGTAGTTTGGGTTTTACCGCTTTTCTCTGGGGTTATTATATTTTCTTAATCCATCTATCCATCTTTTATACTTTACCCTTGAATTATTTTATTTCCCATTCCCCTGCATAAAATACCTGTCTTTGCTTAGCTTTCAGGATTAGTCATGTTGCTTTCTTTTTTGAGCTCCATTTACTCATCTGATAGGTGAAGCTAATGTCAGCTACTCCATGAAGTAGTCAGCAGTTAAATCAGCACCCTAAATTACTATATAGTAGTAACCTATGCAGTGCTTTAGAGTGCCCAAAGGCTTGTTCTGAGTTCTGTTGTACATGTTCCCCCTGGTTTAAACTCTTCAGTATATGTAAATGAGGTCTAGATCTGATTCTTTCTTGAGCTCCATGTTCACTTTCCAAGATAAATCCATTTTAGATGTCATAGTAGGTAGCCTCAAATTCATCATGCTTAAACCTCCCTGACCAAGTCTAACGTGCTGTTGCTTTAATGAACTTGATTGCAGTTACCATCATCTTTTAAACAGTTATATGAGTAGAAAACCTTGGATTCTTTGTTTCCTCACTTTCCATGTTTTATTGACTGACTACACTTTTCCAGTGTTTCTAAAATTTGTCTCTTTTATTCTCACTGATCTTTTAAGGGAATTTCAAGGTCTTATCTTTGCCTATTGAAAAAGCTTATTTCCTAGCTAGTTTGTTTTTCTCTGGGATCTTTATACTGCATATTAAAATCTGTCCTTTGCCTTAATACCAGATTATTTTTGAAAACTGAGACCTAAAGATATGATTTATTTCATGAACTTTTATTCTTCATGGAAGTCCAGACTCCGGGGCCATCATTTTGAGACTGTTTTTTCCCACATGTAGAATACATTGTATCCCCCGTTTCTATGTAATATAATGCCTCTGTTCCTGTTATATGCTGTACTTACTATGTCTTCCCATTATCTTTATATATACAAACTATCTGACTTAGATTTCAAGCTCAGATCAACCATCTGCTCTACTTTATAATACCTTTTCCCTCAACTTTCCTGTCCTTGAGTATACCTAAGAAATAACTGATCCCACATGCTATTCCCATAGAATTAAAAATTTTTTATATTGGCAATTCTTGAATACCTTTTTATTCATGAATACCTCATTATTCATGAATACCTCATTATTTTATCTAGAAATAATTTCATTGTTGTGCACATTCCAGTAAACATTGGCAGGAGCATAATTCAGGGGTAAAGCACGTGCTTATTAGCATGCCTGAGGCCCTGGATTCAATCCCAGGTACCCTTCCCACCAAAGGAAATAATTGCATTGTCTGCAAATGATAAAATGTGAGGTTCGGAGAAAGGAAATCATTGTGAGTCTTATAGAAACAGTAATTAAAGAACTAAAGCCTTTTAGTGCCAGAGTTCACTTACACTGCCAGAATTCCACACAGGTCAAGCCTAGCACATTTTAAAATCATCTTCAGGTTTGGAAATCTGGAATGGTAATTGGATTCATTCTGGTTATCACAAGATAGGCTTTAGGTAAATTTTGTTGCAAAGAATAACACTTTAATTGGCTATACTCTTGAAGTTCCTGTCCCCTCCCCACAAACCCCACAGCCCATCAGGTTATGTGCCATATTGTTATTTTGTTTTGTAGCACTTACAGAATTTGAAATTGCACAAAAGAATTTGTTCAAATAAATGCCTGTTGAATTTAATTATGTAGTTACAGTTTTCTGTATCACCTAGTGTAGCCCTCCAAAGCATCTCTGACATACATTAATCTTATCTTTCATTTAAGATTTCTCTGTAAACTTTATGATATATTTCATTTTTTTTATCATATATTTCAGAATGCAGTGATACCTCAGTTCACAAACAGTTTTGTTTGGTTAGCAAATAGAAGCTTTTGGCACAGTTTTGTTTTTGTTTGCAAACTACTACAGGTGACAAACACAACCATGGCCATCTTTTACACACAAACACAGATATGGCTGTCTTTTCCAAAATTGTTGAACAAATTAAGTCCCAAACCAGGATACCACTGTACTGTGGTTTTGATGTTTGATTTTTTTCAGTTTGATAGGAAGTTACTCCCTCCTCAAGGCTACTATAAATTTGATCAGAAATTGATCTATTTCATTTTGTTGGGCTTTAATGATATGAATGCCTATTATTAATTAGACTGGAAAGCCAGAAAATTTTATTTTTATACATTTATCTTTTATTCAGCTACTTACCAAATGTCCTTTTAATGCTAATAGGTTTTTACCATTGTCATTTGGACCTTCTAAATGCACTATTGTATCAGCAAAAAGGATAATTTATTTTCCAGTATCCATACTGAATTTGAATTATCCCGTAATTACTTTCACCTAATCTTACAAGCAGTGTTGAGTTTCCTGTTTCAAACTTTAGAGGTAGCTTTAGCATTTATGATTAAATGCTTTCATGATCTATCATACTCAAATCATTTTTCTTTAAATTGTTATCCAGTACTTTTTCAGTATACACTGATACATTTTTAAAAACTTTTATTGTGAAAATTTTGCTTTTAGAAAGTTGAAAATTCTTCAGCTTTCCCAAATATTTACTTTTGCTGTCTGTTTTGTTGTTGTTGTTATTGTTGTTTTGAGACAGGGTCTCGCTCTGCACTTCAGGCTGGCCTTAAGCTCCCTTTGTAGCCCAGACTGGTCTTGAACCCCAACAATTTTCCTGCCTCTGCCTCCTGAGTGCAGGGATTACAGGCGTGCACCACAGAAGATTTAATTTGCACAAAATTCATCAGTAAAGCAAAACTCTCAACCCGGCTTAGTTTTTTGTTTTTTTTTTTTTCTTAAATATTTCTTGGACTTCATACTGCTACCTCATGAACATGTGTGGCCCTAACAAAAACAATAATAAGATTAAACAAAGAACTTCAGGAATACAGGGATATACTCACACAAGGTGAAGAGAACTTAGTCATGTTCTTTCTTACCTCTCCTTTGCCTGCTAACCACTTAACCTCCATTCCTTCAAAACCATGTTGAGGGCTGAGGATGTGGCTTAGTGATAGAGCACTTGCCTAATGTGTACAAGTGTGGAGATGAGAAGAATATAGATGGTATTTGGAATCAGAGAGGTCTGCGTTCTGGTTCTGGTTCTACTTTTATTAGCAAGGACATTGCAAAAGCTACTTCTTAAATTATTTTCTGTGCTTTTGGAATTACTTTCTGTTTACCTATAAAATGAGAATCCTTCTACCACAGCCTCCTCCATACTGAGATTACATCACAGGTGTTACTAGCTAGAATATTCTTAGTAAATTACAATTGGTATCATTATCTAGGGTGCCTTTTGAATTGCTAAATGTAATCTACCTTTATTGGGTATTTAACATAAGTTGTGTTTGTTCAGAAAAGAGTGGAATTCTAGTGCAAATTTAAGTGGACTCAAAGAATGAGATAACCTTAAGTTGCCTGAAAAATATATTTTTGTTCAAAGGCAAGTCTAAAATTGATTCGTGTATCAAAGTGTACACTGTTATAAATTTAACTATTCTTGAGAACTTCAGTGGAGTACTCATTTATATAATACTTGAAAATGTGAAATGTAGAAAAAAATGCTTTTCTATGTAGTGATAAACTTACTACTACTGACCATTGTTTTCTTGTTTAGATTCCCATTATTTGCTAATTTGTATTATTAATCCTTATTAATTTTGCATTGTTAATTTAAGTAAGATTATTACAGCATTAAAACTTGTTCAAATGTCATTATGGTTTGTATCTAGATGTCTTCCCAAAGCTTTGTGCAGTCATAAGGCTTTTTTTGAGAAGTGGCTGAATCTAGAGTGTCTGATTGATTCGTACTGCAGTACTGGGATTAAGGGTGCTGGGTGGGTGATTGCTGGGTCAATCCACTGATTGGATTGGCACTGCCTAAATCCCAGAAGACTGCATACAATATAAGGGACAGAAAGAGGCTTGTCTCTCTCTCTTGTTGCTTTTGCTGTCTTCCCTGCCATGGACCTTTGGAGCCAGCCAGTTGTGGACTGAAACCTCTGCAAACTGTGAGCTAAATAAACCTTTCCTCCCTTAACCTTGTGGGTGTTGGGTATTTTGTCTCAGCAATGAGAAAAGTAACTAAAACATACTCTTATAAAATATAAAAGTGACATTTTATAAAACATATACATTCTACACTCAAGTGCTAAGGCATCTCTAGACACATTCTACTTTATAAAGTGAGTTATCCTGTCTTAATCATTCTTTAAATAAAATGAAACTGTTGGGGATATTTTACATCTTGGATTTTTGTAATAGTCTGAGACATTCAATATTTTCTAATATATGCACAGAATTAGCTTTCAATAGCCAGTGACATGCTATATACAAACCTTTGTATCTTTGAGAACCACAATTTGAAGTGTCTTAAGAAACAATCACATGGTTGATCCAAAATTGTACTAAGGAAAAAAATATTTAGAGAATTAGCGGTGTTTTCACTTTTTTGTTATTGTTCATTAACTGTGTTATTTGGGGAGGAACTATTTTTTTTTTTAAAGTTTGTAGGTGGAGGAAGAGACTGGGCTTACCTCAGTTAAAATTTACAAGTTATACTCTTTTATACCTGTTGGACCAACCTTTCCTCTTTTTTCTCCATCCCTATTCACTGGTTTCTTGTCTCTCAGGTCATCAGCTCTTCTGGGCTGCTCCACAACATCCCATCTGCACAAAGTTTACTTAGTTTCCTTTGAAATTTCTGTCCCTTCAAGCACAAGTTCTACCATTACATCGAATAACTAGCAGTGAATGAGAAATGACGTAGAGCCCTTTAGTTACACAGATTTTGTTAGTTTGGTTTTCTTTGTCAACCCGTTTATCTTTGGTGAATAGAATTTTCAGACATTGTTGAGGGGTTATATAGTATTGAATTTAAGCCCTTTTGTCAGTCCCTTTTGTTCAGCTGTTTTTCCTCTTTTTTATTAATATGTGATTGTGTATGTGTTTTCAAGGTGAAGAATCTGAATGTTAATTCCGAATTTTCTTTGACTTAGTGAATTTATTAACGTTTTAAAATTATAAACATAGCTCTTAAACTTTTAGGTTCTGTCTACAAACCCTCTATTTGTAAATCTAGCAAGTTTCAGCAATCATTTTAGAGGGGCTCTTACAACTTAAATTCTTTTAAGTATGTTAAGCAGTTCTTACAAATACATTTTTGTTTCTTTTTATAGAAATTCATTGTCTGACGTGTTCTGACACCACATTTGGAGGTATTTTTGCTAAAGCATGTATATGCATTATGTAAAAACTTTGGTTCACCAAAGTTGCACATTAAAAACAGCTTGTGGAAAAATAGGAATCACTTACAACTTTATAACTGAACTAGGAGATTCACAAATAATAACAATCTTAATAAAAGTTAAAAGATACTAAGTTAAAAAAACAAAAAAAGATACTAAGTTTAAAATCAAAGAACATTGGTTGGGAGAGAGGTTTAAGGACAGATTTAAGCTGTTAAATTATGGTAATAATGGCAGAATGCACAAAAATAAAAAACTGAGCCAAGAGGAAGAAAGTACTGTGTTGTTTGTTTGTTTGTTTGCATCAGGAATTGAACTCAGGACCTTGCACTTGCCAGAAAGGCGCTTGTGCCACTGGACTGTATCCCCGGAGGAAGAAAGTACTGTGTACTGTATTTCTCAGTTCTCTTGTAGCTTGTATTTTTCTGTTGGAGTACTTTTAGCTGATGGCGTTACAGAGCATTAGGAAGCTAGCAAAATTTTCCTTAAGGAACTCTCTGACAAGTTAGAACCTTGAGGAGTGACCTGAGACCACTAGGGCAGGCAGAATTGAGGCAAACAGCAATATCTTTATTTCAGGCTGGGTGCAGTCTGGCCAAGGGCAAGAAAGCTGTTGGCCCTGAACAAAGGAAAAGAACATGCTTTTATAGACTAGTACGGCATGGGAGGGGCAGTTCCACTGAGGTAGATGGAAAAATTTAAGTTTCTTAGGGGTCATTGTTAGGTCTGGCACCTCTGAGGGAGGGAAGTGCAGGATGACAGTAGTATTCCGCTGATTTACAGCATGACAGTCTGTATGTAGATTTACAGGGTTTCCTGTAAGCCTGAGAACCAGGCCTGGGAACCATTCTGATAAACAGATTTATTTTAGTCTCTTGAGCTGAGTGAGGGGGCTTTCCTGTTTGAACAGACTGGTATGGTGTTTTTTTCTCTTCAAATTGGGTGGGGTCCAATGTGGAGGACCTAACACTCTCAGTTCATTTTCACGGTACTGGATTCTATATGTTACAGCATTTTTCTTTTTCCATTTTGTTTCACCATGATAATTTAAAATTCTTTTAAAATGTAAATAGGTACCTAGTGGTTTCCTGGTATGGCTTCCTTACCCTTCACATTCTTTCTAGTTAGCATATATAACTTTTAAATTCAAATTCATCTCAAAATTGCAGAAACAAGATGCTTCATTTTCCTTCATTTTTTTCTTTAAATTTTTTGAATTACCATTGTGACTAGAATGACTAAGTTATAATTTCATTAATACAAGTTAACAAAAACTTGTTATACCACATCTGAAAAGTCCTTATACTTGGCTTATTCTGTTATTTTGAAACGTACAAGTTTTTAACTTTTATTCTGTTCATCAGTAGATGTGTACATGGCACTCTGATGAAGATACTTATCTTTTTTGTGGACACCTATATTTAATCCTTTTGTAGTAGATGTTTAGTTTAAATATAAAGTGTGGCGTAGAAATAAATTTCCTTTTAAAAATGTAAGTTTTTGTTTTAATATCCATCTTCTCATAGTTTAACTAAATTTTAAATCTGTAGAATTTTCAACATAACATTGGTTGCGGATATAGTAGTTACATCATTTATTTTGTTTCTGCAAACTGTATGAAAAAGGAAAAATAACTGAATTATCAAAATTGTTTAGTTTTTGAAGTACATAACTGGAATCAAATAAAATGAGTAATTGTTAACATTTAATAAACTCATAATGTTGAAGTACTCAGCCATCCCACTTACACAAGAGCCACACGTTATCATTAATTAATTGGAATAATCAAGACTCAAGAGTGGAAAAGATCCTTTACTTGTTCAAGATGTTTATTTGGTATTGATTACATGCAAGGCAAATAGTATTAATGTTTTCTAACATGAAGCACTTATAGTTCATTAAGTAATAAAAGCCAAATTCAAAGAATATGAAGCATTCTGCAAATGTAATGAGTAATACTACAAATGAGATACAGATAAAGAGGTTTGATGAGCTCAGAAGAGGAACATAGTATTGAGGAAATCTTTGTAAAGAGATAGCATTGACATTATATATAACCTTTTGTGAGACAGGTGTGGAGGGAAGCTTTCTAGACAGAGATTTTTTTTTTAAATGCAGCATGTTGTTACTGATATATTGTATTGCTGGAGTCTGAGATGTGAGAAGGGAAAGTATAGGAAATATTTGGAAGAGTAGATCAAATCTGATCCACTCTTTTTAGGTAGTATTGATGACCAGTTAACAAAATTTGGACTTTACTCCATAAGATATAAATAGTGAAGGGTTTTTTTCAGCTAAAGATTGATGCTGATTATGCCAGCTGTGTATCATCTGCACTCCTTTTTTATGCATAGAATAAACTCTTGGCTTACATTTTTCAGCTTATCTCTTTCAGTCACCTGACCATTGGTGAAGAGAACTTAGTCATGCTCTATCCTGCCTCTCCTTTGCCTGTTAATCAGTTAACCAGGTGACTTCCACACCTTTAATGTGGCTTAGTTGTAGAGCACTTATCTGTGATGTGCAATGCCCTAGGTTCAAGCCCCAGTGCAGCAAGAAAAAAAAATTAATCTATTTCACTTTAGCTGTCTATGTCCACAATTACAGCTATAACTATATGTATTTTAAGCATCACTCTTCACTTGCTTCAGAGTTCTCATTTTGACACTGCCGGTCTGTTGATCCACAGCTTTTTCATTTTCCTCATCCCCATCCTTTTGTTTGCATCACTGCTGAGTTAAGTGAGAGCTGCATATCAAACACCATTTAGCATACAGATTTGAATGTTTTGTACTTTGATTGCACCAAAAAAATTTGAAAGGGTGAGAAAATAAAATGGAGCCAGGAATGTGATTGTTTTTGTCGTGGAAAGATCTTATTTCTCACTCAGTTTTGAAAGAGAGTTTTGTGGATACATTAGTCTCATTTGGAGGTTTTCTTCTAGTGCTTGATTCACTTTATTCCAAACTGTCTTGGCCTTTAAGATTTATGTTGAGAAGTCTGGTGTAATTCTAATGGGTTACCTTTATAAAATTTTTGTTGCTTTTTTTTCTTAACAGCTTTTGAGATTCTTTGTGTTGAACTTCTGGGATTTTGACTATGATATATCAGGGAGAAGTTCTTTTCTGATTGTGGCAATTTGGGATTCTGTATGCCTTGCTTATCTGTATGTTAAATTCTAACCCCATAAGTGTTTGGAAAGTTTTCTGCTATGATTCCTGCAAACAAGTTTTTCATGCCCTTTGTGCTATAAAAATATGGAATGCTTCATGAATTAGTATGTAATCTTTACACAGGGACCATGCTAATCTTGTCATTCCAGTTTTAGTGTATGTGCTACTGAAGTAAGCACTCTTTAGCATTTCTTGTAATTCATGTCTGCTTGTGACAAATTCTTTCAACTTCTTTCTTGAAGTCTGTTAATTTCTCCTTTATTTTGAACAGTGCAATCTTTTTTACATTTTTTCCTTCTGCACTTGAAATGTATCATTCCAGTACCTCTGGCCTCTATACTATCTGATGAGAAACTGGCTGTTAATCTTACTAGGTTCCCTAGTACATGAAGAGTCCTTTTTTTTTTTTCTGCTTTCAAGATTTTCTTTTTTTTTCTGGAAGTTTGAATATGTTTCAGTGTAAATTTTTCAGATTTATCCTGTATAGGGTTTACTGTGTGTCTGGGATGTTTAAATTCATGTCTTGACCAACTTTGGAAAGTTTTCAATCATTAATTCTTGAAACATGCTTCCTGCTCTTTTCTTTCTTTTTCCTTGACTTTGGCAGTACTGATATACAGCTGTTGATATATATGATGTTGTTCCTGCAAGACTGTTTGTTAAGCTGTGTTCATTTTTCTTCATTTTTTTTTCTATTTTTCTACTTCTCAGACTGCTTGGTTTATAAGACACTTCAAAAGGCAATTTTCACAAACTATTTGTGAAAAATCTGACAACTCTGTTATTTAATTCTTTGCCCAGAAGTAGCACCAATCCTTTACCCTTGCATTTTAGACCAAGGTAAGACATGGGGCTGTCCCTAATTTTAAGTAGGTAAGAAACCAATATTTTTTTAATGTTCCCAGGTGTGAAAATCTTAACGGTTTCCTAATTAACCTACAGTCTCTATTCTTTTCTCTATTCTTTTCCCTATTTTTTAACATTCATCTCATTACAGTATTTCTTAGTATAGATAAAAGTTATCATGTTTTTCTTCTTCAGTGTAACTTTCACTTGCTTCTAATTTGACATTGAAGCCACAAGCTCAAATGTCAGTGCCTTAACTTACCAGCTCTGTGATCAAAAACAGGGTTCTCAGTGTTTCTAAGTTTTAGTTTTTTTCTCTGGAAAAATTAGAATAATAAGGCTTGTTCCAAAAATTATAAATGGTTGAAGTAAGGTGTGCTGAACATTTTGTAGACGGTTTCATAATAGATACTCAATTTATTGCTACTTTTTAGAGTTTTACGTGCTGTTCATAATCTAGCTTGTCTCTGAGTCATCTTTTAATCTTGAAATTACTGTTGAACTAAAAGTAATAATATTTAGTTATTTCTTTGTTAATGTAATTTTTCAAGTTTGCTGTTTTTTTAGCATGTTTGGAAGATGGGATGGTAACTTGCCTTTAATTTTGTAATGGAAGTCAATGAGAAATAAGGTTTCACTTAAATTTGCTTTAAAATTTTTACCATAGTACCTTAAAATTATTTATAGAAGGAAAAGTAGAAATTTCTAGTCCTAAATAGAGAGATTTCCATTCTTTCTTTTGAAAATCAACAGAAAAAGTGAAATAATATTTCTGCCTTTAATGAAAAACATGTTTAAATTCATCTTTAACTTAATAAGCTAAAAATTGGAAAATGAAGAGTAAATGACTTAGGGAGATTATCATACTTAGTGCCTAAGTATATCTAAGACACTGACAAAAGTGACCTCGTTGTACCTATAAATTCAAAAAGGCTCAGGAATTAGGCTAGTACTACATAGAAGATTATGTTAGTGAGACAGGAAGTATAGGGGAATTGCTTGAAAAATCTAAATAAGAAACAAGGATCCCTTTGTTTCCACTTCCCAGAAACAGAAAATGTATTGTCTGGTTGAACTAGAGGGTTTCCAGACACATAGCAGGGCAGGGATGAGATGCCCAACTGAAAGTGGGGATTGAGTGAAATTCGGCACTTCGTGAAGTCTCCCTCCCCTGCTTGTATCCAGACTCCAGTGTCTCAAGCTCAGATATCCTAGGTAGAATCAAGGGGCCTTCCTGGAAAAATTGAACCACTCCAAAAAAGCTACTTAACAGGTACTAATATTTAAAGGCTTCAAGCCAAAAGCCAACTGGCTATTACTCTGAAGTCGGTTGGTAAGGCTAATCTCCACAAATACAGCATTATTGTTAGTTTTTTTAGTATCAACCTTTTAAAAAGCACCCAGGGACTATTGGCATTTGTGGAAAGTTTCCAAAATAAAAGACACACATATAAAAGAAAAAAGGGTAACAGACATATAGGGAACAAAAACACTTTAAGGAAATGATAATTGATGACATCAGACAGATAATAGCTAATAAAACAAAACAGGATACCTTCAGAAAGAAAAGGTGAGCAAGTTTTGGAAATCGAAAGTATAACAGCAATAAATGCAGAGGTTGAGCATGGTGATATTCAAGAGAATAAGGCAGGAGGAGGATTCTAAGTTCAAAACTGATCTGGACAATTTAGCAGTACCTTGTCCCAAAATAAACTAAACAAGGGCTGGAGATGAACTCAGTGCCAAGGTTGTGGGTTTAATGCCCAGTGCTTGTAGGGTAGAAGGCATGGGGAGGGAGAAAGTGAAAAGAGAAAAAAAGATTCTTTAAAACCATTGGAAACAATTGAAGAACTGTCCCTGAATACAGAACAAAAGATAAAAAAGAGAAAATTAGAAGTTAATATTAGGTTCAGTGTCTCACCTACTAAAGTTCTATATAGAGATAACAGAAAATGCATAACTTTATCCATATATTGAGGAAACAAAACATGTAAATTTCCCAGAGCTAAAGATATTACTAGATTGAACAGGTCAAGTGCTCAGTGCAAACAGTTGGTATATGTTCACATACTTGTATAAAGTACATCATTCTGGGGCTGGGGAATGTAGTTCAGCAGTAGAGTGTATCTAGTATGCATGATCCCCCTGCCCCCCCCAAAAAACCCCAGCCTACATCACTTAAAATTCAGGACCTAGTGGAGATAAAAAGAAGATCCAAATAAGAATGTCATTGCATGCTAGTGCTGTATAGCTCAGAGGCAGAGTTCTTAGCATGTATAAGGTGCGAAGGTTTAATCTTCAACATTTAAAAAAAAAAAAAAAAGTCGTTGACCTCCACAGCCTCACATGAGAATGTAAAAGACATTGTGGAAAATGAAGCAAAACATTTAAAATACTGAGGATAGTATACTGGTTTGAGCTTTTCACACAGAATTTGTCAAATATACACTAGAGAATGCTACAATACCAAATCCACAGGCATGGATTCAAAAGTAATCAATATCACCCCTTCCTCCATGCATATTTTTAAAATTTTAAAGCAAATTCCAGATATAGTACTGTACCATATCAACACTAAATGTTTCTGTTTTGTCTGTGATAGGCATTTTAAAGAAACAGAACCACTTTGAAACTATACTCAGCAAAATGAACAGTTTATTAATATCAGATACTTAGTTTTTGTTCATTTTCTCCATTTTAACTCAGACTTTTATCTTCAGGAGTTGGGTGGTTCTGATTATAATGTATTGCACTTGGTAGCTGTGTCTTCTATTTTCACCAAAGAAAACGACTTGTTTGTTTGTTTGTTTTTTTTTACAGGCCTTTCTGTACTATTTGAACTTAAGTTTTGTGTATGTATTACTTTGAAAACTACAAATTAACATTAACAGTATACTTGGAGAACCTCTTGGAAATTCACCAGAGTCCATGGTTAGCAGTTTAAAAGTGACTCCTATAAATTAATTACTCATGTTCTTCTTAGAGATGGTCACATACTGTCTGAACTTGAGCCTGTGTAAATATCAACTAGTTTAACAATTTAGACCTAGACTCAAATATTCTGTCTAGTTGGTTGCAGTAGCAAGACAGAATGGCAGTAAGCCACACCCAAACTTGTATATGAATAATAGTCCAGAACTAAAAAGTGAGTGAGATTAATAGTAGCCTAGTAGTCTACTCAAGATTAATAGTAGTCTAGTAGGAGTAGTCTACTACTCCTGTGCTCTGTGGAGAGGAAGAAGCCAAAGGATCTCTAGTTCTTTGGAGGGTATGTGTGGCAATTCAGTTACATTGGCATTGATCGAAGCATTGTAGTGACCTAAGCATGGTAGTGCACCATTTAATGCTATGGATTTTTAAAACTTATCCAGTTTTCTATTTATTACCAGGTTATTTGAGAAATATTTATTACCAGGTAATTTGAGAAATATCTAATTACATTCCTAATGTAGAAATCAATGATGAGGTGTGGAGTAAAATGAAATAACAGTTTGAAGCACTTAGAACATACAGTATATAGAATGATATATTTTTTCCATAGTTTCCTAACCCTGAAAGGACCCTCACTTTAAACAAAATGTTCTCTTGAGAGTTCATTTCTATATTAAGTGGGTTTCTTTTTTTTTTTTTTAGTCTACCTTGCCCTCATCCAGCACAAGTTACATTGGTTAGTCTTATTTCTGGTTGATAATAACTATAATGGAATTTAAGTCTGTTTTTCATTTGAGAGCATAAAGGGTAAACACCTGATAATTTTAAGTTTGGTTATGTTTATTTGAGTTAGCCACAGAGTGGGTGCAAATTCAGTATCTTTCTCTTTAACCGTGTTTCTTTTAGAGGAAGTCCACAAATGAAGGGGACACCCCATTTTAAGGAAGAACAGTGTGCTCCAGCATTAAATTTAGAGATGAGGAAGATAATGGATTTGCAGGCACCCATCATGAGGTACAGTGCTTTGGTTAAATTTGGCATTTTGCTGTGGCTAATCACATGACCAGTAGGAAAATCGTTTTCACTTCTTGGAATTGAAGATAGCTATATAGCCTAGAAATCTGTAACTAACCCTTGAAGTTTTGCAGATGGTTTGTTGTTATAATAAAGCTCACAAATTCTCTGCTACTATAATATTATTTTGAAATTATATTTTTTGATAAGGTCTAGAATGTTTGAGTGATATAACACAATCCATAGTCCTCAAAAAGATACTGGCAAAAATCAAACAATTTGGGGAAAGATTAAAGTGCTTTTGATTCCAAAGCCTTCATAAGTTTCCGGGAAGTACATGTACAGGTGGAAGAAAATTAAGCTTTTGAACCCAAGTATGAATAAAGGTTTTATGAAAAGTTAGCCAGAAATACCAAAATACTAAAACTCTACTTCGTATCCATTTGTAGAAAAAATATGTATAATTTGGCTTTATTTCCTCAGTTGCCTCATGGTTGACATTTTAGTTATCACTTATTTTAGCTACATATTATTTCCATTGTGAAAATGTAAGAAAATTTATTTAAACAGAATGTGCAGCTGTGAAAACAGTGAGAATGGTTTTTACTGAAAAGACTTTCCAAATACATTGTTGAGTGAAACAACAAGGTTTCTACAATACTACTGCTTGTAGTACTTGTTCTAAAAAGGAGATGGCAGTGTGAGAATATTTATGATTCTAGAAGAATGAGTATGAAACTGAGGAAGAGAACTGAATGGTGAGGAGCAGGTTTTGGAGGAAGACTTTTTTACTCTGTACTTTAAAAAAATGAGCTATACGAAGGTACTGAGATACATAAATTTAACACCCATTTTTTAAAAAGACTCCAGATTCAAAGTTCTAATAAAAGGCTTCTTTCACCATTTTGCTTGTTAGAATAATATACAGAATGACAATGGGACAAATTATATAAAATGTATGGAAGTGGTGAGCTATTATCTTTACCCCGTTTAGTCCATTTTTTAAATGTCATTCTCATAGAAAAGAAGGCCATTTTTGTTACTTGCTTAAATGTAATCAGTATTACAAAACAGTGACTTCAGGATACTCATCACTTTGGTCAAGAAGTTACTGAATACTTTAGATTTTTATTTCCACATAAAAATCCTTTTCAAGAATGTAATGGTTCAAGTGTCTGTGGCTAACAAGGAACATGAAATTGCACAAACTTGACCTTGTACTCCACCTTGTGGCTAAAAACTGTATGGTGCATGGAAATAGGGTAGAAACCTTTTAAAAAAGAATTTCTAGGTTGTGACTGTACCTTGCTTGCTAGATCCCATACTTGGTATGTGGGAGGACTAGAGTTCAATTCCAAGAACCACCTAAGGGAGAGAAAAATTTCTGCCACCTTGTAAGGTCAACCTGAAGTTGGTAGGCTCTGCAAATTTAGGTTATTAGAAATGTCTAATGTTCTCTCAGAATTAAAATAAAATAATTGCATTTCAGAGCAATATCATTAGCACCTCCGTGGAAATTGGAGAGATTTCCTATACAATTTTAAATTGAATAAAAAAATGAAGATCTTTATAACCATTTTCCATCCTCTCAGCACAAATGTAAGACAGATAAAGTTAGGAATAATAGTTACATTGTTGCTTATGGGAGCAAGAGTACTGTTAGCTTACATTTTTAGATTAAGGAAAATATAAAGATTAATGTTACACATCTGGATTTTGTTATTGAAGTAGACAGTATTTAGGAGATAACATTTATAATTTAATAATTAAAACTGTTAGACATGCTAACTGTCAAATACCAGAGTGTATTCCTTATCTTTCTACATCCTAGGCACTTAAGAAAGTACTGTGTAGTATATAATGTTCAATATTTGTTGAATATTAAATATAATTGTATTTGGGGTAATAGTTAATTTGTGGATTATATAATTGACATATAAAAATTTGATTAATCAGAAATACTATTCTACTTTAAGGTATACATGGCAGCACATAATACCTGCAGCATATTGTTGTATAACTATGTTAAAACCTAGAATTCAGTCAAGATTCTAAATTTAAAATTACACACATATGCATTTGGGATTCAAGATAGCTGCTGTAAAGTCCATAAAGCAATGACATCAGCTTTTGTTCTAACTACTTGTTTACTTTTAAAGTTGTTGTCTGCTAATTCTGACATCAGAAGTGTCTATTAATTATATTGATGGATTTTTGACTCTGGACCACATTTTGCTATTTATTCATGGAACTGGTCATTTTCAGTATTATTTATTGCTGTCAAGATTATCAATTATACAATCACTGCATGTGATTTAGTGGCTACTGTTATCAAGTAATGTAGCTAAGGAACATTGCCATCATTATTGAAAATTCTTTTGGGATTGTAGGGGATTGTTACCTCTACACTCCATGGCTCCAGATTGTCATCCCAGTGTTAGTTTTTTTCTTTTTTTTGAAGTAGTTTGTCTCCTTCTTTTCATGTCATCTGTCACTTGTGCTTCCATTTTCCAATTTGCTGTTTCAGTATTTCTAGTTTTTAACCCAGTTCATCAAGTTTGTAACTGCGGCAGCCAGAGTCCTTCATTTATCCCAGAACTTCTGATTTTAGATTGAATTATTATGTAAATAAAGCTGCCACATATCTACATTGCAGATAAATGGAGATTTTCTGATCATTTTTGCCTGAGTATTTTCTAAAGTAGTACCCAATGCTTTCCCATTATGCTCTCTTAAAAGTTAATTGAATTAAGTTATTTTCCTACAGTTTGCAGTCTGTGTTGGAAGATCTTCTGGTGGCTACTTCTGATGGACTTCTTCATCTTATTCACTGGGAAGGAATGACAAATGGAAGGAAAGCCATTAATCTTTGCACAGTGCCCTTTTCAGTAGATCTGCAGTCATCTAGAGGTAGTTATACCTGCTACGTAAGATAGAACCAGCTGTTTAATATTTGATATAACCTAGTTAGATGTTTTCTATGGATTGATTTTAATTGAATTGTTTAGGGTGTTAAGTCATTATTTTTGCCCTTTTAACTATTTTGCAGGGCTTGCAAACAAAAATATGAGAAGCTAACATAATAATACTGTTTCATATACTTACTTTTCCATCAGTAGGTTCATTCCTGGGCTTTACAGATGTGCACATCAAAGACATGGAATACTGTGCCACACTTGATGGATTTGCTGTTGTGTTTAATGATGGTAAAGTTGGATTTATTACACCAGTGTCAAGTAGATTTACTGCAGAGGTATGGCTTAATAAACTTTTTTTTAGTTGTGGTATATTTTTATATAATAAAATTCACCCATTTCAAGTATAATTTCAATGATTTTAGTAACTTTGTCCAGTGATATAGCCACTAAATCAGTCTTACAACATTTTTATTTCTTACCCTCCACACACAAAAGATAACTATGGTCATTTATTTATTTTTGTCTTGAAAATTTTATTTTTTTATTAGTAAATGTTGCAGTACATAATGATTACATTTATTGTGGAGAGTTTATACATGTACATAACATTTCTTAATTCTTTTACCCTCTTCCATTCCCATCCCTCCTACTTAATAAAAGTTTGACTGTTTAAATTCTTTATTATACATATATTAATTTTATACTTTATTATTAAATCCTTCTCCATTTCTTAATTTATATAAGATTTATAAGGGTGAAATTTTGTATCAAATTATACATATACAAGCTGGGCGTGGTGGCGCACGCCTCAATCCCAGCACTCAGGAGGCTGAGGAAGGAGGATCGTTGTGAGTTCGAGTCCAGCTTGGGCTACAAAGTGAGTTCAAGACCAGCCTGAACTGTATAGCGAAACCCTGTTTCAGAAAGACAAAAACAAAACAAAACAAAACAAAACAAAAAAAACCAACCTCAACTGTACATATACACGGTATATATAGACAAAATTCTATTAGATATATTGGAGAAAAACCATAGTTTCTGTTGTTGTCCTCATACTCAATTTCTGTTCTCAGAAACAATTATTTCGTAATTCGTTTCCTAGTTGTTTTGAATATTTACCTTCAACTGCTCTATTTTCTTTTAATTTGTAGTTTTTAGGCTGTGTTACTGACTTGTCAAAAATAACCATTTTCTTCCCTATTTCCTACACAAACACATACACTTCCCAATGAAGTTATTATTTTGACTAGACTAATATTCACTGTTCATAATTTTATCAATAAGTAACGTTGAAAATATCAGAGCAGTGTAATATATTGTCATAATTTTTCCTTTCCTGCATATTTTCTCTCCTAGTGAAAATTATTCTTTGTTCTTTCCATTTGCTTAGTCTTTACGTACTCAGCACTTAACCCAAGACTGGCTGCCAGTTGTGTAAATGTAAAACTTAATTAAAGTTTTAAACACATTGTGTTTCATCTTGTTGAAGTTTTTCTTAGCATCTTCTGGTCTACATAGCTCGATTTTTGTTGTTTTCATCATCGTCCTCCTTTTATTTGCATAGGCTCCTTTGATAGCTAATGATTATTAATTACATGGATAGTTAATGTATAGATTTTGCTGCTGTGACAAAGGTCCCCCAAAATTACTGAAAACTTGTGTTTGGGTGAATTTGCCTGTCTGATCTTCAGTACAGGATGAGCTGACTGGGTTATTTCCTTAGGGAACCCCCATCTTTAGGTTCGTCTCCTTTCCTCTCCACTTCTCTTTTACTCTTCACTTCTCCCTTCCCATCCCTGTCTTTAATTTACTTGAGGAGGAATCCTGTAGTCCTTTACAGGGACTGTCTGGCTACCCACAATTTGAGATACGGAGTTTTGAGGATTTGAGTTATGGAGTTAGGCTACAGGGTCCAAATTCAGGGTATGAACTTTGACTTTCCCTTTTTTTCTTCCTTAACAGAAAAATGTCCAGTTTTCTGTTAAGCTGGAGGTGGGATATTTCATACTCAAAAGTGAGGTATTCTGGGACTACCCAGATGTCTCTTAAATAAACTTTGAGTGCTCACTTCGGTAGCACATATGCTAACATAAACTTTGAAACAATCATACTTTTAAGTGCAGAATTTCAGAATGTAGCATTTGAATTCTCAAGCTTTTTATGTACCCTACAATATAAATTTAACTATTTTTCAGCAATCCTGCTTTCCAGTTAAGGATTCTATTCATTCATGTGCTTCTCAACTTCCAGAACTACTCAGTGCTTCCTCTTCTCCCATTCCTTGTCAGTTTATGCTTTTTGGAAAGAAGTCTTTTCTGTTGCAAAAATTGGGAGTCTAGGAATCAAAGAAGCTCAGTATTTATACTTAGTTGCTGTTTTAATTGGAATGGATTTCAGGTTTCTAAAGCCCTTTTTGTTCTACTGTACTTTGTATCAGCTTCAATATTTCCAATAAATATTTTATATTAACAAATTTATTCAAATAGTAAATAATAATAAAATTCAAATATAAATTTGTGATCACTTGTGTCAGTATATAAAGAAAAACAAATTTTGAAGAAAATCTCACTTTTTTTTTTACAAGGTACCTATATATTTGTAATTATTTTAGGAACTTAAATGTTTATCTTAAACAAAGATACATTTTCCCTATACAGTATTCCCTTTGGGCCATAATTGCCAAATTTTTAAAAGCACTTACCAACCTCTAGTATACTGTATTATGTGATTTTCTAACGTGTCCACTAAAATATAAGACAAGGATACAAGTAGAAATTGGGATGTGTTTGGATACAAACACATTGTTTTATTCTGTTGTATTCTCTGTTGTATTCTCAGCATCTAGAGCAGTGCCTGTTGAATAGTACATACCCATTTGTTTTGGGAATGAATTTTATCTAAGCAGTGATCAAAATAAGTAATGCTTAATGCTGTTATCACCATTTTCATTTTCATAACAGTATCTAGGTTTTTTTATTCAAATTGAAAAATTCCCATGAAAGAAGTAAATATTTTGATCAACAGAGCACATGCACTGTGGTGGTCCCATAAGATTATATTGTCTAGTGATGCCATAGTCTTCTTAATTTGTGGAAGTAACTCTGATATTTGCACAACCAAATCACCAAACAAAAGATTTGTCAGAACATGTCCTGGCATTAGGTGATGGATGACTATGCTGTGTTTAGATAGATTATATAGCTCATTTTGGAATTAAATGCAATCTTAAAAATAGTATAGTTCAACAGTTGTAAATATAGCACATCTTCTAACATCTACTGTTGGGATCATTCAGAAATAAAATGCTCTATTAATAACATGCTACTTTTGTTTGCTTACTAAAGGTCATGCCCTTTGCCTTATAATGTATAAGCTAAATGTTTTTGTTTTGACAAATAAGGACAGATGGTGAGCTTAATCTATTCAGATTTAACTGAACTAAATCTGTTCTGTATCTGTATATGGAATTGAATAGCATAAAGATTAATGATGTCATTTATTTAGTGAATGCTTGATTGTTGAATGGTAAGCATTGTACTAGGTAGTGTAAGTTTTTGAGCCCCCATGAGAGGAAATTTGCAGATAAGAATATTAATTAAAGTTTAGAAAGGTTAAATAATCATTTGAGTTAGACCTGAGCCGTTATGCTGTTAATCGTACTATATAGTAAAGGAATAAGAAAAGAGTAGTAAGCAACTGACAAATAACGAATAACTTCTGGAGATAGAATAAGTAAAATTCATTAAACCACAGTAGGTGGTGAGAGTGTTGGTGAGCAAATGAGATAGTTTCTAGTGGCCAAAGGTTTACAACAAAAGTCATCTCCATTTACTGTATGAATATCCTTTTTTTGAAGTGTTTTTATAAATAGATTAACACTGACTGAGCTCATTTGGGATATTTATTGAACTAGTTAATGAAAATCTTGACATTTTAAGGGAGGCTGTTCAGGTGGTAGTCCTGATGGGGTAAATCCTGTGTAGATGACCACATGATAAGAGATATTGATTAGAGTAAATTTGGAGGGGTCTGGGGATGTAGCTCAGTGGTAGAGTGCTTGCCTGGCATATACAGTCTCTGAGTTCAGTCCCTAGTATCACCAAAAAAATAAATAAAAGTAAATTTGGAGGAATCTTTTTTAAGCCTTAACTGTTTTTATTTATTGTAGCAGCTTCATGGAGTTTGGCCACAAGATGTTGTTGATGGGACGTGTGTAGCAGTAAATAACAGATACCGGCTAATGGCATTTGGTTGTTCAAGGTAATTGATACAGACTTCTGAATTTTTAAGAATTATTGCCAAAAATAATTTTTATTTTACTGGGTCTCATGAAGTTGCTATTGTTGCCCAAGTTGGGCTCAAACATCACCCTCCAGAGTGCTGGGAGTACAGATACGTTACCACACCCAGGAAGAAATAGTTTTTTAAATTTAAGTTATTTTAACATGCCTATAAATCATGTTTATCATGCCATCGAAATTTAGGAATCACCCTTAATATAAAATCTAACAGGGGCTGGAGATTTAGCTCAGCGGCACAGCGCCTGCCTGGCAAGCTCAAGGTCATCAGTTCGATTCCCGGTACCGGAAACAAAACAAAACAAAACAAAAAATCTAACAGTATTTTTATTAAGATATTTTTCCTTTGAAAGTCCTTTTTAAGACATCAGTGTTGGTAATAACTTTAAATTAGTGGGCGTACCGTAGTTAATGAGTGTACTTAAAGCTCATACATAAAATAAGTTCCTTGCTTTAATTCATATAATGTATATTTTTAAAATAAAATAATTCATTCAGCTAATATCTTTGTACTTACAATGTACCAGATATAGTTCTAAATACCAGATACATTAAAAAAACCTGCTTTTGTTGAGCTTTTAACTCAAGTAAAAAGATTATCAGTGTTGCCTTGCAATGTATATATTACTTTTAGTTTTTAAAGTTTTCTTAAATATAAAATTCCATTTTGCTCTCCAAGTGAGACCTACTGCTTCTGTAGGGCATAATATATAGTTTGGCTTCAGTTACATGATCTCCATCCATGTTAAATGTCAGAGTATTTTATTTACTTAAGTAATATAATTACTAAAAATGAGCACCATAATTCTAGTTGCAGTTATCCTTTCTTTCTAGTAATCTCTTTGGAAAGTAGGGAAACTTCATCTTTGACTTCAACTTGTTCTTAAAACATACCTTCTCACCAAGGAGTTAAGTGTAGAAATACAAGTTAAGTTTAACAGAAGGAAGAAAGAGAAGCATCTTTGATATATTTGTGGATTTTATTTGGTCATATCTTGTGTAGAATTTTTAAATCTATGTTCACAAATACATCTTACCAATAATTGTTCTGGATCTGCTGGTTAAGTAAGATTACACTTGTCTCACAGAACAGCTGAGAATTGTTTCTCTTCTTTGTTAATTTTTGAATGTGCTAGAATCTGCTGGTGAACCCATTTAAGTATGGATTTTTCTTTTCCAGAGTGTTTTGGAGTACTGATTCATTTTCATTTGTATAATTGACTAAGACAATTTAAGATTTCTGTGTAAGTCATTTTGGCAAGTTGTATTTTCCTAGGAATTGGTTTCTTTCATATATACTTTCAAATTTATTGGAATAAAGTTTGTTGTCTTTTTTATTTTCATATTATAAGATAAAAACATACATAGCAAATAATGCATAATCCAGTTACTCAATTTAACAGGTAATTGTAGATACCTATCAGTCTGTTCAAGAAGTAACATCACCAGCCTTTCATAAACTCTTAACTTCACTACTTCTAATTGCAAATCCTATGTTCTCCCGGACTCCCTTAGTAACAGTTTTCTATCTTTTGTCATTTATTCTTTGTTACGCCTGTTTTGTTTTTTTTGTTTTGTTTTGTTTGAGACAGGGTTTCACTATGCAATTCAGGCTGGCCTTGAACTCAGTTTGTATCACAGGCTGGCCTTGAACTCACAGCGATCCTCCTGCCTCAGCCCCAGTGCTGGGATTACAGGTGTGTGTCACCATGCCCGGCCTCTTTATTATACTTTAACTGCCTGTGTATACATTCCTGCTGCACATAACATTTCCTGTTTCTGAACTTTTTATGAGTAAAATTATTTTATCTTTTGTTTCTTCTGTCAGTCAACATTGTGAATTCATCTATGTTGTCTGTGAGTAGTTATAATCATTTTTTATATTGAATTATAGGTAATGTCCTAGGGTATGAATATACCATAATTTATCCACTTTGCTCTCCATGGATATTTGTATTACCTCCTGGTTTCCAAAAGAAGAGACATTTTCTTATATAAACTCAATATTTTTATTATACATGGAATACTCAATGATAAATACCCAAAGAGCTCTACCCAATTCATACTCTAACCCTGCCAGTTATTACCAAAATGTCTTTTATAGCTCTTTTTTTTGTTTGTTTGTTTGTTTGTTTTTCTCTGGTACCGGGAACCGAACTCACGACCTTGCGCTTGCCAGGCAGGCACTTTGCCGCTGAGCTAAATCCCCAGCCCCCTTTTATAGCTCTTTTGTTCTAACAAGAATGAAAGAAAATCCATGAATTATGTTTGGTTTTTGTTTACTTACCTTTTTACCTGTAACAATCCTTACATTTTTTTTCTTATTTGCATGGCATTGCATTGACTTTTTACCCCCCAGTACTAACTGAATCTAGGCCCTTTCCACTGGGATTGAGCTCCGGGCCTTCGCAGTGAACTACATCCCCAGTCCTTTTTTAAGTTTTTATTTTGAGACAGGTTCTCCATGAGTTGCTTAAACTGGGCTCTTGTGATTCTCTTGCCTCAGCCTCCCAAGGGTGCTGGCCTTATAGGCATGTGCCACAGTGCTGACTTAGGTCAGTTTTTTATAAAGGGTCTTACATTCCAAATTTGCATCATTATTTCCCCATAATGGCATTTAATTAGTTTCTCTGACACCTATAATGACTCACCTGAAAGCTGGTTCTTATAGAGCAAATACAAATTTGAGAGAGAAAACTCACAGAAAAAGGAAAAGTGGCAAGTGTTCTTAATTCCATATCATGAATGTTAACATTATGTACTGCAAACATATACTTAAAAAAGGAGTTAGGCAACCAGTATTCTTTTAGGATACCCCCATTTACAAGGGATCAATCTTGAAAAACCTAACTCTTATCTTTACATTTAATGGTTTGGGGAGATTTCAGTTAAACATTTTTGTTATAGGTGATGATACATAACATACTTCCTTTACCAACAAGATCCAGTTGCCCCAGTATTGATGATTCTAAGTTTGATTATTTGTGGTAACAGGTCATACCTCTGTCATAGAGGAGTTCTTGCTTTGGAATTAGTAAATTATCTTTGTTTTAAAGTTTTGACTAACATGTAATAGTACATAGTTATTGGGTACAGTCTGAAATTTCAACAGATGCGGTATACTAATCAAATCAACGTAATTAACATTCCCATTTCTTTGGAGCCACTGAGCTCTTCTTTTCAAGTTCTTCATAAAACACTATCTTCCCAATGTGTGCAAAAGTAGCCTTGGGCTGAAAAGTATTTCAAGAAAAACATTTGTTCTCTTTTCCATTGTAAATATGTTACATAAGCAATGTAACTGTATTAGGTAGGTGTCATATTTTCCACAGTGAATGTATGTCAGATTTTTAAACTGAGAATAGCACAAACAGAAAGGAGATTTTTTTTTTTTAATGATCATTGTAGTACAGTTTTGAAATGTACCTTATAAGTAATGTAGAAGCTAGATGTGGTAGTGCGTATTGTAGATGCTGAGTTTGAGCCCAGCATGGGTGACTTAGTAAGAAGACCCTGTCTCAAAATAAAAAGGCTGGAGATGTATATATATTCTATACACAGAAGAGCATACAATATATACTGTGCAAAAAATACACTGATAATCTGTATAAACTACCGTCCAACATAAGAAATAGCACATTGCTGGGCTGGGGATGTGGCTCAGTGGTAGAGCTCTTGCCCTGCATACACAAGGCCCTGGGTTCAATCCGCAGCACCACAAAAAGGAAGGAAGGAGGGAAGGAGGGAAGGAGGGAAGGAGGGAGGGAGGGAGGGAGGGACGGAGGGACGGAGGGACGAAAGGAGAAAGGAGAGAGAGGGAGAGAGAGAAAGACAGAGCACATTACTAGTACTGTTGAAGCCTCTGTCTGCCTTTCCCCATTCTCTACTTGAGCAGTCAGTAATCCAAAATTCATGTATATTAGCTCATTGTTATCTTTTTAACCACAACTATGTATTTAACAACTGTGTTAAATGTATTTAACAACTATGTTTTGACTGAAAAATAAATGCTATCTATGCTAATGCATGTGGCTAAATCTCACTTCTTTTTCAGTGCTATATGGTATTAGTACTATATGAATACAGCGGTTTGTTTTTTCTTCCTCACATTGCTGTATGTTCAGGTTGTTTTCTTTTCCTTTTTTTTTCCTGCAGTTGTACAAGTAGTTCAATGAACATTGTATGTCTCCTGCTAAAACATTTCATAAGAATTTCTGGAATATACTGTATCCAGAAATGAAATTGTTAGATTACAGAATGTGCATTGGTTCAAGTTCATGAGATCACTGGAAATGATTTACAAATTGGTTTTGTCCTACTTTACATTCACACCAGCAGAATGTAAGAGTTTCCATAATAATGTTTTTTTCTATTTGTCTTTTTTCACTAAAAGTTTTTTGTTGGATTATTTTCACAGTGGTTGCGTGCAGGTGTATACAATAGATAACACCACTGGAGCCATGCTGTTATCTCATAAATTAGAGCTAACAGCAAAACAGTATCCTGGTGAGTATTCTTTTTAAGTGTTTTTAAATGTGGTTGTCCCCTCCCATGGATGCCTGAAACCATGGATAACACTTAACCTTCTATGTACTGTGCACATGCATAGCAAGAACTAGGCATAGTAAGAAATGACTTAATTTGATCATTATGCATCGTATACCTGTATTGAATTGTCATACTGTACTCTATAAAAATATACAATTAAAATAATTTAGAGATTTTAAAACAACTGGTAGGTATGTGAATGTGGTCTTTTTTTCCTTTCCCTCACTCTAAAATTTTTGTTTTTGAGAGTATATAGATTCTTTGTACATTACACCTGGATTTTATCATATGGTCTGTGTTACCACTTAGTGCCACAGTTTGTATGTTCTCTGCCCAATACGTCCTTTGCATTTTTATGAATATAGGTTCTATTGGGCTTCTTATTTCACAAGCTTTGCTTATTTCATTGCTTTGAATGGTATTCTTTCTCCTTGATCAGCTTACTCAACTCAGGTCAGAAATGTGGCAGCAACTTCTTCATTGGCAGATGCAGCATCTCTAGTGATTTTTATATTTTTTAGTCCAGACCTATTCATAATCTATAAATCCTCACTTGTAATAAATGACTTATTACAACTTGTTCAGGAATCTTTGCTAGTCTTTTTATGGGGTCAGTGCTTTCTAGCTCAATACTTTGCCATCAACCAGTGTATTTTGGGGGCTGGGGATTTAGCTCAGCGGCAAAGTGCCTGCTTGGCAAGTGCAAGGTCATGAGTTCGATTCCTGGTACCAGAGGAAAAAAAAAACAAAACAAAAAAACCAATGTGTTTTCTGGTCATGTTTTTCACCCATAGATTTGTTAATACTTGTCTGTCTTAACAGTGTATTTATCATGCTCTGGCCATAATTTTTGCAGTTTAAAGTACAGTAGCATAGCTAAGATGTTTCTTTTTTCACCACAATTTCACATATAGAAAGTTCATTTTTGTTATACAGTTTTGGAACTTCACCATACAATTATTTTCTATTTCCTTCATAACTTTTACCTTTTCATTTAAGAGAGGCATTCTCTGGCTGATCTTTGGTATATCTAAGTTGTTAGCATCACCACTTTTATGCTTTGGGGCCACTGTTAAGTAACATAAGGATTACTTGAACACATGCATTGAGAGATTGCAACAGTCAGATAACTGAGATGGCTACTGAGTGACTAGTGCACAGGTAGTGTAGCCAGCATGCATACGGTAGACAAAGGGATGATTCAGTCTATGAGCAGGACAGAGCACGATTTCACCCAGCTACTCATAATGGTGTTCAGTTTAAAATTTATGAGTTGTTTATCTCTTGAATTTTGCCATTAGTATTTTCAGACCACAGTTGACCTCGAGTAACTGACAATACAGAAAGTAAAATCACTGAAATTGATTTTTACTTTGACAAGTACCGGACTGCCAGTACTTGTTGTGTAATATGTAACAAATGCTGATTTTAAATTAAATGATGCATGCTATAAGTAAATATTGTTAGAACATATAAGATTGTATGACTAAAAGATTTCTATGTAATTAGAGAAGCTGTGGGATTTTTAAAAATCCACTCATTTGGCTTTTTTTATCCTTAGTTTTAAGCCCTGCATTTCTTGTCTGGACTTTGCTGATTTCATTTTTGTTATTTTATGCCTTTCAATTCAATTTATTTATTTATTTTTTTTTTTGGTTTTTCTCCAGTACCGGGAACCGAGCTCACGACCTTGCGCTTGCCAGGCAGGCGCTTTTGCCACTGAGCTAAATCCCCAGCCCCTCAATTCAATTTATTTAACAAATACTGAGTACCTACCATGTGCTAGATACTGTTCTAAGTGCTGGATTCCCAGGAACAAACAAAATAATTTTGAACCCTTTACTAAATCTCCAGTGTTCACAGGATTAAGTCTGAATTCTTTGTCATTGGAAATGCTTTTGACTGAACTGACAGAAAACCCAACTTACTATGGCTTAAACAAATAAGATTTATTTTCTCAAATAGCAAAAACTAAAGGCAGGCTGCTACTGACCTCCATTTGACCCTTTCTTCGTGATCCCAGGGTGACTCCTGAGCTCCAAGAATTACTTAGGCATTTCAGTCAAAAAGAAAGGTGGAGGCAAGGCACATCTGATTTTTTTTTTTTTTTAAATCAGGAAAGCAGAAACATTTCCAGGTGGATCCCCGCATGCTGTCTGCTCTCGCTATCTTCTACTTCCATCTCACTGGATATAAATGTGTCAGATGGCTACCTTGAGCTTCAGTCAAAAGTTGGACATGATAGCTTTTTCCAGTCCTTTATAGCAGAAAGGAGCAAAATATAAAGAAAAGAAATAGGTACTGGATTGACCAACCAACAGTGTCTTACACATATATGGCATATAAGGCCTGCTGCCAAATCCTCCTGTCATGGTTTCTTGGCTCACTCTGTGGTGTTTCTATAATTTTTGTTTTTTGTTTTTTGTGGGTTTTTTGGTGCCAGGAATCAAACTCAGGACCATGCACTTGCCAGGCAGGTGCTTCTGCCACTGAGCTATATCCCTGGCCCTGTTCCTATAATTTTTATGTAGTACTCCTAAACTGAAAGAAACACCAAATGTTCTGTGTATTAAATAGTTAGATTTGCTTAACTACTTAATCTGTGTCCTAGCAACTTAGTAGCATGTTCTAAAAAGTAGCTATAAATGGAAACAAAATACTTTTATCTCATGCTTAAGTGTAGTTTTTTGTTTTTTTTTTTTTAACCAATGGAATGTGTATGCCTAGTGGACACTAAATCAGATTAGGCACAACCACACACATTTCTGGTTTCATGTTGACTTTTCACGGAGCACTTTTTATCACAGCAGCTCCTGAAGATTTGTCTTCACAAAGCTGTAACATCAAAGTGAATTGCAGTTGTAAACTGCTTGCAGCTAGGCGTTTACATTGTGTCCAACACATGCAGTGTACCACTGTTTTTCTCAAAAATTATCTCATGACACTCTGTAAGTTTTATGCATTATTTTGTTGTACTTTAGCACACAGTTTGAGAACTATAGTCTGAAGTTTTACTTAGCTTGACCAAATTATGATACACGCAGATCCTGAATATCTACATATTGTGTTGTTCCTTTATCTCTCACACTTTTCTGTCTTCCTGAAACGTCACATATTTCTACATAGAGGATATGCTGTATATTTATATTTCAACATACAGCTCAAGCTAAGTCTCTTTTTATGATCTAGTTAAAATACCATTCCCTTCTGTACTCTGTTGTACTCTGCATAGAATATCTTTCTTAGTATTAATATTTTATTGAATTTACTGGGTTACGGGTCTTTCCCCCTCCTAGACTATAATCCTTGCGTATAGAGTGGTTCCCATCTCTTTACACCAAGCTGATTCATCTTAGTGAAAAACACATACTAGATAGATGATGAATGAATCTATTTTTTAAGTTGAGGTCAGTGACTTTCCAGAGTTGTAATAGCAGTATAATCTCATTATTATATGTTTTATGAACTTGATAGTGTACTATTGCCTATATGTGCATTAGTAATTGGGAACCTTTTACCAAACTGTGTTTTGTCTTCCTCACAGATTTAGATGTGTTCTTATATTAAGAATGATTTTTCTGAGACTACACATTTCTCTGATGTTAAAGGGGAAAAGTCAAAAGAAGTTGAGGTGCCCATGTAAATCTAATCAAATTTAATAATAAAAATCAGTTTCAGGAAGAAGCTGAGCTATCTCATGTTAAAAGTTTAAACAGAATATTTAACTGTTGATTTTGTTCAGTTTAATGCTGCTAACATATACATTATACCAGTAATTTTGCCCACCATCTCTTTCAATGATTTATACCTTCCGCTTGAGATCATCTTCACTATGATGTGGATGGTGAAGGATTTTGTACTTTTTTTTGAGACAGGGGCTCACTATGTAGTTCAGGCTGGCCTTGACTTCACTGTGTAGTACAGGCTGACCTTGAACTTGGAGCTGTCGCCTTCCCTCAGCCTCCCAAGTGCTGGATTGCAGGTGTGTGCCACCACACCTGGCTTTGTATGTTTTTTAACCTAGCTTTAAAATTTTTTAATTTGTTTCTTCAGACTGCATTCTAGAAAAATTTTCCATATCTATATCTGGGTTCACTGATTCTCCAGTTATGTCTAAGATGTTATTTAATGTGTCCATTGAATCTTTAAATTTCAGTTGTCTTCTTTTTCTAAAAGTTTAACTTTTCTACTTTGGAGCTTCTCTTTTGCCATAAAAGCATTGCTATTTTATATTCTGTGTCCATTAGTCCTAGTAGATAAAGACTTTCTGTTTCTGCTACGAGTTATTTCTTTTGGTTCACACTCACTTGTTTGTATATTTTAAGATTTTTCATTGAGAGCTAAGTATTTGTCTTGGAAAGACCTGTTTGTGTGTGTAAAAACCTATATTGCATTTGAATTCTTTCAGAAAGGAATTCTTTGTGTCTCTGCTGTTCATCTGAGTTTATTACAATCCTGTATATGACACTTTACTTTGTGTTTTCTGTTTGAGACTTTTTTAAACCACACTAATTGCACAAATTATACTTTAGGGTGACAGCTGATTTGTTACTGCAGACTATCATGGGAGTTTTAGTTTCTATTTAGTACTATAGATAAAACATGGAAATCTTTCTTGCTGTTACTTTCATTTCTCTAAGGCTGAGGTTTGTCATAGTTTCCTCCTCCTCCTTTGTACCCTGAATACAGGTATAACCCTGAACCTTGGGCAAGCTCTGTCCCTAACATACTACAAGTCATCAGAAGTATCAGTCAAGGTTTCTAGGGTTTGGCAAATAAGTTCAGGAAAAAGTACTTTGTCCCAGTTTTTTTTGGTTGTTTTGAGCTATTTAATTGTTCTGTTCCGCATCTAAATTGTTTCAGTGTAAATAGTCATTTAAATTATCATTTGCTGTACTGCCAGAAGTAGAAATTTGCTTTTTACATTTTTATCATTCTTATCATATAGACTTTATAAAGCCCTGCATATATTTTTCTCTAAAGACAGTGTTTGCTGCCACCTTATCTCCATTTTAGAGAAGCTGATTTGCACAAAAGCAGATTTTGAAGATTACACAGTGGTAGTTGCTTAAGTTAAAAGTGAACAGAACACTTCACCTCTTGTAAATTACTTGTACACTGAGATTGTTCTGATTAAATCAGACCAAGACCAATGACATTTTTAAAAATAACCCTACACCAACAGGATTCATCTCATTATTTGAACTTTAGATTTGAAGATACAGACAATAAAAAGTGCCATTTTTGAAGTAATCATTTATTTTGAACTTTTCTCACTACTTCTTAACAGACATTTGGAACAAAACAGGAGCTGTTAAATTGATCAGATGGTCTCCTGACAATAGTGTTGTACTAGTGACCTGGGAATACGGAGGCTTTTCTTTATGGAGTGTGTTTGGAGCCCAGCTGATTTGTACACTTGGAGGAGATTTTGCGTAAGTCAATAAAAACAAATTTTAGATAAAATAACACTACTACCTCCCTGACCCCCCAAAATACATATACACACATACATATATAAAATAAAAACAAATTTTAGTAACACTACTACCTCCCTGACCCCCCAAAGTACATATACACACATACATATATATATATATATATATACACGTACATACACACACACACACATACATACAGAATCCTTGGGTTATAGAGTTACCCTTTTGCCTTACTTGATTCTTACCCCAAAACTATTTATAAGATTTAGAATTAATTTGTTCAGAATATATTGATTCTCCAAATATCCACCCTCATAAAACTAACAATTCATTTTTTAAAAATATACTTATTGATTTTCAGCAGTGGGGAAAAATTATTGTATATATGGCATCATGCTAGATTTAAAGTTGAATCAGACCTAATTCTACCTTTAAGTAGTTTATCGTCCACTAAGAATGATATGCCATGTACATAAATAACTAATAGGAAGTGAGTGGAAAGTTACATTATCTCATTGCGTTCATATAGGTTAACACAATAGGTTGACAGGAATAGGCTGATGTATTTCCTGTCTTTGTATACTATCCTGAACCCTAGTCCTGATGAAATGAGCACATCTTTCCAAGCTTTGTGATGCTGTCAGGAAGTGAGTTGGACTTAGAAAAGTGTGACTGAGTGATGTGCATATGTATACTGGGCTCCAGTTTTATTTCATGCTCTATGTATTTCTATTTTGAAAGAGCAAAGTGAATTTTTAAAAAACTGAAGCTGAATAATGTGTATATTATATGTAACTGGAAGACTCTTACCAAATTAAGTTTCTGTTTTGTTTCAGTTATAGGTCTGATGGTACCAAAAAAGATCCCCTTAAGATCAACTCTATGGTAAGAACTTTTATTAAAAATTCACATAGCATAAAAAACTTAGGGGTTTTTTTTTGGTTTTCCCCTCTCATATTAGTCTGATAATCACAAAGCTGTTTCAGCTCAGCAGATAGTTCTTTATATGGTTCTTAGTTAGCTTGTGCAAATTTATCATAGAAAAGCATAAAACTTTGGCTTTTTTTAAAGATAAGGTCTCAATTCAGGCTGGCCTTGAGTCCATTATGTGTAGCCTCTGGTGGTCTTGAATTCACAGTGTTCCTCCTGTCTCAGCTTCCCTAGTGCTGGGATTACAGTGTGCACCAGCATGCCTGGCAAGACTTTTGAACGTTTGCGGTTATCCATAGATCTCTCTCCCACCCTATTACTATTTGACCTACAAATTGAGAATTACTAATTTTAAAAAACACCATCATGGAATATAATTATAGAACATTAAAAATGAATGGGCCTGGAGAAATAAATATTTAAACCTTTAAACTTTATAGAAGAACTTAGACCTTGAGAAACCAAATAGCTGAATCAAGGTAACGTAACAAAAGGCCAGACTGGAATGAAGCTGATAATTTAGCAGCTTCTAATCTAATAGTCTTTGCTATATGCAAAAATGCATCTGTTGTAGGTGCTTCCTTGCTGAGCTTCTACTAGATAATCTGGATCTTCCTCTGTAAAGAAGTTCTTTGTTCTTTAGAAGCAGCTGAATTAAATTAATGAAGAAGTTACCAAAAGCAGTAGGTATTTCTTAGGATTGGGATCCTGAAGGTGAAGCTAAGAATAGTACTTAGTATTTTCATTATTCTGGGTGGGAGGCAGTGGTAGTGTTTTTCTCTGGAAATAACCGAACTATACCTGAAAGGTATGACTCTTTTTTGTTATTATGGTTCCTTCAACCTTCAGAAGTCATTAATTGTACTGTCATTGGTTATTTCAGTACTAACTGAAGTTAGAAAAGGATAATGAGAACCTTGTATTGTTTTGAAGTTTCTATTTCTTTCTTTCTCCAAGTGCTGGGGTGCAGAAGGCTATCACCTGTGGGTAATCAGTGGCTCTGGTTCTCAACACACTTCACTTGAGGCTGGCCTAAGGAGTACAGTTAAACAACCCAGCATTCTGCTGTTTCAATTTATCAAGAGTGTGCTCACTGTAAACCCATGTATGGTAAGTATATTCAGACTCTGACTTCTTTAGTAACTTTCATGTAATAATTTCAGACCTTCTTTGTGACCCACAGATGTTGAATATCCTCCTAAACTTGGCATATTCCCTTCTTTTCTGTATTTTCTGTGATTTTTGTATTTCTTTTAAATTTATACCAAAATCTTATTTCTGACCATGTGTTGGCATTGTTGGTGTTTTGTTGTTTTTTAATAGGACTATAAGCAATGTTTATATGTTGAATAACTTGAGTAATTTAGTCATTTTCTGAATAGGATTTCTCAAACTGTGTTACACTAGGTAACACTTATGAAAAATATTAGTAGCAGTTCCACAGGATTTTAAAAACAATACAAAAGCTCTGTTTTCTGGAATGAAATAAGGCTTTAAAACAAAGCAGTAGAGATTAATTTATTACAGAACTTTGGAGTCTCACGTATGCACATGTGTGTAATAAAAATCTAGGGATTGGACTATTTAGTCCAACAGAAGCAGAGAATGGGATCCCATGCTTACTCAACTATTAACTTTCAAAGAATACGTTGAAATAAATATGTCTAGGAGCATTCTTTAGGAAACACTCCCTCAGATTATAATATAAAGTTCCCAAATTTATCATTCTAGAGTAATACAACAATATTGTATTGATAATAGAAAATACAGATTACATATTAGGAGTACATACCTATTTGTGTTTAATTATAACACATTAAAAAATTATGTAAAAAAATAGCCTGAATCTCAGATACATTACTGAAGTTGAAAAATAAGAGTATATTTCTTCCTGCCCTTCCCCATTCAAAATAATAATTTTGAAGCACTCCTGAATTTTATTTCAAGACAGCATTTGAACTAAAATGGAAAGGTAAAAGACTACAGTGCCTTTCTCTCTTCTTTGAAAAGTTAAGTCTTCTACCTTCATGAACACTACTAGCCTTCTAATTGAAAACCAGGACATAATGACTAAAAGTACAAGCTGCCTTTTTAAAATAGTCTTAGAACGTTGCAGTCTTTGGCTTTAAGCAAGCATTTCACTAAGTAAGCGATTGTTGAATTTTACTAACACCAAACTACAGACTTAAACTTTTATTCTTCCTCCCCCATGATTTAGAAGATCCTCCAGCATTCATTTATCTCTCTTCCCAATTTTGCCCCCATCTTGTGATGTGGGAACATGGGCATGCACACACATACAAACACATTGTTTGGTTTCTTTTAAACTTTATTTTTCATTAGTACATTTTTTTATACATACTGATCACAGACATCATAGGGATCTTGTACCCTACATAATATATCTTAATTATCTTAATTCTTTTTTCCCCATTCTCCTCCTCATCCTTCAACCGCTCCTTCCCTCCCTCTTTACAAAAACTTTGTCTCCATTTGTTTTTCCTTCTGTTCTCTTATTTTTCTTTTTCCCTTCCTGCCCTTCCCCTTTCCCACTCCCTTGTTCCGCTTCTGATTTGAACATTTTCTTCTTGTATCCCATTTTCTGTTATCTTTTTTGGTCCTTATATACCATTTCAGTTTCTCAAGAGCAACGATGTAATATTTATAAACATATGTGTCCAATTTATTTCACTTAAAATTATGGTCTCAAGGTGCATCCATTTACCTAAAAATATCTCATTTATCATTTTTATGGTAGAGTAATGTTCTGCTCTATATAAAACTCCATTTTTTTGGTTCATTCATCCATTAATGGATATCTAGACTGTTTCCAAGATTTAGCTGTTACCAATTGTGCTGATGTAAACATGGGTATGCATATATCACGATGGTGTGATGCTTGTAACTCTTTTGGGAACATAATCAAGAAGGGGAACAGCTGGGTCCAATGGGACCCCTAGTCCTAGTTTTTGAGGAATCTCTCCACTGATTTCCACAGTCATTGTACCAGTCTACACCCCAATCAACAGTGGAGAAGGGTTCTTTTTCCTCACAGCCCCTCCAGCATTTGTTATTGGTTTATTTATTGATAATAGCCGTTCTTTTTGGGGTGAGATGGAATCTCAGTGTTGTTTTAATTTGCATTTCTCCAATGACCAGTGATGTTGAACATTTTTTCATATATTGCTATTTGTACTTCACTGAGAAATGTCTGTTCATTCTAATGGCCCATTTTTGGATTGAGTCTTTAAATTTAGAGGATCTGATTAAATTTAGCGGGAAGGGAAGTTCTTTATATATTCTAGATATTAGTTTTTTGTCTTAAGAAGTAGCTAGTAAAAAAATGTTTTCCCATTCCGTAGGTTGTCTCTTCATTCTGTTGACAGTGGTTTCTTTTGCTGTGTGAAAGCTTTTTAATAGGAGATCCCAGTTTCTGACTCTTTGTATTATTTCTTATGAAGTTGAAGTTTTGTTCATAAAGTCTTTGCCTGTACCTGTGTCTATAAGACTTTTGTCGGTTTTATCTTCCAGCAGATTGTTTCTGTTTTAATATTAATTTAATATTTGTTTCTGTTTTAATATTTGTTTCTGTTTTAATATTGTTTCTGTTTTAATATTAATTTAATATTTGATCCCTTCAATTTTAGTTTAGTGCATGGTGAGAGATATGGGTCTAGGTTTAATCTTTGGTGTGTGGAAAGCCAATTCTGTCAGCATTGTTTAGGAAAGAGGCCATCTTCCAGTGAAGGTGTTTAGCTCCTTTGTCAAAGATACAGTGGTTGAGTGTGCTTGGAGTTGATTCTGGATCTTCTGTTCTGTTCCAGTGACCCTTAGGTCTTTTTTGTTTTGCGAGTATCATGCTATTTTTATCACAGTAGCTTTATATATGACTTCAAAGTGGGGATTGTGATACTCCTTGCTTTTGCTTTTGTTCCCCAGAATTGCTTTTGCTATTCTAAGTCTCTTCTGGCTCTAAATGAATTTTAGGATTGTTTTTCTAGTTTTATGAGGTACGCTGTTGATATTTTGATTGGAATTGCATTAAATCTGTGCAAGAGTTTGGAAGTATGACCATTTTCACTATACGTGGTTCTGCCTGTGCAAGAACAGGGGGTATTTTCCATTTTCCGATATCCTCTTCCATCTCCTTTTCCAGAGTACCATAGCTTTTTACTGTAAAGATCTTTTACTTCCTTTATTAAATTGATTCCTAAATATTTCATTTTTTTGGACACTATTGTGAAAGGTGTGGTTTCCTCTCATCTTTCTCTCAGTGAAATTGTTATTCTTGTACAGAAATTCATGTACAAAAATTAGTTTTTGAGTGTTGACTTTGTATCCTGCTACAATGCTGAATTTGGTTATTAATCTAGCAGTCTTTTGGTGAAATTTTCTGGTCATCTGTATAGAGTATCATCTGCAAATAATGATAATTTAACTTTGGGCTGGGGATTTAGCTCAGTGGCAAAAGTGCCTGCCTGGCAAGTGCAAGGTCATGAGTTCGGTTCCCGGTACCGGAGAAAAACCAAAAAAACCCCAAAAATAAAATAAAATAAAATAATTTAACTTCTTCCTTTCCTGTCCATATTCCTTTTCTTTCTCTTGTCTAATTCCTCTGGCTAATGTTTTCAGAAATACATTGGACAGGAGTATTGTTAGTGGGCGTCCTTGTCTTATTCCTGATTTTGAGTGAAAGCTTTTGGTTTTTTCCTGTTGGCTGTTGGTTTGTCATAGATGGCTTTTATCAGGTTGAAATAAAGACCTTCTACTCCCATTTCCTGTAGGAATTTTTTCATGAATGGGTGTTGGACTTTTTCAAATGCTTTTTATGCATCATTGTGGGTTTTGTCCTTGGTTCTGTTAATGTGATGTATTACATTTATTCATTTGCATATATTGAACCATCCCTGTGTTCCTGGGATGAACCCTACTTGGTCATGGTATATAATCTTGATTTGCTGCATTGCTTGTCACTATCTTACTGAGAATTTTTGTATCTACATTCATTAAGGAGATTGGCCTGGCATTTTCTTTCTTGGTTGGCTCCTTCTCTGGTTTTCATATCAAGGTAATGCTTGCTTCCAGCAATGAGTTTGGGAATTTTGCTTCCCTTTCAGTGTCATTAAAAAGTTTGAGAAGTAGTGGCATTAGATCTTCTCTGACTTTCATGTAGAATTTAGCAGTGAATCCTTTAGGACCTAGGCTTTTCTTTGTCAGTAGTTTTTTAATTACTTCTATTTCTTTAACTGATACTGGATTATTTAGAATTTGTATATGTTGTTGCTTCAATTTTGGTAATTCAGATGTCTGTAGGAATCTGTGCGTTGCTTCTGAGTTTTCCATTTTATAATAGTGTAGGTTCTAAAACTAGGTACTGATGATCTTCTGGATTTCTACATTATCTATTGTGATTTTGCCTTTTTCCTTCCTAATTCCATGGATTTGGGTCTCTTCTTTCCTTTTTTTTCCCCTGCGGTTGGCTAAGAGTTTGTCTATTTTATCTTTTAAAGAACCAATTCTTTGATTCTTTATATTGTTTTCTTATTCTCAGTTACATTAATTTCTGCTCTGATCTTTATAATTTCCTTCCTTGTAGGAGCTTTGGGTTTCACTTGCTTCTTTTCTAGAAATTTGAAGTTCAACATTGTATTTTGCTCATTCTGTTTTTCTGATGAGGGAAGTCACTGCTATAAATTTTCTTGTTAGGACTGCTTTTATTGTGTCCCATAAGTTCTGCTGTCATACCGGTTTTATTATTTAATTGTAGAAACTGTCTAATATCTTTTTAAATTTCACCTGTGATCCATTGGTGGCTCAGGAAGCTTTTTGGTTTTATTTTTGAGGCTGGGTCTTGCTATGTAGTTCAGGCTAGCCTTTGAACTCATTACATGGACCAGGCTGGCCTCAAACTCAGGGTGATCCTCCTGCCTCAGCTTCTCAAGTGCTGAGATTACAGGTGTTCACCACCACACATGGCACGGAAGGTATCGTTTAGTTTCTGTGTGTTTATGTAGTTTTTGTGGTTCGTTTTGCCATTGATTTCCAATGTCATTGCACTATGATCTGGTAATGTGCATTGGATAATTTCAGTTCCTTTGTGTTTACCTTAAGCATGTTCTGTGAGCTAGTACATGGCCTATTTTGAAGAAAGTTTCTTGTGCAGTTGAGAAGTATGTGTATTCTGTTGTTGGGTGGAACAGTCTGTAATGTCTACTAAGTCCATTTGTTCAAAGGTTTGTGTCATCTCTGGTATTTCTTTGTATAGTTTGTATAGTTGTATAGTTGATTTGTCTATTTGTGACAGTGGAATATCAAGGTCCTCTATATTAGTGACTTTCTGTTTTTTTGTGTCTGTTAGTGTTTGTTTTATAGTTGAGTTTACTGGTGTTTGGTGTGATATACTTATGATTTTATCTCTCCTCTTGCATTATTCCCTTAACAAATATGTAAGGGAACTTCTGTGAACTTATTTGTCTCTTCTGAGATGTCTTACTTTGAAATCCACTTCGTCTGCAAATAAAGTAGCTACCCCTAGTTTTTTCTGGGTTCCTATCATGTGGAGTGTTGCTTTCAATCCTTTATCTTTGAATTAATGAATTTCTTTTTTAGTTAAATGTGTATTTTATATGCAGCATTATTTTGGCTCTTGTTTATTGATCCATTCTGCCAGTCTGTTTCTTTTGATTGGTGAATGTAACCCTTTGTATTGAAGGTTGTAACTGATTCTGACTTATCCATGTCATATTATTTTCCTGTTGTTGGTTCCCTTTCTGTCCCTTCTGTGTAATTGCTTGCCTTGCCTGATAGATTCATTCTATTGGGATCCTTGCAATTGGGGTCTTGATTATCTTAGGATATCCTTCAGAACTTTTTGGAGTGCTGATATGGTGATCATGAATTACTTCAGGTGTTCTTTGTCATGGAAGTATCTTATATCTCCTTCAATTTTGAAAGACTGTTTGGCAGGGTAGAACAATATGGGTTGGAGGTGGTTTCTTTTAGGGCTTGAAATACTTCACTCCAAACTCTCCTTGACTTGAAGGTTTATGTTGAGAAACCTGTGATTCGAGTGGATTTTTCTTTATAGGTGATTTGTTTCTTTTCTCTAACAGTTTTCAATATTCTCTGCTTCTGTTGGATTTCTAGAATCCTGACTGTTAGGTGCGTTGGTGTGTTTTTCCTCTGATCATGGCTGATTGGGTTTCTATGTGCATCACTTATTTATGTGTTATATTCTTTCCCCATGGTTGGGAAATTTTCCATTACTTCTGTAAACAGTTTTTTTTTTTATGTTCTTTGTATTGTCTTTTGATTTTTTTATTGATTCACGTTAATTTTATGTTATTCTTGTTTGCATCATCTAGCAGCTATTGGTTTGATTTTTCATGGTCTCTTGCTGTTTTTAAGAAATCTTTCATTCGGTGATCACCAACCGCAACTGTATCTTCTAGATAGGATAGTCTGTCTTCACATTAGTTGATTCTGCTACATATGCTTTTAATAGAATTTTTAATCTCCTAGATACCTGTTTGTACCTTTTATGGCATCCAGTTCTTTCCTATGTTGGGCATTCATGGTTTCCCGAAGCTTCTCTATTTTTTTATCTGTCTATTCTCTAAATTCACTGATCATTTCCTTCATTATGATCATCATCTCTTTAGCTACCTGTGTGATCATTTCTTATTTGTTTTCATCTAGGGGTTTATTCACCTGCTTTGTTTCTTCTAAGGCTAACATTTCATAAAATTCAGGTGGGAAGTTTTGGAGTTCTTCCCCCTCAATGCCTTCTGGGCTTGCTTTAGGTGAATTGGGTGTTTTACATTGCATCTTGCTTCAGTATTTTCTCACTTTCTGTTTTTGTTTATTTGTTTTCTGTGTTGAGGCTTGTAAGATGCTTAAGGTATAGGTAGTTTTATGCTGTCAAGACCTTTTTACATAATGACTACTTTTCAGAGCTCTGTCTTTTAGGTGTAGCTGGCATTTGGCCTTTGAGTCTGTCTCAGGATCCTATCTCTTCTGTTAATTAGGGATGAGAGGTTGCAGCCTGTTTGGCCTATCACCCAATTCTTTGGTACTGGGCAGTAGTATAGTTTATGGCCCCCAGACAATCTAGGTATTGGCATGTAAGGAGGGTCAGTTGATCACAGCAGCTATGTCACCTTGGGTAACTTAGTACAGTCTGTAATAACTATAGTGTCAAGCACAAAGTGGAAAATGACCAACTGTAATAACTAATACTTTGTCACCTTTAACCCTCAGTGCAAGATTTATAGTTATGAAACAAAATCTAAGATAAATCAGAAAACTATATATAGAAAATACCCCTCGATAGAGCAGTTTTCCTCTTTTCACTGAAAAGCAGTATTCAGCCTTAGTATGCTGTAGTTAACTACCTATTGATTCGTGAAGGTAAGTGGTATGAGTTTGAAAGTATAGAGAAAAAGAGAGCAAAACAAATAGATTATGGATTTAAAAAGGTGTGGTAGATGGAAGAATGTTAAGGAGTAAAGGGAAATTAGTGATATTAGCTAACAGTAACAGAGGACCACCTAAGAGAAAGTTCAGTAATGAGTGGAGATGAAACTAGAGGAAAAGAAAATAAGAAAAAGTACAGAAGGAACAAGTTGTGAGAAAAGAAGCGGGTGAGAGTGTAAGGGTTAGTCAGAGAAATCAAAGTAATACTAAAACAGAGAGGGGCAAGCAAATGGGTTGGGTGGTAAACTCTATCCTCTGCCAAAAGTGAAAAGCAAAATCAAAAACATACCAGGGATGGAGAAGAAGAAAAAAAGAGAGGAAAAGGTTCCTGTGTATTTCCAGGTGAGTGTTTCCTCCCAGATCCGTAGTCTTTAATCTTACAAGTCACGTTTTTCCTTGCCCCTCCTTACAGTATCTGAGTTAGTATGGCGATTACTCAATTTAGGAGAGCCTCTCTCTGAAGTCTTGTTTGTGGCAACTGTTCAAACTGGGTAACTGGACCGGGGAAGGTGAGGTCCTGTTTCTGAGGATCCTGTTGCGGACTGCTTCTTGTTGGCAATTGATACTGGTTACCTGATGAATTTTCCAGTGTTTGTGGAATAGGCTTCTGGTATATGGAGGCTCCTGTGGGCTCTCATCCCTGACTCACTGTCCTGTGGATGCTCAGAGGAGAAACAGACCTGACAGGACTAACTTGGGCATGTTTCTATAAGTGCAGTGAGGGCATAGAGTGCTGGGTGATATCTTAGGGGTGTCTGAGTACCAGTGGAATAGGCAGCTGTTAATCCTTGCCACTTAACCAGGCAGAGGACTGGCCTATTGTGTTAGGCAGGGACTGTATCCAAGGCTCTGGCTGAATTCACAGTGAGATTCTGCTGTGCCCAGGTTGTTTGGAACAGCCTATGTAAAGCGGTTGCCTGGGCTTGCCTGATGTTAGATGACTGTCAGAGACTCTGGTGGGTCTGAAATTGAAAGAGGTCAATGACAGCTCAGTGTAGGCTCAAGTGAGCCCCGGGTGCTGAGTAAAGGCTCAAACAGACCAGTGTTTACTCTGTGTGCCACGTGAGTGTCCCAGTTAGTTTAAGATAAACTGCAGGCTCCCAGCGGTGACTCAGGTGTGCTCAGGGTCCAATATTGAAGGCTGCTAACACAGGCAGTGGTTGCTTATTTATCTCTTCAGTCCGGGGAATGAGCGGGTGGGTTAGGGGAGGGAACAGGTCCCTGGTCATGCACACCTGGTGGGTGCCTCTGAAAAATGTTGACAAGGCTGCATGTCCTCTGGAAAGGGACCAGTGAAGCAAGGGCCTCTGTACCCCAGGCCTTTCCTTTGTGGCTTGACTCTGTCACTTTTCAAAATGGTGGTTCTTGTGTTGGGCATGGGCTTAAGGCGCCATGCACAGCCCTGTTGAACAGCTTCACTTTCTTTAAACTCTTATACGTATATTTTGTTTGGTCTACAAATTTCTTCTTTCAGACTGATTTTTGTATCAAGACATATGTCCCCTCCCTTCTTCCAATTAGTTGTGTTTTAGTTGATCTTTTCTGAGTCCCTCAGACATGACTTCTGCTCTGTTCAGCCATGTTGCCCCAGTTGTTATGAAATCTTGTTCTTGGATTCTGTGCACCAGAATCAGGTGATTCTAGAAAGGCAACACACACACACACACACATGCACACACGTTAATTTTTGGCAGCCCCTTTCCCTAGTCCTTTTTTTGGACCTGGGAATTGAACTCAGGACCTCAGGCTTGCCAGGCAGATGCCATGCCACTGAATTATATCCCCCTGCCCCTCCTTTCTCAAATCTTATAATCTTAAAAAGGGACATTAAGGATTGCCGTGGAGATAGATGGATTATATCTAGATGTTCCCCTCACAAACTTTGATCGGGCATGTTTTCTTAAAACCACTGATGCATACTTTTTGTGGAAGTGATTTGTAAACTGTAAACAAAAAGTAGTTATATTCAGTTTTTCAGATATCAGATCTCTAGTAGCAGTGCTATTTTAGAGTAGGGAAAAACACTACGATAGCAGTTGTAAACATGGGTATATTCACAACTAAATGATAAAACAGACATTAGTATTATTAGAGAGACCACTTTCATGATTATTTATTTATACTGGGAAATAATTCCTAAAGTATTATCTTTCTAGATATGATACTGTTCAGATCATTATGTAGTCTTTGTCCTCTGTAAAGAAAATCAACATTGAGATATATGGCACATTTTCTATAATAGAAATAATTAGTGCTACTTAATTTTCCCCATCTAATGTTAGATTATTTTTATTTACCTTTTTCCTTTGCCCCTTTTTCCTCTTTCTCTATCTAGAGTGACCAAGAACAGGTGTTGCTTCAGGGAGAGGATCGTTTGTACTTGAACTGTGGAGAAGCCTCGCAATCCCAGAATCCCAGGAATTCCTCAGCACACTGTGAGCATAAGCCCAGGCAGGAAAAGAGCTTATTTACAGATGGCGGTTTAGAGTCTCAAGGTTTCAGCAATTTACTTGGACATCGGCATTGGCATGTTGTACAGGTAGGTAGGTGTTTATTACTTGATTAGTAGGGACTCGGTCCTTGGGGAAAACATCGCTTGGAACAGATTTTAAAGTATGATTTCATCCCTTATCAGAAAACTGAGAATTTTTATCCGTTTTGACCGTCACGTCTCTCCTGCTTTTCTGTGTTCTTGTCCTCTTGTTTTCTTTCCACTTGATACATAAAGTATTTTCACCTGCTTTAAGTCTCTTGTTAGTGCCAAGAACTAGGAGTTCATTTTGCCCTGTCTTTAGAGATACCTGTTTATCTTACTTTCAACCTTTTTGGTATAACCTAGATCTGTGGATTTGTATGGGCAGAAGTGTGATTGCATGGAAAGTGGCGGTACTAACTAGTACCCTGTGCAGCTGACCCCATAGTCTAGTTTAGTCACCTGACGGTGGATCCAAATTATAAACTTGTGATTACTATGAATTTTATTAATAATTTTATTATTATTTAATCTTGTCTCAGATTTTTCAGTCTCATAGCATTTTTAAATTAGCAATTTCTTTTAATCTGATGAATTTGGTACTTAACTTGAAAACTAATTCTGAATTTTTATTCCAATTAAAATTAAATTTGGGGTAACCTATAAGTTGAGATTTCTTAAAAGAAACTTGCAGACATTAGCTTTAAAGACCTGAGTGGGTTTTTCTGCCCCTTTGATACCAAAGTGCATCAGAGCTTACTTTTGGATTAGGTTTTTCTTGTTTTGTTTTGTTTTGTTTCCTGTTTTTTTTTTTCCCCAGTCAGTTTGTTTCCACAATTCTTTGCCTCTGGTCTCCATATTTATACCTTACCAGCTTACTTGAACTCTCATGTTATTTTCAGTTGTCTTTGAATAGAGATAATGAGAGACAGAAAAAATGGTCATTATGTGAAAGATTAAGGAGGAATATCTCCTACATTGACTGTGGTATGCACTAAAAGAAAATGTATTTACCTTACATTAGTAAATTCATAGAGTCAAACAATGTACATACCATTTTATAATTAGTAACAATTTTTAAATAAATTTGCATCAACTACTTCCTTGACTAAAATTTTCCACTGCTCCCTTCTCTCCTATAGCCATTTCTCTGCTATTTTCATTTCCCCATACTTTGAACTATTCATTCTACACTGACCTAGCATCAATGCCAGTTCTGCCTAGCCAGGTCTGTGTTACCAGAGAGCCAAGTAGAGCAGAGGATCAAAGAAGGTAGGTTTGGAACTCAAAAATCCATCAGGCAATAACAAAATTGAATTTCCTTCCAGCTGAAAAATTCAGTGATTTTTAGCCTTTTGTTCACATAAAAGAAGTGTATAACACTCATTTTAGGACTTTAGGTACTAGTAAGATTTTTGTCATCCTGTTCTAAAGATATATAGAAGGATAAAACTTTTTAAACCTGAGTGTGCCTACGTTTTACAGCTTCCTTGAAAATAGTGTCGCATTTGTACTCCTAACACAATTAAAATTATAATAGACTCATAGAATTTTTAGAGCTGGGAGGACTTTAGAGGTCATATAGTCCAACTGGATTTTATACATGAGAAAGCTGAAGCTCAGGGAAGTTATGTGATTTGCCCAAGGTCACCCAGTAGAGTAGAGGCAGACATACGCTTTCTGTGATCTGCATTAAAGTAAGAGACCTAGTGTATTTTAAAGTCTAAGTACTAAATGTTGACTCAGGTTAGCTTACGACCTTAAACTAAAACTTAGAGTTTGTGTGTTTGCATGTTTTTACTTGGAGTTGCCCTATATATAGTCTGTTTGCTGGCAGACTAGGCACATGACTGAGTGCAGAATAATGATGATCTTTCAGCAGGGTGCTTTACACTGTCTGTATAATGCTAAAGCTTTGCCTTCCAGGCTTTTTAGCCAGTAAGGATGATTCCCTGAAGAAACATTGGTGCCTGCTTCAACATACTCTCTTTTCTAGGATAAGACCACATCTTCCGTCAAAGTTGATTTGTGTAATTTATATTTTGTGTGCTTCTTGTGTAGCTCAGAATTTGTCTAAATGGGTCCAGCTAATTCTGTTGTTTTTGTTCCTTGTTTAGAGCACTGGATTTTTGTTTGTCTGAGCCTTGTACTCCTTAACCTCCAGATTAAAAGTCTATGCTAATGTTTTTCCTTTAGCTAATACTTTTTAGAAACAGTGATAGAAGGTATTAGTAAAGATAGTGTTTTTACTTTATTTTTAAATTTTTAGTTTTGTGATTACAAATTTAGAAAGCAATGGCATACAATACGAAATTTTTTAAAAAGTGAAAGACCTAGTTTTAGGCTATGTTCCTTTTCAGACTATCATTTTTTTTATACTCCATACTTTGTATAAGGTACACATCTATTTCTGAAAGGTGAATTAGTTATTATTATCCAGTATTCTGTATTGGCTTTATAACCTGGCTTTATTTGGAAAAAATAGCCCCTGCAAAATGTAGGTAAAAAGTACTTAATGTGTATCAGGCCCTACATTAGGTTTATTGATAGAGACTTGTAAGGGCTGTTTCACTTACGAATAATTTTCATCCTACAATATGTATCAAATGGACCAGGTGTGAAAATTGGCACAGATTTAATCTGCTAAGAAAATGGGTCCCATCGTCTCACCAATTTCAGACAAAACTAGGCAGGACGTAGGATCTTAGCACTATGACTTTAAAAGTTAAAAAGTAAATAAAAAGTCAGATTTAGGTTAAGAAAGATTGGGAAACCCTACAATAAGAAGGATGGAGGTTCTTTCTGTACCTTGGCCTTAGTTTTCCAGTGATGTGGCATGACTTGTGCCCTAAGTGTTTATTCTTGACCTGAGTTTCTTCATTGTTCATTAGCTGACTCCTTATTTTTGCCATTTTCTCTTTTCAGAACTAGGTATAGGGTTCAGAGTTCTGATGACATTGACATAGAGGTGACTGACTGTGAAAAGTACAAGTTTTTATTCTAGTCTCTATTTTATATCTTCAAATAAAAAATCCATGACAAATAAAACCTCATTTCATATGAGATGTGTATGTGTGTGCCACTCTTGTGTAATTTTTGTTTTTGATTTCTCTTTCTGTTTTTTTATAAAGTTTCATTTAGAAATTACATTTTGAATTTTGAAAATAAAGCATTTATAATTTGTGATGCTTCACAGACTTGCAGGTAAAAAGCATAAATGGTTTTCTCTTATAATATTCATTAGAGTATGATCATTTGATAAGGTTTAACTTTTCTTCCTGTACTTAGAAATTGTTTCTGTTAGAATCTACTTTTGCAGTAAGATTACAGCTCCCAAATTACTCAGCCACACGTTTCAGAAGTACTAATGAAATACCAAAGTTTGGGGAAGTTAGTTGGGTTTTTTTTAAGTGCTGTAGCTAATGAGAAGTTATACTCAGGTACTTTCATTATATCTTTCTTTAAAGTGGCTCGTTTTTTTCTTAATTTAAAAAAGAGGAATTTCACCTACAGCCTCATAGAAAATTGCTTTTTACTTTTGTATAACCACTCATTTCTTCAAGTTTACCATTATTCTTAACTAATTTTACCTATCATAGTGAATTTTATCAGTTGGCCTGAACAGTATAGCATATCTGTTAAGATTCAAATTAAGCATTTTTCAGGCATATATCATGACTCTGTTATCTTCACTTTATGAGGCAGGCTTCCACAAACCAGCACTGGGATTAAGAACTTCTCATGTACTAAAATATTTGTAATTTAGTTGAATTTTAAGTTGACTTGTTAGAGGTGAAGTCTTAACAAGTAGTTTTATGAATAATTTTATCAAGCAAGGGTAATACAGATACTTTCAGCGTATTCTTATTTGATTTTTATTTTTTTCTGCGCAGTTTTATTGAGTGTCACTGCACTTTACATGGCTTGTTTTTGTTTTGCTTTTTGAGACAGACTCTCAAAATCATGATTCTCCTGTTACAAACTCTTGGATGTGGGAATTACAGTTGACTGCTACCACACCCAGCTGCATGAGTTTTTAATTTGGCTTTTTAAAATAAGACAACAAATTTTTTAGTAAATTTGAGTAGATTGAAGCTTTTCTTATTCTAGGAACAGAAGACTCCTCTTGTGTTGTTCTGTTAATTCATACCACACTCCCACCAAATGCTCATGAAAAACACTTCAATTAAAGCTGGGCGTGATGGCACATGTCTATAATCCCAGCTATTCAGCACGTTGAGGCAGAAGGATCAGAAGTTTGAGACCAGCCTGGCAATTTAGCAAGACCCTGTCTCAAAATGAAATGAAGTCAGAAAGACTGATGACGAACCTCAGGTGTTTCTTCAGTTCAGTTGCAAATGTCTCTCTGTCTCTCTTACACACACGCGCACACACTATATATATACACACACATACATGTATGTGTATATTCGTAGGCTGGTAGAGAGAGCATAATCTTAATAGAGCTAGTATTTGCTTAATCCACATTGAAATCTCAGAATGCATTAAATTTAAAAGTTTTGTTAGAGTGAAACAGTAACATAATGCACGAAGATAGGTAACATGGGAAATATGTTTACCACTGATACTGCAGATAAAGTGTTAGTGTTGCTATATTAAGATTTCTTGTAAATATATAAGTGGAATACTTCAGTAGAAAAATAGGAACCTAAACACAGCCTTACAGATATGAGGTAAAATAAAAGCTAACCAGTGGTTGCCCCTGAGCAACAGAATTTCATTTTTTACTTTGTACATTTTTGTATTATTTAATTTTATAAACATTGCTTCTTAGTAGAATTTTCCATTAAAAACCAAAATCCTTGCTGAGGCAGGAATTTTATTGTATAAGGTTGTTTGGGGATGGTTAACATCTGCGAGCCAAAACTGTTCCTCTGCACAGTTCATGACTCTCCTCATGTGTGCTTTGCTGAAAATCTCTTGTCAGTCTCTATTTATTGAGTTTAATAATACAAGGAAAACATTGTGGAGGGAATAAGAGGAAAGCCTGGTGTCTACAGACGTTAAATGGTTAAGATATGAGATGTGAAATACCCATACATAAATAGTAAATTCCAAGTATTTTGCTACTAATAGCCCCTATTTGTGTCCCCTTAAATATTGTACAGGAAACTGAATCAAAAGTTAATACTTTTAAGTTTAAATATATTTTTCATAAGTCTTACCAAACTGATGTGTTATTTTCTATAGATTTCCAGCACCTACCTAGAGAGCAATTGGCCGATACGGGTGAGTTGTTTTGTTGGTGTTAACTCCATTGGGTAGCATATGCTGCATGAGGCTTTCTGGGAATTAAGCCCTTTAATGTGTGCATTGATAAAAGTAAAATTTTAATATTTGATTTATTATATATTGCTAGTACTAACATCTATAATTTTGTCAAATATAACTATAAATACTCAAATTTTAAAATGTGACATTTTACATTTACTTTACTTAGCAAGCATTTATTAATAGTCTGTTCACCTTACACAGATTAAGCACTTCATACATAATACAGTATATAGGTTTGCAAGGACAAGTTCTTTTGTTTTTTTTTAACAGTTTTCAGCTATTGATAAACTTGGACAGAATATTGCTGTGGTTGGCAAGTTTGGCTTTGCACATTACTCTTTACTCACCAAAAAATGGAAACTTTTTGGAAACATTACTCAGGTTAGTCATTTTCAAATATTTAAAAACCAATTTCTCTATAAAAGAACTACAATATGACAAAACTACCATATACAATTACTTACTTACAAAAAAGAAAATCAAATGTAATACATGATATTGGGTAATGTTTGTGAGTGAATTAATTTGGTAAAATATCTGGTGTTGAAATAGTTTTTAATTCTTGTTAGGATCAGTGGCATTCTTTACCTGAGGATTTAGTTTTACTTTCAGAGTTGAATTCATTAGCCACGTGGTAAGAATACATTTTCACAAAATTTCAGTTATTCCCTGCTTGTCTGTGTGTGATACATGGTTGTGAATACTACTGCCAAAGGCCTATCTAATAGATAGGCAGGGATCTTCAATACAAGAAGCACATACGGAATCTTAGTAACAGTGCGTGACAAATTTCACTTTGGTGCAGTTAATTGGTTATGAGCTCATCTGATGAAAAAAAAGAAAGAATTTAAAGCAAAGTTTTTTGGATATGGGAATAATGGCACTATATGGTTCTCAGTTATTCTGAATGATGTGTTTGCTTCCTTAATGAAATATTTCTTTCTAATGTAGGATGTGAACCATTACTAATAAAGGCCCCAGGACAGTAACAGTGAACCTTTTAGAGTTTTCAGTGATAACAAATAGCCCACTGCTGGTTCCATAGCTTTGCCCCCATTACCCTAGAATAATAACTTAGGGGCAGAGAAGAGAATAAGCTTTTTTTTTCTGCCTTAGAATATACTACTTTCTTGTAATTTCTGGTAACATAAATAAGGTACATACATTTTAAAACTTTTCTTTTAAGGAACAAAATATGATTGTGACTGGTGGCTTAGCCTGGTGGAATGATTTTGTGGTCCTGGCATGTTATAACATAAGTGACCGTCAAGAAGAAGTAAGTTTATTTCCCCCTCTCAGAAAGAATAGAGTTTTATATTTTAGAGCTGATAAGCACTATTTCATTTTATATAGAAAGTAATTTGTTGAAAACTGTTGGGACTTTTTTTGTTTTAGACAGAGTCTTGCCCTGTAGTTCATGCTGGCCTTGAACTTACTATGTAACCCAGGCTGGCCTCCAACTCCGGGTGGCCCTCTTGCCTCAGCCTCCCGAGTCTAGGATTACAGGTGTGTGCCACCATGCCTGGCTTGGGACTTCTAAGATAACCTTTTCTAGGGATTTTTAGCTGTTAGACATTCTCTGTAAAATTTGATAATTAAAAAATTAAGCCAGGAGCTGGGGATATAGCTCAGTGGCACAAGTGCCTGCCTGGCAAGCACAAGGTCCTGAGTTCGAGTCCCAGTACCCCCCCCCCCAAAAAAAAAGCCAGGCGTGGTGGCAAAAGCCTATAATCCCAGGACTTGGGAGGTTGAGGCAGGAGGATTGCTGTGAGTTCAAGGGCATCCTGGGCCACATAAGGGAGTTCAAGCCTGCACTACATAGCAAGACCCTGTCTCAAAAAATACATACATACATACATACATACATACATATGTACAAGTTTGTAAGAATGGCTGTTCTTGAGCCGGGTGTGGTAGTGCATGCCTGTAATCCCAGCACTCAAGAGGCTGAGTCAGGAGAATTCCTGCAAGTTCAAGGTCAAGCTAGGCTACATAGTTCAAGGCCAGCCTGAAGTATATAGCAAGACCCTGTCTCAAAAAAAAGGCTGTTCTTAAAGATAGATTTATTAACTTGATTTATATGTTTATTTTCAGAAATGCCTGATCTCATTAGGTCTCAATATGCAAATGTAAATGGAATGTCTCTTAATGTTATATTCACAATTTTGAGCACTTTGTCTTTGGGTTATTTGTAAAATGAGCCTACTCTCCCAAAAATATAAACATAATCCATTTATTACTGAAGATTTAGATAGGTCTTTTAATTCTTAATATGGGAAGGGTCAGTAGATGAAAACAATTTGACTAAAGTATTTAGTCATCCCTGATAGCCATTGTATTTTTATGATTTTTCTGTTTTTTCTTCTTCAGCTCAGAGTATACTTGCGAACATCAAATCTGGACAATGCCTTTGCTCATGTCACCAAGGCACAAGCAGAAACATTACTGCTTAGTGTCTTCCGGGACATGGTAATAGTATTTAGAGCGGACTGTTCAATATGTCTTTATAGTATTGAAAGAAAATCTGATGGGTAAGTTATAGCATGGAAGTGACTTTTTGCTCCTGTTTATTATGTTTCCTTTATAGTTTTTATTTTCTCAAAACAGTTTTTCTACCTTTATACTTAGTTTCCCCTTCTTAGCAGTCAAATGTAGGTTTTACTTAGTGATGTCTATATAATAGCTATGAAAAAAAAAAAAGAATAAAAATAGCCTACACTGAGTTCTTCAGGTAATCTTATTGGATTCATTTGGAAGAAAAAGAAAAAAGAAAATCTAGTTTTGTCTGAGGTGTAAACCCTTAGATACTAAATTTTTCCATAATCTTCAAAATAAGTAGGTAGTAACTGTCCTAGTGTTCCAGACACTTAAGAGAAACTTGGAGTCCATATCTTTAAGGCTTTAGGATGCATGTCCTAGACTCCCATATTTCCACAGTAGTAGATGGCTGTAGTCTAGAGCAGGAAGAAGTAAAACTCCTGCTGCTGCTGTATGTGGCCTTATATTCTTCTTGGCATCTGGCTGACTTGAACCTTTTAGACGACACCTCTTGAGTTTCGTTTTGTTCTGAGAGATGTGTATGAATAGCCATGAACTGTGTATTTGCTGAAGTAGCACGGTGAATGGGGAGTAATGCACAGATAAATATTACAGCATTAGTAACCTCAGTAACTAAACCTTCATCCTTTTGGCTAACTCAGGTTTTTTTCCCCTTAAATATTTCTATTTTTACTGTTCCTTGGTTGTTTTTTAATTTTTTTCCTCCTTTCCAACATTTTATTCCCTTTCCTTTTCCCATCCCCATGTGTTCTTTGGGTCCCTTAATGTAGCTAAGGAAAGGACAGTAAGAGAGGAAAGGACAGTAAGTAGAAGGCATTTGGGTCTTCCATAAGCATGAAATCTATTGCATTAGTTACAGAAAAAGGAGGAAAATAGTGATTAGAATTGTTTTTGAGCTGTTGGGGTTTCTTTTGTTTTTACAGTTCAAATACTACTGCTGGTATTCATGTTCTTCAGGAGGTCTCCATGTCACGCTACATCCCTCACCCTTTCCTGGTAGTATCTGTTACTCTGACATCTGTGAGTACAGAGAATGGAATCACCTTGAAAATGCCACAGCAGGTACCGTACCATTATCAAGTTCTTTGGAGTTTACATCTCAGTCCTTAGTATTTTAAGGTAGTGGTAGGAACTGTTTGTTTAGCAAATAAATACTACTACCCACCTATTTAGAACATGCTTTGCATGAAGATCTTGAATTGTGGTGGCAAACTAAATAAACATGGTTTCTGCTCAATTTTAAACCATTATATACATAATGGTTTTTGTTATGCAGACACCAATTCTGAAATGTGTGGAATGAGTGGAGATTATTTAAGCAAAGATGAGCCATTTGAGGCAGAGGGAAGAGTACTGCAAAGGCTCATAGGCAAGAGAGAACATGACATATTCCAGGAGGTGGGAGAATTTTACTTAGAGTACTGGAACTTGGGGTATGGTAGTCTAAACTTTGTCAAGTCCTTTAAAGCGGGTTTTAGCTCTAAGCTTTATAATGTTTAAGAGGAAAATAAACTGCAGAAGGGCTAAATTGCATGAAAGGAGAAGAGGTGAGAGGCCACTGTACTGATCGAAGTGAATGGTATTAGTGGCTGAAAGTTGACCAATGAAAAAGGAAAGAATATAGAATATTGAGGACTCCGTGCTTGCTTATGAGAGAAGAGAAAGTACAGTCCCATAGCTTCAGGGTGAACTAACCAAGTATGTAATGGTGCCCCCAAGATCCAGGTTGTAAACCTTCCTTAGCCAGAGCTCCTTCTATTATACCATTGGTTTTCAGTTTTCATGGCGACTGGCAGCCTGCTGTCAAAAGAAAATCTACGCAGATTTATTGTTCTCTCTATTGACCCTGTCTTTTGTTCTTATTGAGGTGTTTCCATTAAACCTTAACACTCCATGTAATTATGGAGAATTCCACTACTTCACAAAAGAACTTCTTCCATTCCAGTTATAATTGTGACAAGCAGGTATTTATAAGAATCTAAAAATCTGATTAATAACAGCATATCCCATTTCTGTGTTCTTTGGATCAAGAAATAACAAAAGTTACACTGTCTTCCACAAGATGACCCTTAAATTGTTTTCAGACAGTTATTGTTCTTCAGCTTCGCCTTCTTGCTGCACACCTTTCTCTGAGTCTTCTCTCCTGCATGTCAGATATTCCCATACCTTCAGTTATCTCATGTAATAATCCTTCCAGACCCCTTCACTGTTTGGTTCTCCTTTATACAGATGCACTTTAGCTTTCTTCCTTAACATAGAGCTCCTCTTTCCTCTGCAAACTGTATTTCATGGTAACCAGATAGTCCTTAGTTGATAAGAGAAAGTTCCGCTTTAACCAGAATTGTAACTGAAAGACAGAAGGAATGTGAGAATTAACAAATCACCATTTAAAAACCCTTGAAGAAATAACTGATTCAGCAATGATCATTACTAGATGGAACTTTACAATGACAAGATCAGGTTGTCATACCAAGCCTTATTAATCACTAAAAGTAGAAAAGCCATATGAGCTGTCTTTCTTGAAATGATGTAACATGAAGTTCATGTGAAAAATCATTGTTAAAAACATTGAATTTATATCTAATCAAATATGTAGAGTTACCTTCCATTCACAGAGATAGAGGTAGAAGATTAGTCTAAGTATTTGTATACCACAAAGAAGCAGAATGCAGGACATTCTGTGAGACAGCTATAGGTAAATTACATGGGCAGGAGAGACTGCTACATTAAATACGCTTTAGAGTCAGAGTCGCAACAACCAGATGCAATGGGTAAGCTAGTTTGTAAGGCAAATGTGATAGCTGCTGTACTCCACAACAAATCAAAAAGCTTATTATTTGTATCTTGATTGAAATCGGCTGTAAAAAAGACACTGTTAAAATAATTAGGGATGCTGGGCGTGGTGGCACATGCATACAATCCCAGCACTCGGGAGGCTGAGGCAGTAGGATCTTTGCAGGTTTGAGACCAGCCTGGGCTACAAAGTGAGCCCAAGGCCAGCCTGAACTGCATAGCAAGACCCTGTCTCAAAAGACAAAAATAATAATGATAATGATGATAATAGGGATATTTAAATATGAAATAGATAAATATAAAATCAATATGAGAGATAACCAAAGAATAATTAGTTTAATTAGCATTATATAAGGACATAATCTACATATATTAAATATGGGCCTGATATTTTAGAGTTTTCATAGACGGACTTTGTATATCCTGGATAAAGTAGGTAGAGCATTGGGTCTCCCATTTTAGGAGAGCCTTTCATGAAGAGGAGAGTAAGTTAGTGAAGAGCAGATTAAGAATTAACTTCAAATACAATGGATTGGAAAACCAAAACTGTATTGGAACACAGTATGATAGCAAAGCAAGTCTTCATTTAATAATAAAAATTAAAGTAAATAATATCAGTGAGAACTATCTTGATTTACTAATAAAAATTTTAGAAAATAGTATCAGGCAGAACTATTCAAAAGTTGGATAGCTTTTCTCATGAAAGAGTGAGTACCTTGTGGAGTACCTGAATGGAGAATCATCTGCTAGAGAGTTTGTAAATTTAAGAGACGGTGTTTTGAGTTCCTTCACATTTAGGGTTTTGAGCGTTCAGGTAGCTCATGCTTCTTCTAAAAACTTACCTAAAATTCTCTGAGAGTACTATTAGTTACTTATAATATTAATAAAAATATTGAATGAATAAATGCTAATAGCATGTATTCTTTATAAAGAAAAGTTTTTTTGTTTTTTTGTTTTTTTTAAGCAAAAGGGTTGGGGATTGAACTAGGGCCTTTACCCTGAGCTACATCCCCAGCCCTTTTTCTGTTTTTTATTTTGAGGCAGGCTCTTAATTACTAAGCCCAGCCTGGCCTCAAACTTATGATCTTCCTGCCTCAGTCACTCAGAGTGCTGGGATTACAGGTGTGTATTCTTTCTTTTTTTATTTTAAATGAAATGCATGAAATACAGTGGGTTAATCCAAGATCTTAGAATTTAAGATGGTCATTATGAATGATAGTTAATTGTAGTGAATTTCAGTAAATACTTTCAAGGTCTTTGAAGTGTTTGAGGAATCTGCTTATATGCCAGTTTCCAGAAGGGCATATTGTCTTGATTGATGTTTTGATGATTGTTTAGTTTGTTTGTTTTAAAGAGAAAAAATAAAAATGATACAAAAGTTCAAAACAAGATGATAAGAAATTAACAATGGTTATTATATTGCGTAGTGTTATTTTCAAAGTAGTTGCTCAGATTACCAGATATAGGCATGCAAAATTGATCAAAGGATAGAAGCACTAACTGTTCTTTTTAATGAACTAACAGAATTTAGTAGTACAGTTATCTTAGCTATCTTGTGTGTGTGTGTGTGTGTATATGTATATATATATATATATATTTTTTTTTTCCTTTCTTTGTTTTCTCTTTTCCACCATCCCAGTTCTTTCCTTTTGAGCGGTTTCTTTCCCTTTCACAATATCTGTTGTATCTTTTGGATTACTCTTTCATTTCTTCCGCTAGGAAGAGTTTTAATCTTTCTTCAATCATCTAGCTACATTTTATTGTTGAGTGCTTGACTCTTACAGTTCTTACGCATCTTTTAAATTTCATTTGTCCACCTCAGACCTCAAGTTACAGTAGTATTTTGTGTATTGTGTACAGACGTTCAAATTTTTTAGTTGTATTGTTTCTTTATATGAAGTCCGCTGTAGAATCTGCCTTTTCTTCCCTGTTCAACCCAGTAAACTGAGAGAATTTATAAATAGAATCTCTTTGATTCCGTTTACCAACCTCACTCTTATGCTTATAATGATGGCATATTCATTTCTGATTCAGTCATCACTCACAATGCTTCTGTTTGAAAGTCTGAACATTGTTTTTAGTTTAATTGGAGCAGGGACAAACTCTTTTGCTTCCTTGATTTCTCTTCCTTCGTTGATAACTTCAGCCTCTTTAGTATCATTTGATACCTTGAAATCATCTGTTCCTCTTTTTCTACTTTCCATAGCAATAAATTCTGTCCTGCACCCCATTCCTCCTCCACCGAAAAAGTGCTCAGTTGGGCATGGTGGTGCATGCGTGTAATGTCAGCACTCGGGGAAGCTGAGGGTAAGGACTGGAAGTTCGAACTCAAGCTAGGCAACTTAATGGCTTAGTAAGACTCTCAAAACAAAAACTGAAAAAGTGCTGGGGATGTAGCTCAGTGTAGAGGCCCTGGGTTCAATCCCCAGTACCACAAAATCAATTAGCCTGTCAAAATCCTCTTCCTCTTCACAGGTAAAAATTACTTAATACCTAAGATTTGCTTTAAAATAATGCTTTCATAGTTTAATGTGCATAACTGTTTGAGTAATAGGGTTCAAGAGGAAATCATTATATCAGGCTCTCTACTTTGACATAATAACTTCCTTATTCAAGAACCATGCAGAGTTGCTCATTTTCTGTTCTCTTTTACTTGGCTTTCCAACCCTCCTGCAAAGTCTGTTGCCATCCATTTGTTATCGAATCTCTAACTCTAACCAGATTGTTCTCACTTTGCCAGTAGATGTGTGGGTTTTTTTAACTTTTATTAGGATATATTTGCAGTAAATGATGATTACGTTCCTCCTGTAAGGTTGGTGCATGTGCATAGCACATCTTAATTCTTTTTTTTATCCCCTTTTGCCAAAAGTTTATCTCCCTGTTTCCTATTGCCTGTTTTTTATTTTGCTCTATTTTATATTTTCGGCTTCTTATATAAGGGACACAACTCCATTGTGTATAAATACCTCATTTTCTTTATCCATTCATCTGTTGATGGACGTATGGGGTGCTTCCAAGATTTAGCTTCTGTGAATTGTAGTGTTGTAAACATGGGTATGCATGATTTAACTTTATCATGAAGATACCTAGAAGGGGAACAGCTGGGTCAAGTGGAATTTCTATTTTTAGTTTTTCGAGGACTCTTCATACTGCTTTCTGTGATAGTGGTACTAATCTGCATTCCTACCGACATAGAAGGGTTCCTTTTTCCCAGCAGCCTTGCCACCATTTATTACTCGGTTTCTTAATGACAGTCTTTCTTTTGACGGTAAGATGGAATCTCGTTTTAATTTGAATTTCTCTAATGGCCAGTTATTTAACATTTTTTCACATATTTATTGGCTGTACTATTTCAGTTGTCCATTATTTCATTGGATCTTTTATTTTGGGAGGTCTAATTTCTTTGAGTACTTTATATATTCTAGATACTAGTTCTTTATCTGAGGAATAACTGGCAAAAACTTGATCCCATTCTCTGTAGATTGCCTGTTTACTCTGTTGCTTTTTTCCTCTACTGTGCAGAAGCTTTTTAATTGGGTTATATCCCATTTGTTGGTTCTTGATGATATTTTTTGTACATTTGGGGTTCTATTCAGAAAGTCCTTGCCTACACCTGTGTCTTCAAGAGTTTTATTTTATCTTCTAGGAGATTTTTTCAGTTTCAATATTTAGACCTTTGATCCATTTTGATTTTAGTATGATACATCATGAGAGACATGAGTCTAGATTCAATCATCTGCGTGTTGCTAGTCAGTACTTCCTGCAGTTTATGTGTTTGGCTTCTTTTGTCAAAGATCAGATAGCTGAATGTGTGTAGAGTTATTTCTATATCCTCTGTTCTGTTCCTGATTTCAGAGAGAAAGCTTTCCAATTTTCCTCATTTAATATGATATTGGCAGTAATTTGTCATAAATAGCTTTTATCAGATAGAGATAAAGTCACTCTATACCTATTTTCTTCAGAGTTTTTATCATGAATGGATATTGGATTTTGTCAGAGGCTTTTTCTGTGTCTGCTAAGATAGGTGATTTTTTTGTCCTATGTATGTGCTGCATTATGTTTATCTATTTGTTGGCCCATCCTTGCATGTGTGGAAGCCTACTCGGTCATGATGTATGAACGTTTTGATGATTTATTGCATTCTGTTTGCCACTACAGTGGTACCTCAGTTCACAAACTTAATCTGTCCTATGATTTTGGAAAAGATGGCTCTGTTTGTGGGAAAGATGGCTATGGTTGTTTGTCATCTAATACAGAATTTGCTAACAAAAACAAAATTTTGCCAGATACTTCTGTTTGCGAACCAAGCTGCAAACAAAAGCATTTGTGAACCAAGGTACCACTATATCTTGTTTAGTTTTTCACCTATGTTCAGTAAGAAGATTGCCCTGTAGTTCTCTTTTCTTCCTAATCTCCCAAGTCCTACTTTATCCTTTAAACCTTTTCTTAGCTACGCCAGTTGGATCAGTGAAATGATCTATCACTTTTTATGTATTTCTGATGTTTTCTTAGTTTTTCGAAGATAATTCAGTTCAACCTTCAATTTTATTTTCACTGGTTTTGTTCATTAACTGCATTACGTGTTAAGCCTTGTTAAGCCTTGCTGTACTTTAGCCAAAAAGCTCTTTGTATTCCTGCAGAACCTAAAGTGGCTGCATGTGGTACAACCTCAATAAATATTGTTGATTGTTTAATTTATAAACCATTTGGATTAGGAAGAGTGGAATGCTGAAAATATATCTGTAAATTAGTGTAAGTCTAATTTCTTTTTCTGAAATGACAGGTTCGTGATGCAGAGAGCATTATGCTGAACCTTGCTGGACAGCTCATCATGATGCAGAGGGACAGGTCTGGCCCTCAAATCCGGGACAAGGACAGTAACCCCAACCAGAGGAAACTTGTGAGTAAAGTATAAGCCATCTCAGACATTAAGAAGGAATAAGATTAGGTTAACAAATAAAACAGTTTAAGAAGAGAGTAATAGCTTATGATTTAGAAACTGAAAGTACATAAAATTCATTTTAAACCTCTGGCTATAATGCTAAAGGGTCAAGGATAAGGCCCTAGGATAATAAAATGTCCTGTAGTCCAGATGTTAATGGCTTAACCATTAGTTATAAATGGTAATGGGAAACACATGGATTGGTGACTTTCAAGGGACTTCTTTATTGTCATTTTTAGATTTAAATGTATATTCTCTGAAAGGCAAAAAAACTGTTATTAACTCTAATTCTAGAGTTTTTCCCCAAGAAGTTTCTGTACTGTCATTTTGGAAAACATAGTAAACTGGTACTTAGGAATTTAAGAACCTACAAATTTAATAGAAAAAACCTGATTCTTCTCTCCTTCTCCAGCTGCCATTCTGTCCTCCTGTTGTACTAGCCCAGTCCGTTGAAAATGTCTGGACTACATGTCGAGCAAATAAACAGAAACGTCACCTTCTGGAAGCACTCTGGCTCAGCTGTGGTGGTGCAGGGATGAAAGTCTGGCTTCCTCTCTTCCCTAGGGATAACCGCAAGCCACATTCCTTTTTGTCTCAGCGGATCATGCTGCCTTTCCACATCAATATATATCCCCTGGCGGTTCTGTTTGAAGATGCGTTGGTCCTTGGTGCTGTCAATGACACTTTACTGTATGATTCTTTGTACACTCGGAACAGTGCTAAGGAGCAGCTGGAGGTGCTCTTCCCTTTCTGTGTCGTGGAGAGAACCTCTCAGATCTACCTCCACCACATTCTACGCCAGCTTCTGGTCAGGAACCTTGGGGAGCAAGCCTTGCTCTTGGCTCAGTCCTGTGCTGCATTACCTTACTTCCCTCATGTGTTGGAGCTTATGCTCCACGAAGTGCTGGAAGAAGAAGCTACCTCACGGGAGCCCATTCCCGACCCGCTGCTTCCCACTGTGGCAAAATTTATTACTGAGTTCCCCCTCTTCCTGCAGACAGTTGTGCATTGTGCCAGGAAGACTGAGTATGCACTGTGGAATTACCTTTTTGCAGCCGTTGGAAACCCTAAGGACTTGTTTGAAGAATGTTTGATGGCTCAGGATTTGGACACAGCTGCCTCCTACCTTATTATTTTACAGGTAACAGTTTTCTTCTTAGAAATGAGAGTTAGAAAAAAATAATCCTCTGCTGACACTATGATTGTGTTTAAGGAACAGCCAGGTGTTCTCTTTAGTTCGTATGTTTTATTTTGAAGAACTCAGTCTTGTCAAATGGCCATAGATTTCTTTGAATACTGTAAAAGAGCATCACAAGGGTATTTTATTGTCTATAAATAGGACTAAAACTGACTTGCAAGTATTACTTTAAATACTACTGAAGAAACTTGTTACATATAAAGACTACATATACTATACATATTACGTAAGCAGCATTCATTTACTAAAATATGATAGTGAATGTTTGTACATTAGTGCATTTGTCTGAGCTGCACACAATAATCCATGTCCTTATTGTGTAGAAGTGCTGAGGAGCTGCTCATTAGACTTGGGTTATAACCAAACTTAGGGTAGGTTCCCAAGAACAAGGTAAGAAGGCTCAGGCCTCCCGTAGTAATGACCATCATAATCGCCCCCCCCACTTTTTTTTCAAAATAATAAATAGGTTCTTTGAGGCTTCTAAAAATTTGTTTAATTACATATTTGACAAAAGGCTTGATAGTTTATTTTTCCCATGAGTCTGATAGCATTTTGGTAGGCTACATAAAGATTCTTCCAAATTACAGCAGAATTTTTCATTGATATGTAAGAAGTTAACCATAAATCACAGCCTCCTGCAGATTTCCTGTGAGCTTATTTGCTTCATGACAAGTAAATGAAACCACAGGAGATAGTCAAGCAGAGGCTAATCGCCTTGAGTTTTTATGATTCCTTAGCTAGCCCTAAAGAAAAAAATCCACAGAATTATAAAAACGGCAAAGAACTGCATAAGAGTCTGCTTGTTCATTTTTGCAGTAGTAGGGCTTGAGCCCAGGAATACCTAAGGTATTTTTTACTAAGTTGCCCAGGCTGTCCTTGAACTTAACAGGCCTCTTAGCCTCCTGAGTAGTTGGGACTATGGGTATCCACTGTTGTGCCTGTCTAGCAGCTGTTTGGTTTTTGTTTAGGTCACACCTTAGACCTTCAGCAGTCCTCCCTACTAATGGGATTAGAAACTTTTTCTCCAGCAGAATTCCTAAGTTGCTCTGGAGTGGCAAATAATTGTAATTAAATTAATGTACTGATACTTTTCCATGAAAGCCAACACAGGTAGTAAGGTTGAATTTATGAAAGAAGTATTGAGGATGCTAAATGTATAGCAGTATTACTGTACATCCAGAGCAAAAGATTCTGTAGTTATACTGCTTAGAAAACTCAATCCTTGAAGGCAGACCTAAGCTGTTTTGCAGTCAGGCAAGGCAGACTTATATTCTTACTCTTGTACTGATCTTCAGCAATTTACAAAAGTCAGTTTCCTCACCTGTAAAAAAAGGAGTGATATGCCTGATTTACACCATGACTGAAGGTAGTATAATGTATGCAATGTGGCTTGTAATGAGAATTCAACAAGTCATAGTTCGTATTATACCAGCAGAGTACTTGCTTCACTTTTCAATGCTCATCTAATAATACTATTAAACTAACCCACACATTATATCTACATCCCAAGGGTTTAGGGAATTACGGAGCAAAGAACTGCTCGAATCTTCTCAAATCATGCTGTATAAAAAGAATGTTGTCTTCCTTGGTTGTTTCTTTAGAATATGGAAGTCCCAGCAGTAAGCAGGCAACACGCCACCCTTCTGTTCAACACAGCACTGGAGCAAGGCAAGTGGGACCTATGTCGACACATGATTCGATTCCTTAAAGCCATTGGCTCTGGAGAATCTGAGACACCTCCATCCACACCTACAGTTCAGGTTAGTTGCAGAACTGTTTAGTTTCTTCAGGCCATACACCTATAAGGCATCTTTGTCTAACCGTACTGCATATTATGTGTTATCATAGGAACCCAGTTCAAGTGGTGGATTTGAGTTCTTCAGGAATCGAAGCATCAGTTTATCCCAGTCAGCTGAAAATGTTCCTCCTAGTAAATTCAGCTTACAGAAAACACTAAGTATGCCATCTGGTCCTTCTGGAAAGAGGTAAAAAACAGAGAACCATTATTACTTTTAGGGCAACTGTGATATATTGCATCGCAAGGCATTTAAAATAAAGTCTTATAGAAACATAAGTCTTACGGAAATGTTCACTGTTTAATCCAATTGCAAATCCTTTTTTATTGCCAAAAGACATAGCAAGCCCACAAAGGCTTTCCTTTTCCTCCCTACTAAGTTCCCTTGCGTGCCCTGTGTGAAGTTGCTGCTCCTTTATACTAAAGTACATCTTGTTGCATCCGTTCTAAATGCAGCTAACTACTGTTGATGACCGAGAACCAAACTAAAAAGGAAGACAAATATGCAGATAATCTGAAAAGGTTCTTAAAGTTTTGTCCTTGCTTTAAGACAAAATGGAAAAACTTAGTGTGTGTGCATTTGATTGCCATGTGATTCTTTAATTAGAGAGGTCACTTAATAGTAAGAAAGCCAAAGGAATTGTATTCTGAAGAACAAAGTCTACTTTATCTAGAGATTTGTTACTGTCTCTGGGAAGGTAGATACTGTAAAATTGGAATTTCATCTGGTTTTTAAGGTCCTTACATTTTTTTACTTTGTTGTTACATGTCCTTGGCTCTTATTGTTTTTCTTCTTCCTTAATTGTTTCTTTTGTTTGTGTGTATTTTTATTAAAGTATTTTTTATTTTTTGCAATACTGGGATTAAATCTAGGGCCTTCACATTGAGCTGCATCCCCAACCCTTTTTCTTTTCTTTTTGTAAAATTCTGAAACAAGGTTTTATTAAGTCACTAAGTTGCAGGCTGGGCTTGCTCCGCTTGCCTCATTCTCCCAGAGTGCTGGAATTACAGGTGTGTACCACGACATCGAGCTCTGAACGTTTTATATTGGGATTTTTTGCTGCTTTCTCTTATCACTAGCCATTAACACCCGCCTCTAACACAAACACACATAATAATCCTGGGTTATATACAAGTAAAATGCAGTTATAGATGGCTATAAACATTGCCAGGTAAACATTATTTGCTCAGCCATACCCTGAATTTATTTTATTAAATTTTTTATATTTTTTTTGTCTTTTTGAGAGAGGGTCTTACTATGCAGTTCAGGCTGTCCTTGAGCTCATTTTGTAACCCAGGCTGGTCATGAACTCATAATGATCCTCCTGCCTCAGCCTCCCAAGTGCTGGGATTACAGACCTACGCCACCACACCTGGCTACCCTGAATTTAAATATAGGCTAATAACTTACCAAGTGGTCATTATGTGCCAGGTACTCTTACAGGCATTTACATGCATAGATTTCTTAATCTTTACAACAACTCTGAGTATGGGTGAAGAAACATAGGTTCAGAAAAATAAACTCGGTTATAGTCCCAGAACTCATGGTTGTCATGTCTGAACCTAGGCAGTTCTCCACACCACTGGGTTTCAGGGAAGGGACCGTATACCCTAGATTACTGCATTGGCACAGACGAGCAAGAGATGAGAGACTGGGTTTAGTTATTAAGTTTTTAATTAGTTTTATTTTCACATGTGTACATAACTCATATTGAGAGGTTTAATTTCACTTTACATCTCTATTTAGTTTCTTTTATGTGACCTCTGTCCTTTTCATGGGTCTTCAATTACAGCATTTATTTGCTTCTTTCTGTTAAGTGTTCATTATCATCTTCCTCATACAGCTTCTTTTGTCCCATTTTTTTTCCTATTCCATGTAATCATTCCACAGATCAGTTTATGCCTCAGGTGTTCAGCAGGTCATGGTGTCACATGGAGGAGAAGCCCTGGGGCTTTTGCCAGCCCTTCAGACAATACTGATAGTGGATCTCATACCTCCTTGTCAGCTTTGTCATGCCACTGCATAAAACTGAAGACCATTCTATTGCTTTCTTGTTTCCACTTACAGATGGAGCAAAGATAGTGACAGTGCTGAGAACATGTACATTGACATGATGCTATGGAGACATGCTCGGCGTCTCTTAGAAGATGTGCGATTAAAGGACCTTGGCTGCTTTGCAGCCCAGCTAGGCTTTGAGCTGATTAGCTGGCTGTGCAAGGAACGCACCCGTGCTGCCCGAGTAGACAACTTCGTGATCGCCCTGAAGAGACTCCACAAAGATTTCCTTTGGCCATTCCCTATCATCCCAGCATCATCTATCAGTTCTCCTTTTAAAAATGGAAAATACCGAACAGGTAATGTAGTGTGCTTGCCACTTGTACAAGGAGAACTGTATTTTACTATAAATATTTGAACATTTGGCTGTTAGTTGAGATTCAGGGAAGTCGTTACATTCCAAATGCAAGCCAAGTAAAGCTCACTTTATGTATAACAGTTGGAATATCCACCATTTGACCAAGGATTTAATAAAGCAGAACTTCTGTCTCTTACTGCTTTGACCCTGAACATCTAATTCATAAATCTAATCATTGTTATCTTACATTATAAAGAAGTTGAGAACTAGCTGAAGTTAAACCTACCATGCTTACCTTACTGTGGGAAGGAATTTTATAACACATTAGTCAGGGGCTTCAAATTAATCTGAACTGTGATTTACCAAAAATAGCAAAAATTATCTTTGAGAGCTTGACTCATCTCATCTAAACCAAGAAAAGTCAGAGTGAAACTGCATATTTAAGTATAAGAAAAATTAAAAGGTATGATTTTTTTAAAAATTCAGGTCTTTCATGGAAACTGTTCTAATTATGAAAATTTAAACAAAGTTTTTTTATGATATTTGGAAATTTCATATCATCCCTTAAGAACCCAGACAGATCATTTAACAGAGTAAGATTTTCCTAGTCCCAATAAGACATACAATGTAAGTGTTAGATGGCTTTATATGATCAGTATATTTGTCATAATTGCAGACCCCTAGTTTTGGGGTATATGATACAATGTAGGGTAGCAGCTGGCTTTAAATTGCTAGTACAAGTTAGGCAGGCGGGAAGGATAAAAGAACTGAATAGGAAATGGCACTGAGTGCATCTTGAATTTCTCCCCTATTTGTTCTTGGATTTAACCTCCAGTGGGAGAGCAGCTGTTCAAGTCTCAGTCAGCTGACCCTTTCGTAAACCTTGAAATGGATGCCGGTGTCTCTACTATCCAGCGGAGTCAGAGCTGGCTCAGCAACATTAGCCCAGCCCATGAGGTAGACACAGCCCCGTCCCATGGGCCACAAATGCAAGATGCTTTCTTGTCACCTTTATCTACTAGAGGTAAGGGGCCATTTTGGCCTAGTTCTTTGGTTTCTTTAGGAAAAAAAGTCTGTGTGTTGTAGTGTTTCAGGCATCACTCTTCTTTCAGCATCCTGAAGGATTAGCTGTATCTGCTAGGATAGTTACAAATTAGCGTTCACTATACTTCTGTTTATTTTAGATACGTGAATTCGGTAAAATGTCATGCAGATCAGCATTATTAGATGGATCTTTGCAATCACATTTCAGTTGTTTTGAGACAGGCTCTTGCTAAGTTGTTTAGGCTGGATCCAAATTCACAATTTTCCCACCTCAGCCTCCTGCATAATTGGGACTGCAAGCATCTTGTCTAGCTCCTTTTGCAATCAGTTTTCATAAGAAAACACTTAACTTTAAACTCTAAGCAAAATGTTACCCCACATAAAAAAGTCCATTCTTCCTGTGTGGATCTGTATCATAAAAATTTTTATTCCATTATCATTTTTTATTTAATCAAATTATGTATTTAATCAAATTTGCTTACTCTCTTACTATATATATGTAAGCTCCTACATAATATCATCGATTTTACTACTTGGCTTTGAAAGTCTGAAAGATTTACTGTCTGTGTGTATACTAATCTCTGCTATATAGTAAGGGTTAGTTAACATTAGAGGTTTTGAAACAGTTTATGTGAATATAAGGTTATAAAATATAGGTGCTTAAATAGTAATTGGTCAGATTTTTTGCACTTTTTTAATGCCATTTTCTTGTCCATCTTCACTGTCACCTGACTTTCTGCCATGTGGCTCAGCAACGTTAGCCCAACCCATCGTGTGACAGACACTGCCATTACTTTTTAAAATACTTTACCCTCTTGTATTTTTAAGTATAAACATCAATAGTGTTGACTATGTCCCCATCGTTTTGCCATCTACCACAATACTTTGTCTTACAAAAGCAAAATTCTGTGTATGTTATTTACTAACAGCTCCCCATTTTTCTGTGTTCTAAGCTATTGGCAACCAAATTCTGTTTTCTGTCTTTATGAATTTGACTATTCTGAGTACTTCACATAGGAAAATCATACAGTATTTGTCTTTTGGAAACTGGCTTACTTCACTTACCATAATGTCCTCAGGTTCATCAATGTATATATCAGAATTTCTTTCCCTTTAAGTCTGCATATTATTCCAGTGTGCTTACATATATTTTGTTTTCTTCTCTGTGGAAGGACACTTGGGTTCCTTCTACCTTTTGACTATTGTGAACAATGCTACTATGAACACAGATATAAAGATACATATCTCTGAAATTCTGCTTTCAGTTCTTTTGGGTAAATATCCAGAAACTGGATTACTGGATCATGTGGAAATCTACTTGTAATTATTTTAGAAATTGCCATACTGCTTCCCATAGCAAATACGTCATTTTACATTCCCAATACTGTCAAGGTTCTGATTTCTCCACATCCTTACCAACACGTATTTTCTGGTTTTTAACAGCAGCCTCCTTAAGGATGTCAAGTAGTGCCATTACGTTTGTAGACAACTTTTCTTAAAGAGATAATTTCAGACATACTTAAAAAGAGAAAATAGTGTAGTGGACAGCTCTCCCCAGTGTCCGTCATTCAGCTTTGATTATTACCATGGCAAATACATTTTATTTACTACTCCTCTCCTGTCTTAATTGAAGCACATGCAAGACAGTTTAGAGCCTACAAAGATTCTTTTAAAATAAGAACATACCATTATCATCCTTCTAAAAGTCTAATAATTCCTTCACACCATCAAATGTCTAGTAAATAGATTTCTAGTTGTTTCATAAATGTCATACATTTTTACACATTGTATATTTTAGGTTTTCTTTTTAGATTGTTCCCTACCCCACGCATATCCTTTTATCCCCCCTTACTATTTATTCATTGAGAAAATTTGATTCTGTGAATTTACTCAAAATGTGAATTTTGCTGATTACATCCTCATTATTTGGTTGAACAGTTTACTCTTTCCTGTAATGTGGTAGCTACATCTAAAAACTTAGTCAAATTGTAACTAGATGGGGGGGGCAGTAAGGAAGATGGCTTATTGGTGGTAGTATGTTTTTCCACCCCAAGGTGTGTAATGTCCATTTATGGCTCTACTAATTTAAAAAAAGCACTATACATACAACATGGCCATTTTAGCAGAATTAATGTTCTGATTTTAAAATCCTGAAGAGAAATCAACATCTGAGGAATAGCTAATAAGGTTAAAAGAAAATGTATTTTCTACAAGAAGCTAGTTTATAACTTCTAGAAATTCTTCATCAGGTGATGAATGCAGCATTGGCTCAGCCACAGACCTGACTGAAAGTAGCTCCATGGTAGATGGGGACTGGACAATGGTGGATGAAAATTTCTCCACACTCAGTTTGACCCAGTCAGAACTAGAGCACATCTCCATGGAATTAGCAAGTAAAGGACCTCACAAATCCCAAGTCCAGCTTCGGTGAGTTTTTTGTATTTGAAAGCACAGAGAGCTACTCGGCTTTTGTGCAAAAAGGATACAGGAGCCACTTTCCTAATACTCATCATAGGTACTTTTATGCATAAAATTATTTTTTATTTTTTTATATAGGTATTTGCTACATATTTTCATGGAGGCAGGGTGTCTGGACTGGTGCATCGTCATAGGCCTGATTCTTAGAGAATCTTCAATAATTAATCAGATTTTGGTTATTGCACAGTCTTCAGAGGTAGATGGAGAGATGTTACAGAACATAAAGACAGGACTGCATGCAGTGGACAGATGGGCTTCTGCAGATTGGTAAGTATGGTTCCCAGAACTTGTTACCCCTTGGTGAGTTCTGTCCTTTCACATTAAGGCTTACAATTCAAATTTTGGGTATTTAGGTTAGTAGAAATAAAAAGTTTCATCAAATGAAACTTTTCCTTTAAGTTTTTGGTAGTGAGAATTGAACCCAGGACCTCACACATACTAGGTAAGCACTTTGCCACTGACCTACATCCTGGGATTACAAGTGTGTGCTACCATAGCTGCCTCTTATGTTCACTCTTAAGGTTGTTTTGCTCCCAGTCATATGATTGAATAATGTCCATTGAGTAAAGTTTATAGTGGTGAACAGTTTATAATGTCAGTTTATGTCACTGGCTTAAGATGATGCAGTATAAACGATCTTCAAGTGAGTCTGCCATTTAAATTTGTAGTTCTGTGGAACTGAAGGTTTTAAGAAAAATGTCTGCTGACAAAAACAAAAGTTACACTCTATGTGAATTTCACAGTCAGTGGTAGTTACTAGCATGTCCAAATTAAAAGTAATGGGTAGAAGTTGAGAGCCGTGGACACTGGCCGTGTGTTGTTGATCATCAGTATAGATGTGGAGCTATTCATTTCCCTTACATAGAGCCAGTTGTCTGTAATTGGCAGACGTTTCCCTTTTAATTGTAGCACTTGTTTTAAAATGTCAGACCTTGCTCCCATAGCTCAAAACTTTTGACTCGAGCCTATGCTGCGTACAGCTCTTTCTGTGCTGAGCAGAGCACCTAAGAAGCCTTCCCTCCTCTCATAATGTTACTTCCTTCACTGTACCCAGTGTTTACTGGAAGTATATCCAAAACATTTTGTTAGGTCTTTATTACAGCTTGAGAACTAATTTTCTCTCCTCAATTTAGCCCTGGATATAAGCCATTTTTAAACATCATTAAGCCACAACTGAAGAAGCTCAGCGAGATAACAGAAGAGCAAGTCCAGCCTGATGCCTTCCAACCGACAGCAGTGGGTAAGACTCCTGAACAGACTAGCCCTAGGGCAGAGGAGAACAGGGGCTCCTCTGGCTATGGAAGTATCCCCCAGTGTGAGGCTGGGGGTAGCAGTACAGTTACCCGGAAGGAAGAAGACACTGCCCAAGCAGACGAGGAGGAATCATTTCAAGATGGGACTTACGACTGTTCCGTGTCCTAACAACAGTGACATCGCAAAGGCAGTATTAACTAACTAGCAGCAGGGTGCAACGAGTGCACTGTAACCTTAGCTGCAAGATTTAAAAGGGGAGGAACTCAGCTCAGAGACTCTTTGCTAAAGTCTTACTACATTTTAATAAACTGAGAAACTTCCTGGACTCCAAAAAAGTGATATCAAATAAAACCTGTTTCATAAAAAAATTTTTTAAAGCTGCAGTGGAAATAAAGACTGTTGTACAGGTGTACGTTTTCTGTTTTATTCAAAGGTTAGTAGCTTGTAAACCATAGGGATAGTTTTGTCCTGGGTGAGCTTACTTTTTTAGAACTTAGTTTCGCTTACGTTTTATGGTTCAGCATGTGTCTAGACTTTTAAAAAAATAAATGCTAAGGTGCTTGCTGTAGCTCATTAAGCACTTGAGCTACCTGTTTGCTTCCTTGGATAGAGCTCACTGGACTCCCTATTTGGTTCTCTGAGTAGAGGCCTATCCTTGCACTTACACCAGTGCAATGGAAACATTCTCTTTGGCTTTACTAGCCTCTTCAACCTCAGACCTGAACTGCTGAAAGCTTATTTACCTGTCAATGAATGTGCCTGTTTTAGCAAGCTTGATTCTTACCAGATCAATGTAGGCAGTGGTATGAGGGGTTATCAATTATGCTGATACCACTAAACTATTTTGTATCAAAAAACTACACCTTTTTGTAAATGCTCTTGTGTAAATATACTCAAAGGCGCTGTTCATATTTTTAAGGCTTGTATTATAATTTGTTAGGTTTTATGCTGAATTCTGCATGAGTATAGATACATACTCTTAGAGTAAAGACAGGGCTTCCACTTCCTACGAGAAATGAACACCTTCATAATGGAAGACAGATTTAGTGGCTTGGTCATAAAGTAATGGAAACGGTCCCAATGATCATGAAGTGGAACAGGTTTTGTTCAAATTAATCTTTCGTATTTATTGCTTTTGTAAATCGAATAAAAATGGACTTTTATGTAAATACATAGCTGAATCCTGTATTATCACAGCTACTAAAAAATAAGTATGTAAAGAATGCATTCTTCATTGTAAACTTTAAAAATATTTTATGTATTTCTAAATACGACTTAAATTTTAGTTTTCATACATTATGAAAACAGTACTACATATTCCTTAATTGCTTCAAACTGAACACATATCCACTGTATGTAATTCTGATTACCTAATAACAGTATTAATTTAGATAGCTTGTTTGTACTGTGCAATTTGAACAAGGAATGCAATGTAATTTTTTATAAAAACGTGTTTATTTTTATAACTATTAGATGTGGACCAAATTCATACCACTATGTGAAACAGCCTCTCTTTTCATAGTGCAGTTACAGTTTAGAAATAAAACCTGGTCCTCCATCCTTGCTTTTTAAAGTACATAGGTAGGTTTAGTTGTCTGTACCAGATTTCCTTTGAAAGGAAATTCAATCACCTTGAAATTGCATATTTCAAAATTTATCAACTATTGAAAATAATTACTGAGTTTGTAATTTACTATCATTTACTTTTTACATTACAAGTGCAATAACTTCACATAATAAAACTCCTGAATGGGCAGAATATGTGACTACTGGTACCTGGTTCTTCTGGTGCTCCTTTTTATTTAAATCTTTGGTTTAAACCACCTTTCTCTAAATCTTAAGATAAAAAAATAATGCAATGCAGAAAGAAACTAAACTGAAATTTCTTCTGCTGTCCTAAAGCACTAGGGGGGAGAAGAAACAGTATTATAGTTTTGTTTCATGTGAACATTCAGTCAATAAAAATGATTTACCATTTATAAACAGTTGTGATCTTTCCAGATATCCTAAATAAAACACTGCTGTTTATCTCACATTCTTGAAAGCAGGGCACCAATAAGTTAACATTACTTCTGCAGTTTAGGCTGTGACACTGCTCTTCTATAAAATACTCAACTTTTCAATTAACAGAAATAGGAGTTCTAATATAAAATACTCACCTTTCAATTAATAGAAATAGGATGTCCACCAAGGCAAGAAGATTGCCAAGGTTACAGAAAATTTCCCTCTAATAGTTTGTTTTATATATATTTCAACTTTTAAAAGCTCACTTTACTTTGCTATCTCATTTGGTTCATATACATACATAGAAACTGTTCAAGCCATAATTTAACCAGTGCACTTAAATATTCAGTGTAATTATTTGAAGGTTACTAGATACATTTAAATTATTAGCTGATACCAAAATGTCATGTGGGTAAAAAAAAAGTCAACATTTGCTTGTAATTAAAATTGCTGCTTCTTCTGTAATGTGTATTTTTTACTTGGTAAAGGGCAATAAAACCATTGTACAAATTTCTGTTTATTATCTTAGGTTAATGACAAAGTGTAGGTATTAAAAGCCTCAAATATTCTAAAATAACACGGTTGGATATACTTTTCATTTTATGATTCTTCATTTTAGAGTTCTTAGGAAATGGCTACAAATTCAGACATTTATTTAAAAGACTTGTATGTACATCTAGAATGGGAAACATCAAGAGTCGGCAGCATCCTAAGTGCCTAATAACTACTGTAAGAACAGTTGTGTTCATAGCGTGCGAAATGTTCCAAATACAATGAAATTATAGAAAAGTATGTATACCATATGTATACAGGAGATCAGATACCATCTTTTAATATGTAGGATTACAAAATGATTTTCCTGTATTTGTAAATCTGATCTTTTTCAACATTTATCCCTGTTTGCCACTATTTTGTTTCTTCTGTAAGGTTGAATAATATATTGTGTGGGTGTTTACCCATTCTGCAGTTGAGGGTTTTTTTTTCGTTTGTTTTTGTTTTGTTTTTTTTCCAGTACCAGGAATCGAACTCACGACGTCACACTTGCCAGGCAGGCGCTGTGCTGCTGAGCTAAATCCCCAGCCGCCAGCTGCGGGTTTACTTGGGTTTTTTCCACTTTTTGGTTATTGTAAGTAACGCTACTATGAACATTCACATACAGTAATTCCCCCTTATCTACAGTTTCCACTTTCTGACATTTCACCTACCTACAGTCAGCCTGACCAAGGTTCAAAAATATTAAGTGAAAAATTACAGAAATTACAGAATGTAATAGTTTTAAATAACTGTTATTACAGCACATATTTGTAATGGTTCCATTTTGTTAATCACTGTGCCTAAAACTTTATCATGGGTGTGTATATGTATGTAGAGGACAAAGTTTATAGTACTATCCAGTTTTAGGGGACTCTTACAGTGCATCTGCACTACCGTATATATTTCTCTGTGGACAGCTGTTCATTTCTCTCTCAGAATAGAACTGCTAGGTCATAATGGTAACTGGTTAACTTTTTGAAGAAATGCTAAACTGTACTTCAGAGTGTCCAAACTCATATTCACAAAGTAGGTTACAGAGGTCCCATTCTCTACTACCAAATCTTGTCCAGTCTTTTTGATTAAAACCATCCCAGTTGTGTATGAAATGGAGATGTCACTGTAATTTTTGTTGTGCTTAAGGGCTAATATAAAGCTGTTCATACAATTATTAGCTAGTTGTAGATCTTTGAAGAAAAAAATGAGGTCATTTATTTCTTTTTGTCATTAGTATGCGTGGATTCTTTATTCTGCACACCAAATCCGTATCAGATATGTGATTTGCAAAAATTTCATCTTGTCTAGTGTCCTTTCAAACATAGATTTTTCATTTTAATTCCAATTTATTTTTCACTTTTATAGATTATATGGATTAATAGGTTTCATTTTAGATTAGTAAATGCAGTTTGATAACCACTCCCTCAATTATCACCTTGCCCTACTTTCATGTGGGAGGTATTCCAATGCATGTATTTTGTTCATGATTATTCCCCCATACCCACCATTACATGTTCTTCCCCTCCCTATTTTCCTTTCTCTTGTCTAATTGCATTTTTTAGATTCAACATATTGGGGAGAGCATGTGGTATTTGTGAGTCTGGCTTGTTTCACTCAACATGGACTCTTCTTGATGGCTAACTAATAGTCCATTGTATATGTATTACACTACATTGTCTTTACCCGTTCCTCACAGTTAAGGAACCATAAGGCTGGTTCCTTATGCCAGCAGAATGTCCCAATAGTACGCTGACTTTAATTCCTTCAGTTGTACACCAAGAAGTGATATAGATGGATCAAAAGGTACAGTAGTTCTATTTTTTTTTTGAGTGCACTTCATACTGATTTCCATAGTGGCTGTACTAATCAATCAGCCATGTAGAAGGGTTTATTTTACCTTTGCATCCTCAGTAGCTTTTTTTTTTTTTTTTTTGGTCTTTCTGAGACAGGGTTTCACTATGCTGTTCAGGCTGGCCTTGAACTCACTGTGTAGCCCAGGCTGGCGTCGAACAGGAGTCCTCCTGCCTCAGCCTCCTGAGTGCTGGGATTACAGGAATGCACCACTACACCCAGCCTTGATTTCTTGATGATAGCCATTTTCACTTGGATGAGACTGAATCTCAATGTAGTTCTGATTTGAATTTTGCAAATGATTAAAGATATTAAACATCTATTTGTATATAGTATACCCATGATGTCACAGTTATTTTTTCCTTACATCCGAACTAATAACTGTTCACAGAAACTACCACAGTTTCATAGAAACTGCAGATATCCTCCACAGGTGTTTTACTGGCAGGTTTGCAAGCAGCCAATGCAACAGTGTTACTCAGTTCTCCTTGCTGATGATTGGCTGCTACAGCAGACGGACCGGCATTCATTCCGACTCTAACAAGTTGCAATACCTTGTAGCTCTCTCCAGTGTTCTGTTTCGTTTTTAAAGGCCTAAGATCCCAAAGAGCCACCAAACACCCTGCACGTTCCAAGGCTTTATTAATACAGTATTGTATGAAATTACATAACTTCAGAAGACATAGCATACTGAGGTTTTAAGCCATAAACATTGGTATTTAGTCATTTTTCTGACCATAACTGAAATCTGTGTTTTATACAATTTGTGGATGCTCTAGGAATGTAAGCCCTGTGCATTTCGGGGGTCCACTGTACTTATTTGCCATTTTGAGTGCGGTTAGATGGATTCTCAGTTTCAATTTGATTTTACCAAATGGCTAAGGATGTTGAACTTTTTTTATGTACTTACTGGTCATGTGTACTTTAAGTTTTTCAAGTTTGTTGTACATTCTAGATATTAATCCTCATAATAAAAATTTTCTCCCATTCTGCAGGATGTTTTTCATTTTCCTTGCTGGGCAGAAACCTAAATTTGATGTAATCCCACTTGTTGATTCTTTCTATTATCTCCTGTGCTACTGGTAGTCCCATTCAGGAAGTCTTTGCTTGTTCCTATGGCTTCCAGTATTTCCCTTGGGTTTTCTGTTAGTAGTTTGAAGGTTTCAGAGGTTTTTGATCAATTTCTTATTTTTGTAACAGAGTGAGATGATCAGTTTGTCTTCTACAAGTGACGTCCAGTTTTCCCAACACTGTTTGTTTAAAGAGGCTGTCTTTTTCTCCAACATACATTTTGTTCCTACATCCTCTAATTCTGTTCCACTTCTCTACATGTCCATTTTCATGCCAGTACCATGCTGTTTTTGTTACTGTAGTTTTGTAGTATAATTTTAAAAGGGATATTGTGATGCCTCTAGCCTTGCTCTTTTTGCTTAGAAGTGCTTTGGCTATTTGTTGGTCATGTTTCCATATGAGTTTTAGGATTACTTTTCCTAATTCTGTGAAGAATGTCATTAGTTTCTTGAATGAGATTGCACTGAAGCTGTAGGTTGCTTTTGGTAATGACTATTTTGACTGTATTAATTCTGCCAATGCATGAGCATGAGGGGATTGAGAACACTTTCTTCAGTGTTGCGCAATTTTCATTGTCAAGACTGTCCATCTGTTTTGTTAGGTTCATCCCTAGGTGTCTTATTTGAAGCTTTTATGAAGAGAATTGTTTTTCTAGTTTCCTTCTCTGCTAGTCCATTTTTGGTGTGTATTAAAGACTAGTCCTTTCCTGGTATATGCTAAGGATTTGGACTTCTAAAGTTGATTTTATATTCTGCTACACTGAATTCATTTATCAGCTCTAAAAGTCGTTGGTAGTCTCTGGAATCTTCTACATACAGAACCATATTATCTGCAGAGATAATTTGACTTCTTCATTTTTCTCTTGCCTAACTGTTCCAACTAAAGTTTCAGGAACTATACTGAATGAGTTTTGAGAGTTGACAAACTTGCCTTGTTCCTGATGAATTTTTTCTTCATTGGTTGCCTTTGTTTTTGGTGTCATAGCTAGGGGAAACATTGCCTAATCCCAAGTTCTAGTTAGATTTCTGATCTACTTTGAGTTACTTACATGGTATGAAGTAGTGGTCTGACAGCATTTACATACGGATATTCAATTACCTGAGACTATTTTCATTATCAAAAACTGTAAATATATGGGTATATTGTTGGGCTTAATTACAAGTATCCATGTGTTTATGGAATTCTTTAATTTTTGGATTGTGTATAGAAATACAATTGACTTCTGTATATTTACATTGGGTCATGAACACCACTGAAGCTAACAATAAGGTTTCATGTGTACTATTTGACCTCCTCAAGATTTTCTATGTAGATGGTCATGTTGTTTGCAACTAGAGATGGTTTTAGCTTTTTCTTTCCAATCTGGATGCCTTTTCTTTCTTGCTTTTGTGAAACTGGCTAGTGCCACCAGGAAATAGAACTGGCATGATAGATCATCTTGTCTTTTGTCTTTTCTGTTTGTATCTGATGTTCACAGATGACCTTAACCAAGTTAAGTTCTAATTTTGTTGAAGATTTTTATTTATCATGGAAAGGTTTAGATGTATTGAAGCGATCATCTAGTTTCTGTTCTTAATTCTACAAATGTGGGTGTGTCACACTGATCAGTTTTCCAGTGTTGAACCAACCTTGCATTCCTAGGGTGAGCCCTGATTGTTTGTGCTGTAGGGCCAAACTGGATAAAAGAAATTGTCAACAAGTTAACGGTTTAATAATCAATATGTTTTTGACACAGTGTGTCCCAAAATTCTCTATTTCAAGTAAGTAAAAACAAATATAACAAGGCATATTGTATCTTGGCTTTACTGGATCTAAAAGAAGTGGAGGTATATTAGGAATGCATATTTCTTATTTGTTTCACTTTGTGTTGAGCTGTTCTGAGGGAATTCATTCAGAAAACTAAAAAACTTAAAATACCTTTGGATCCAAAGTACATGCTTTGTTTCTGCCCTTCCCTTGGGGGAAAATCAGAATAAGTAGGGGGTCACTCTGGCTGAAAAGTAATTTCTTCCTTCTGCCCCTAAAGAAGCATCGTTCTTAATCAGTCCATTGGTGATATCATCTGCCAAGGGAGATGATTCATATGATGAAGTTCACCATTTACCAAGGAAGTCATTTTAATTTCTGTGAAATTGAGATGTATCCAGCTGATGGAAACAAACATTTCCATGTTGAGTTTTTGGTTCATATCACTTATTAAAATAACAGTTATACCCACATGAGCCATCTGTATCTTTTAACAGCAACTAAAAAGGCTGTGTAGACTTGAAATAGGGGGATGAAACGTAAGCAGTTAAAGATGTTTCTCTGTTTAACAGATAACAACCAGTATGTTAAGTTTATTTCAGTAACATTATAAGGCAACAATTAATCCTCAGTAAGTCAGCAAACTACTGAAAGATACATTCACACTTCCTTAGTCAGCAGTCTGAAGTAGCCCCTTGCTTCGTAGTATCTTAGTGAATCCCCCTATGTTTAATTATATCTGCTGAACTATGGAAACAGTCCATGCAGCAGTCACTCTTATATGAAACATAAGAATTCCTTTGAAATGACAGTTCTTCATACTTTTCCCTGAATTTGTGGTACTGTGCTACTTACATTATTTTCCACAAAATTTAAATGTATTTGTTAGACCTTGAAATGACTGAGAAATAAGTTATTCATGTGGTCAGATAATCATAACCACTTAACAGTTTGCCTCAAGTGTCACTTGAGCTGCGTGTTTATGTACTGAATATGCCAAGTATTGCTTGGACAGGTATTATTCCAATCAGTCAATTCTCATATTGAATAAATTTGATAAAATTGTCATTTTCATACTTCCCCCATTGTATTATAAAAATTAACAAAATAAAAATAAGTACTTTTTGGTCATGTTATATTTAAGTAACTGGACTGAGGGCCAGGGATATAGTTCAGTGGCTGAGTGCCTGCCTGGCAAGTGCGAGGTCCTCAGTTTAATTCCTGGTACCAAAAAAGAAAAGGGGAAAAAAAACAGTACATAATTGGGGTAAGTGATTAAAAGGGTAGACCTAACAGGCTTAATCTCAAGACTGCTGTGACAGATTGCATGCTTATTACAAAGCCATAAATACTGCATGTAGTTACTTGACCATTTCTAGCATTAAAACAATCTTCCCGGATCTTAAGTGCCATAAGACTAAGTGAGCATCTTGTTACTGATTTTGCAAAATATCAAAGCTTCATAATGCTAATCAACAGAATTGTTTGCATGGGGAAATATTCAAAGGCAAAAAGGAAAACCATGATTATTACTGAAATGTCTTTCTTCCCAAAGGAAAGCTATCAAAAGGAGCACCTTGTTTTTCATACAGTTTGCCAGCATGGTGCTTTGCTTTTTCTGTGTCTAACAGTCTCTTTTAGATTAATCACAGGGACAGTACATAAGCGTGTATTATGAAATGCATTGAGGCACCGTTACTCTTACTTTCCACAACTCTGATTCTGATGAACTATAAACCCTGCTAAGTGTATCTGTTACAATACTGACATTATGTAGCCAGAAACTTGAAGTACATGAGAGGGATAAAATACCGTTTCTACAAAGTCCAAGAAAACAAAGACTCCACTGTGAAGTGTCAGTTCTGGGAGGTGACAGCCAGAATACATAAGGTTACACTCAGCTTTGGCTGCAGCCTTGCTGTTTGCATAGGCCCAGTTAGTTGAGGAGCAGTTAAAATATACCATGTAAGTCACATAAGCAGTTTTGGGAAAGTTTTCTCCTTTGATGCACAATTACTAAGCTGTGGAATCAAACAGATCTGAGGGCCTCTTTCAAGAAGCATTCCTCTTTTTCCATACTGCCTGAGAAGTCTACTTAAAAAAAAAAAAAAAAAAAAAGGAAAAGAAAAACTAGGGCCCATTCTTACTGTTTAACAAATACAAGCTCAAAAATTATCAAACTTTTTACATTTCATCATGGTAAAAACTGTAGCCTGGTTTACCACTAATCTCACCAAACCCTATCACTGCTGAATCCTAAAAGCTACAAGAGGTGCAACTATGATAACAAGCTCTGCCCCCATATTAAAAATGATGAAAAAGCACCTTTTAAATCCTAATGCTGCCATTATACAGGATATGGACACTAACAGCTATAGGTACAATGGTCTAATTCCCTTACAGGCCACAACCTCAAGTCTCAGGAAGGCTAGTCCCACTGGACAATAAGTTATCAAAAACAACTGGCTAGAAAAAAAAAGAGGGACCAGGTGCATCAATAAAAGTATGCCCTAAAGGATCAACCTTGTATAACAGAAGACTCCTATGAAACAAAAAGGAAAAATACCTAAATTGCAATAGCTTTCCATCCCCATTACCCTCACCTTCTTTTCCCACCCCAGAATCTGCTCTGGGAAAGGAACTTCAAGTCATGCACAATTTGCTGAACCAAAAGAACCTGTGAAAACTCAGAGGGAAATGTAGCTGAACACATGTTCCCTTTCTCAAATTGGCAAGGTAGAGAAAAGAGAACAAGTGCTTTTCAGAGGAAAACCTCAGGAGAGCAGCAGCACAGCAATGTCTCAGTGATAAACTCAGTCACTAAGCTCAGGACCTGGTTGTACATCGGGGGTCCAAGTTTTGGGACACAGACACAAAGCATACTCTCTAACAGCGTCGGCAAACCTTTTAGAACTTTCAGTAAATAGCCAGCTGCGACACGTGCCATAGGTTTGACACCACTGCTCTAGAGGCTGCCTGAGCAAGTATAGCTGGAAGGGCCTCAGAGGTCCAGCACTGCTTCTATAGTCCACAGAACAATCACTTTCCAGTGAACTCAAAGTTGTCTCTGAATGGGAGTCCTACCTAGCAAATATTCTTTACCCACCATCCACTGACACAACAAATGATCTTGAGCTTTAGTTAGAAACTGTTTGCCTCAATAGTGGTCTGACAGTTTACATCAATCCTGGTGAACCTACGTATGGCACGTGTGCACCGCTGGCTGGCTGTTGTCATTGAAAGCTCTAGAAGGTCTGCCATCACTATCTATACCTTTCTTGATTTTAGAGGGTCAGCTACTGAAGTGGTCTATTGCTTTTATCCTTGAGGTCATACAAAACGACATACCATGGCGTGTAGTGGCAGCACCCACATGTGCTTAAGTGCCAAAAACGTGGCGTATTCAAGTGTCAAAAAGGCCATGCCTCACTGTTCGACAGTTTAGCCCACAGAGTGCTTGACCCTAAAGAGCCTTAACCTAGAAAGCTCTGAACATAAGCTCATTACAATTCATTGACTTACACGACAAATATCCATGTAACATGGGATGAAACTATCACATGGAGTATCCACTGGACATGTACTTAAGAGTTCATCCACGAGATTAAAACACGAAGAGACTGTAGGTGCACACCCAGGCAAAGGGAAATACCCAATCTGGGAACTTCTCTTTCAGAGCGTCCAGGTGGGAGGATCTGTTGTCTTCTCCGGAATGATAGTGGGCAGCAACAGCCACAGTGACCATTCCTCCTTCAGGCTGTTCTCCTGAGACCTGCTGGAGAAAACGAGTTCTCTGAAGCCATACTGAAACGGGTTCTGGCTAAATACCATGTAGGGCATGGTTCAGTGAAACAAGAACTGCTGGGAGAAGCCTACCTGCACTTCTATCCAGAACTGCCACACAGAGGCCTGGAGGCCATGGGAATAAAATACAAAATAGTCACCCTCTTTACATGCGACTGGGGTGCCATTGCCAAGAGACCACTGAGAAAGTGTCGCTCCTTTGTGGGCTCGAACGTAGAATGACATATGACTTGGTCCTGTAAGATGAGGAGAAACAGCTGTATGCTTTTGAAAAGCATCGACAAGAAAAGCAGCTAACCACTACCCAAATTATACTATGAAGGTTCATGCCTTATTTTACTTTAAGTGTACTCCCTCCATACAGGTTGACCAGTTTGGACATTCAGTGTGTAGCAAAAAGGTTAAGTAGTGACGTACAGCAGAAATGAATGTAAATGCAAAAGCTTATGTTAAATGTTGTCAACTGCAACAAGACACTAGGCATGTGCGTAATAAATTGGAGTCAGTTTTTTCATCTGTGAGGTAGATTTTTTGAGAGGATTATATTAGAAAAAGCATGTGAAAAAGTACTTGGAAGACTGCAAAGTACTATAAAAGTACTAAGTAGGATGATAATGAATAGGATTGTAATTTTCAGACAGATTTGACACATAATACCTTAAAATATTCTTTAACTAGTTTTTTTCCTTTAATGCAGCAAGAATTTCCAGGAAACTAACAAAGGCTGCTAAACTGAAATAAAAAACATAAAACCACAACCACCAGCTAACCTTACGAGGGAAAACACAACTTTGAAGAAATGATGAAGTTTGAAATCCGAGGCATGGATGTCCCATGCTCATGCCCGCCCCGTTCCTGTGGCAAGGCTCTGTGACGAGTAAATGCCAGCCAGGTAAGCCCATCCTGTATCTCAGCATGCTGCAGAGCCCAGCTGGAGAAAGATCTAAGGGGACACTACAGTACACACTATTTGAAGTATTTTTCAAATGCAAAGCTTCTGGAAAAAATAAGGGGGTAGAATCCTTTAACATTTGGTTGGTGAAGGTGAGAGAAGCAAAAAAGGGCAAACTTGTCCTGCAAAATAACACTGGACAACAAAAGCCATCCACATCAAAACAAAATTTAAAACTTAAAATATCTGCTGTACCAACAGAAGAGGGACACACTGGCTAAGAATCTTACCAATACCAGAAAAATGATGGAAAGGATAAACAGATCCATAGTTACTACAAAAAACTGAAACAGGACCAACACATCTCAAAAAAAACCATTAAGCAAAAGAAAATGCCAAGACAAACTAAAATACTCTCAAAAATTTGGGGATATGGAAAAATCTGTGACTAATAGAAACTGAATCTTAGATGTATGCAAACTACAAAGAGAAACATCAAGTAAGGAGAAACTGACTGAAATCAAGAAAGACGTGGAAAAGGCAGACTAGATGACCAAGTGTCTGTTCCTGTGCATTGCTACGTGTCCCCAGAACCTCACGCGCTCACGGGCTCTGGGGAGATGCCTGGAGCACAGGCTCATGACACTAGGGATGAGTTTATGGTGGTACGTGCTGTTGGGAGGGAGAGGGGGTCACTGCGGGTGTGGCCTGGAAGGGTCCGTCTCCCTCCTCCTTGATCTTTCTCTGCTTCTGGCTGCCCTGCCACTCTTTCTTAGAGCCAACTACCTACGAACTGAAGCTGCTACAAACTGAGATAAAATAAACCTCTCCTTTAAGTTGTGAGTGTCAGTGATGTTTCTCAGTGATGAGAAAGGAAGACAACATCCAAAGCAAAGTAAACTCAAACGACAAACCATGAAAGGCTAAAAAGATACTAACAGAAAAAGCCAGTCAAAAAAGGTCACTCAGGATAAAGTTGCTGGGTGTGGTGGTGCACACGCCTGCAATCCCAGCACTCAGGAGGATCCCTGTGAGTTCAAGGCCGGCCTGCACTGCACAGTCCCTATCTCAAAAAAAAAAAAAGTTGGAGTCAGGTCAAAAAGAATCAACAGTTATTTAATTTGTATCCCTAAAGAAGTAAAGCACAATAATGGAACATAACTAATACTTAAAACTGTAATCTAAGAAAAATTTCCAGAAATAGAGACCAGACTACACACTGAAAAAGCCTGTCTAGAACCTTAAAATAATTCAGAATGAAAAACTTAAAAGATATACTCAAGTAAAACTATTAAGTCAAAAAATTATGATCTTCACTAAAAAATATAAAATACCTTACAGGACTAAGAAGGTTACACTGGCATCAGACTGCAAAAACAGTACACAAAACAAGGCAACAGTGGGAATAATTTCTTAAAAACACTGGAAAGTGCAAACTAAGTTTTTATAGCCACCACTTGTCCTTCAGTTACCAAGGCTGTAGAGTACCAATTTTAAACATTCAGGAACACAGTACTCATGAGCCGCTGTTCAGAAGGCTAAGGACAAGTTTCATCCAACCAAGAGATCACTAAAAACTTAGCAGAATTCATAATTAGGATTTTAGCACCAAATACATTATTAAAATACTGAGGTGATAGCAGAAGGCAATTATCACATGTTGTAATGGAACCCGAAGAGGGGGAGTACAATAAGCAAAGGTGACAGTTAAAAGAATGCATTTACAAGTCAACACAAAAACTGTGCTTGATGGCCCACACCTATAATCCTAGAACTGTGGGAGGCTGAGACACAAGGATTCCAAGTTCGTGCATATTCTGAGTAACTTACACCTTGTCTCAAATTAAGAAAAGGCTTGGGGATATAGCTCAGTGGAATGGTTCTGGGTTCAGTCTCTAGTATCAAAAAAAAAAAAAAAAGGAAGAGGTCAAATAATAGAGGATTAAAATAAACATGAACCTTGGAAATTTAGAAAATAATTTTAATAAAAGAGCAAAGAAGATTTATGTCATAGAAATAGGAGTATTGCAAGTAAAGCAACACATATAAAATACTGTGACAATTGGGACCAAATGTATCAGTCGTAAAAATAAGTGCAAACAGACCTTACTCACTGAAAGAAAAAATTTTCAGCATGGCTTAACGGCTTACAAAGCTGGGCATAATCATACACTCTCTTCAAGAAACAAATTCAGAAAAGGCCAGGTGTGGTGGCACACGCCTGCAATCCCAGTGCAGAGAGGCTGAAGTAGAGGGTCACTGGGAGTTGGAGACCAGCCTGGGCAACCAAGTGAGTTCAAGGCCAGCCTGAGCTCCATAGTGAAACCCTGTCTCAAAAAGACAAAACTCAGCAAAGGTTAAAAAGTATGAAAAAGGTATCTGACGCAAGTGGAAATAATTTTCTTTTTTGGGACAGCACCTTGATACGCAGTTCAAGCTGGACTTGATCTCACTGTGTAGCTCAGGTTGGCCTCAACTTACAAGGATCCTGCCTTAGCCTCCTGGGTTGCTGGGATTACAGGTGTGCACCATTTGCCCTGGCTGGATGTGGTTTTTATAAAGGCCCACCTAATACCCAAAAAGAATAGCACTGAAGACAAAAAGCATTAAACATAAAAATAAGAGACCTTTTAAAATACTAACAGTCACAGTTCACAGTGCGGATATAAAAACTGTGAATACACATCAAGTGATACAGCAACTACTTTATGAAGCAAAACTACAACAGAAGGCAGGCATGGTGGCACACACCTATGGCCCCATTACTGTACTCTTAAAAGGTTGAGGCAGGAGGATTGGAGTTGGAGCCCAGCCTGGGCAACTTCAAGACAACTTGTCTTAAAATAGAAAATTTTAAAAAGGACTAGAGATGTCAGCCCAATGCACAGGCCTTGAATTTAATCTCCAGTACCGGGGGAGGGGGGCACACTACAGGAGATGCAAAAAGATGCAGTATATACTGATTGGACTAGGCATGCTGGATGACCAAAAATATGGCAATTGTTTAGCTTACTACGTGGAAGGCACTGTCAGGAACGACGAGGTACGTGAAGCACGGGGAGCACTCTGAGGGGCCCACGGCGGTGCGCCTTCACTGTCAGGTCATCACACCCTGCTCTCAGCTGCTTACAGCAACTTCTGTCAAGTGAACACCTTACAGTGTGTCCTCATCCACCTTATTCACCAGATCTGGCACCGTGCAACTTCTGGCTCTTCCCCAAATTCAAAATGACCATAAAAGGCCAATGTTTTGAATCACTTCAGGACATCAACTAGCCTTGACGGCGCAATTAGTGACCAATGAAAACTTCCAAAATTGCTCCATAAAGGCATGAATGATAGGCTAAGTGTGTTTAAAACAAAGAAGGGTAGTCAGAGAGGAACTAAGGGCAATACATCTTTACTGGAATGAAGTTTTAAATACAAATGTTTCCCTTGCATATTGATCACACCTCATTCATCCCAGTAAACCCGTAAATCAAAACGTTGTAAATACAGGTAATGCGTTTCTATACTCCCAGCACCAGGAGGCTGTGGCAGGAGGATCACTGAGTTCAAGTCCATCCTGGACTATCCAGGGAGTGTAAGGCCAGTCTGAACTATATAATGAGACCTTGACTTGAAAAACACAAAAACAAAAAATAAAAAAACTCACGTTGGATACACATAAAGCAGTGATAAAAGTAAAAGTAAAACGCACAGCAGTAGTTTTTGCCATAAAACTAAAAATGACTTCAACAGCCAGGGATGGTGGTACACACCTAATACTAGCACTTGGGAGGATGAGGCAGGAAGATTGTGAATTCAAGGCCAGCCTGGATTTCAAATTGAGACCCTGTCTCAAAAGAAGTGGTGGTGATGGGGGGAGGTGAAGTAATCAAAAGAAAACACAGGGAATTACAGAAGATACAAGATGGTATCAAAATGAAATAGAGAACAGAGCAAAAAAAATATAATTTCAAAAGTCAAATACCCAATTGTTTTTAATTAGTAACAATAAGACAAACACTAAGGTACAGAGAAAGCCCAAATACACAAAAAGTAAAGATGTAATAAAAAAATTTTTTAGGGGGCTGGGGATTTAGCTCAGCCGCAAAGCGCCTGCCTGGCAAGTGCAAGGTTGTGAGTTCAGTTCCCGGTACCGGAGAAAAACCAAAAAAAAAAATTTTTTTAAATCACATTCACAATATTTTATGGCCTTTATACTAATAAATTTTAAAATCCAGAAGAAACTAGTACTTTACTAGGAAAACACAGACTACTAAAACTGAAAAAATGTTTTGCTAGGAAAATACAAATTACCAAAACTAATAACACAGTTTAGCCTGACCAATTTTCCTAGAAGAAATTAAGATGTTCTCACTTAAGAATTCAAACTAGGGGCTGGGGATTTAGCTCAGCAGCAAAGCGCCTGCCTGGCAAGTGCAAGGTCATGAGTTTGGTTCCCGGTACTGGAGAAAAACCAAACCAAAAAAAAAAAAAAAGAATTCAAACTAAGTTTTCAACCAAATAATTCCAATGCTCCATAAATTGTTTCAAGGTATTGAAAGTGAAAAATAACTAATTTATTTTTATGACACACAACACTGACACCTAAATCTAATAAAAAGGATGAAGAAAAAACCCGTATATTATTCATATGTGACGCAAAATTTCTAAGTAACATTAGGAAACATTAGCAAAGAAAGTCCAGCATACATTAAGGAAACTGTAAGTTAGGAACTGGGGAAAGATATCACCATTAAGAGACCCAAGATCAAAAAATCCTATGATTACATTCACAGATGCTTAAAAAGGCTTTCACAAAATTAAATATCCATTCTTGATTTTACAAATTCAAGAAACTGACAACTGATGACTGCCTGCTGAACATGGTAAAAATGTGCACCTTAGTCCTCAGGGCAGCGCCTCGTAAGTAGGAAAGCACAGCCCTCTGCCCTAATAGGAACAAAACGAGACTATTCACTGTATGTCTTCTATACCGAGAAGTACCATATTCTAAATGTCTTCTCTACCATGTTAGAATTACGAATAATTCAAATCATTAGGGTTCTAAGAATTAGTTTAGAAGAACTATATTTGTAGCTGATACAGAGTAGTCAACCCCACCTGAAGTCTATTCTTTGTACGACCCTCAGATTAAAGATGGTTTTTTACATTCTCAAAAGCGTGATTAACAAAAACAGAAAAGAATGTGTTATGTAGATATGTGTGACAAAACCTAAAATATTTACTATCCAGCCCTTTACAAAAATAGTTTCACAATCCCTGATACACCTGGAGAATCCTGAAATATGAATTATTAAACTAGCTCCAAAAATCAAAGTCAGTGAGGTAGTAGGATATAAAATAAATCAATTGCCCCAGACCTACAAAAAATAATTAGTTGGGGGCATAATTGAGAGAGAAAGCACCCAAGTTATAAACAGCAACAAAATCTACATGAAGAAAATTGTAGCCTGAAAGCCAAAAACAGATTTGAACAAAGGCAAGTCACTCCCAGTTTGTGCAAGTGGATGACTCACCATTTTTTAAATTTATTATGGTACTCAAAAAATACAAATAAATACTTTTTGGGGGGTGGGGGGTTGTTTGGCTGGTAGTTTATGGCAGCGCGCCTGAACCTAGGAAGCGGTGAGCATAAAGCAAGGGAAGGAAGGAGGAAGGCAAAACTGACATCTGACTTACCCGTTGCTTCAAAGGTCAGCTTTAGAGAATCCCAAGGTGTCTGTTCTTTGGATATAAGTCTGAAATGAGCAGGATTTCTTGGAGAAACATCTGGAGCAGGAAGATACCAGTTTTTCCTAATTGGAAAGGTAGCTTCAATATTTAGGGTGCCTTCTTAGTTGACAGCTATCCATTACACAGAAGTGTTTAGAATACATGAACACATCTTTGAATAACAAACAAATTGACAGATATGATAAAGGACACCAACTTCTCTTAACCACACGTTACGCTATAATAAAACCTTCTCAACTTTATAATACGTAGGTATGTAATACCTGTAATGCCTGTAATGCCTGTATCATAACTGTAGTGCATATAATCACTGTATAATAATTGTAATGCTTATACCTAGGTAACAAATACCTCCCAAAAGTATGTCCTGGAGGTGCAGCCTTTAGAAAATACCTGGGTTATGCGGAACTACAGCAGACCTGCTTTTCGCAGGTAGGATTTGGTCAGGATAGGGAGGTGACCGGGGGTGTGATCTTGAAGGGTCTCCCTCCCCACTCTTCCCTCTCCGCTTCCCGGCTGCCAAGACTGAGCAGCTTTCCTCCGCAGCGGGCCCTTCCTCCCCTGCAGCCAGCCAGCTGTGACTGAACCCTCAAAGAACTGTGAGCCAGAATATCCTCTCCTCCTTTAAAATGTGGCTCTGGGTATTTTGTCCCAGCAATAAGAAAAAGTCACTGAAACACTAGATGATCTTGATTTCCACTATACATCCTACCTCTTTTAATTCTGTCCTTCACTGCCAAACTGTAAGAACTTCCCAGAAATAAAACCATTTGAGACTGATGCTAAACAGCTACCACATTTGTAAGGAGTAAGCACCCTTTCCAAGTGCTCAGGATTCTAGAAGACTTTTTAAATTTGAAAAAACAAAACTATCCTGAGTTAAATTTCAATACATTAAAGAAGTTGTTCTGTAGTGATCAGAAAACAGTATAAACAGCACCTGACTTGAGGGTTAAAAGTAGCAGCTTAAATAATAGAGTACTAAGATACTGATAGGACTTGACAACAAGCTAAACCCCAATTTATACAGAAAAGCAGTGAACCAACCTGATCAGAAAGTGCACTGGAAGATACCATGGGAACCCACAAAGGGGTGCATTCTCCTCACAGTGAGCTCGAATGGTATCATTGATCTCAGGAATGTGAGGTGTTATATGAGACATTCCAGTATAATCAAACCCATTGATCCATATTCCAGAGTCCCTTTTAACTATGTTTCCTTCTAAGTCATGAAATGTTCTGGTCATATGCTGAAAAGAACAAGACTAATGAGAACACCGTTTCAGCTACTTTCTATATTCCCAGCCCAGAGTAATAAAGACTGAGTAAAATATGACCATACCAAGAAATGTAGTTATGGCACAATGAGAAAAGAATACTTAGGCTAAGATATGGCTAGAGATTTATTTTTTTAAACTGGATGACAAATATGTGACTGTCTTATTGTATCAACAAAGATATTTTTATATTTTAATTTTAAATAAAAATTTTGGCTGGGTACAGTGATGTACACTTGTAGTCCCAGCCACTCAGGAGGCTAAGGCAAGAGGATCACTTGCCCAGGAGTTTAAGAGCAGCCTTAGCAACACCTCATCTCAAAAAGAAAAAAAAAAAAAAAAAAAAACCAATAGGACTTAAAAGAGATGACTTTTATACCTTTAAGAAAGGATTTAAAACAAATATAGTACATCCTACACACATTATACATTCAAAATCACTTCCTTGATTGTGTTACATGAAGCTAATTCATATGCAGAGAAAAGCAGGAGTCGAACGCCAACAGGAGGTAACAAGCTTGTGCCTAACAGAATTCCCTGAAAAAGCACCAAGCTCCAAAGAAATAGTTTTTATTAACCACTTACCAATCCAATTATTTAAACACAAGATGACCAAAAAAAAATCACGTATTTTCCCCAATTTTTATAACAGGAAATACAGAAATGACAATTTCATCAAATGCATTCAATACAAAAATCAACTGGTTGAAATGACACCTGCCAAGCAATCCATGCTCAAGATAGTACTTAAACAAACATGCTGCCCAAGGATGCTTGAGATAAGCTGTTAAAGTGGTTAAAGCAGAAACCAGCCTGAAAAAAAATCAAACAGGCAAAGAAAAAAGGCTGCATATGGCAAGGAGAGGTAAACTAGCTAAGAGGCCAAATTACCCACTGACTGTATAAAGTTTCATTGGAACACAGCCACACACATTGGCTGAGGTTTAACCTATAGCTAATTTGCTCTATAAAACAAATGAACTGCAATAAAGACTATGTAGCTAACAAGGCCTAAAGTATTTTTTATCTTATAGGAAAATTCCTTATAGGAAAATTTGTCAACTTCTGGCACAGAGCCAAAGAGCCTCAAAACAAGTTAGAGCAGGATTTAAAAAAAAATTTCTGGGCTGGGGACTTAGCTCAGCGGCAAAAGCGCCTGCCTGGCAAGTGCAAGGTGGTGAGTTCAGTTCCCGGTACCAGAGGGAAAAAAAAAAAAAAAAATTTCTGGCTTTTCCTAATCTTCCTAGATTACAAGATTACAAAAATTAGCATTCCAATAGAAACCACAATGAACCTTCTAAATACTATCTGTTCTTCATAAAGACTGCAAATTATAGAAGTTGTCACAAAGTATACCAGCGTCCCTCAGCACTAAAAATAAGACCTTTTTTTGGCCCATTTTCAAAACCTTAACTATTTTTAACTTTTCCAGTCCTTCAATAATTGCCCAGGTTATGACTCCTTTGACAATTCCGTTTGGCCATTTACGACCTTTAACACAGATGACTGAAAATGAAGCTGAGGTTTTGTACCAGCTCTAAAAGAAGAAAAGGCTACTGGAAGTTCTGTATCTCATTTTAATTAATCCCTGTCTGCATTAGGCTAGTTTCATCACCACATCATCGTATTGTGAATGTTACTTGTGCTTTTATTGATTCTTACTTATTTATTTAGGTACTGGGAATTGGACCCAGGACCTTTGTACTCAACTATATCCCTGGCCTTTACTTTAAATTTTGAGACTGCCTAAGTCAATAAATTGTCCTGGCTGGGCTTGAACTTGCAATCATTCCTCCTGCCTCAGCCTCCCAAGGTACTAGGACCACAGGCTTGCATGACCATATCCACCTAAGCTCCATTTTACCAGCATTTTAAAATGTCTTATTTTATTTTGCCAGCTAATTGTTAAGATCTTTACTCAGTCTGCAGACATTTATACAATCTGTTTTCCTAAAAGCTATGTATTTGCTCTTGTTTTTCCAAACAAGTACAATTTTATAATTTGAGAAGTATTAAAACAAGTATTTCCAACTCGGCCTCCTAGGAGAAATGTTCATCAATAAGAATACCCCTTCACGGTCAGTCTTTTTCCTCACTGCTTCACATAGGAAAGAGCAGAAAACCAAACAGGTCAAGAGCAGAAGTTACCTTAAGTTTCCTATTCACTACTAAAGCTCAAAACAAACAAGGAAAATTTCCCCTCCTGAATTTCCCACAGAATCGCTCTTACCTGAAGAATCATTCTCTTTGGCTTTGGATTAGCAGGATTGGAGCTGTATGGGAAAAAGGTTCCACTGCAAACCAGGAGAAATGTAACTGCACATACCACAGTTAGAGTCAGCATGGTTTTCTTTGTGCTTCTGGCAAGATAGATGAAGTTCACCTAAAACACAAAAATAGAAAAATTACATATTTACTGGCAGAAACGTGTTTTGGTTTTTTTTTCAATCTGTAAATGTTTTTCAAAATCTGTCCTGGGGGTTGAACTCGCGGCACTCTATCACTCAGCTTCACCTCCAGCCCTTGAATGTTTTTATTTTGAAACAGGGTCTCACTGCATTGCCCAGGCAGGACTGGAACTTGGGACCCTTCTGCCTCAGCTTCAGTGAGTACTGATTACAGCCATGTGCCTTCACACCTTCCTCAGATAGATGTTTTTTCCAACTTTATTTTATAACAAGTACCATTCAACAAACAATGATGACAACTTATCAGCATGTGAACATAAAGCACTAATTCTACGGGATTTCCATCACAAGCAAAGCCTAGAAAAATCACAGATGCTTCCAAATGGCCAGGACGGTGCCTTCTGACAGGCAGCCAGAAAGCAATAGGGAAAAAGAAACCGACCACTATGTTCTTGTGCTCAATCAGCAAAGAGAATGCAGCATGTAGATCCATCACCAGCCAAGCCATAACCTTATTTTATCTGATTTTATCAATGGTCTTGATAGTGAACACTTCACAGCAGGCACCACTTAGGGTACCAAGAGTTCCATTAAGTTACCAAATGGGCTAGGCATGGTCACACATCTCTAACCCTAACACTCTAGGAGGCTGAGGCAGGAAATTAGCAAATTCAAGCCCACCTTAGGCAACTTAGTGAGACACTGCCTCAAATTAAAAAAAAAAAAAAAAGCTGGACATAATGGCACACGCCCAGTAATCCCAGCACTTTGGCAGGCTGGGGCAGGAGGATTAGAAGTTTAAGCTCTGACTGGGCAACTGAGCAAGACCCTGTCTCAAAAGTAAAATTTTTAAAAAAGGATAGAGACATAGCTCAACACAGAGAAGCTGGGTTCAACCTCCAGTACCAAAAATAATAATAATAAAAAATAATTATAAATTTTAAAATGGGGGTAGGGGGATATAACTCAAAGCCAAGGCCCTGGCTTCAATCCCCAGGACAGAAAAAATAAAAACAAATAAAAACTCAACTACCAAATATAAACTTTTTAAACTTACGCAGATTTGTTTCAATAAAACTCAGATTCTCCTCAATATTTCTATATTGTGCAAAAGACTTGGGTTCATATAAACTAGCATTTAGATATGCCTTCAAGACTGCCTGTGGACTTACCTGCACTTGAAGAAAAACTATTACTAAGTAATACTGTTCCTTTAGATCGTAAGTTAACCAGTGTCAACACAATCAAAGCAAGTCTGAGTTTGGGCAGCAAAAGTTAATGGCTCAGTCTCAAGACTGACTTCCGCAAAACACTAAATATTATTTAACTTGTCACTGAATTAAGAGCTGAAGAGGACTCCAAAGACTCACAGATAGGGTTACAGTTTCCTTCAGGGTCTGAAATGATCTGAAAAAAGCCATTTTGAGAAACAATGATCTAAACCTAGATCCTACTTTGCCTTCTTTACCTAACAGCGTACCACCTAGGTTCAACAGGTAGAAAATAACATGAATGCAAGAATATTTTTATCAAGAAGAAAATGAAAGATTAAGCAAATATTCATAATCTACTCTACTATGCAAAGTGAAATGATTTTCCTATCTAAAGTGTTCCAACAGTCTATCAGGGATAATCTCCAACAAAACAGTAGCATTCTCAGGTGAAAGATCTTGTTTGTACACTGCAATTAAAGCAACATGACAAAGCATCCAAGATTTAAAGCAGTAAATTAGCAAAACAAAATTTGTAACCCTGTCTGACTTTCTACCTCCTAAGAGTCACAAGTCTATCTCCTACGTTTCCCATCTACTGGGAAGTTTGTAAGTTTAAGAAAAAACAATCTTTTAGTTAAAAAGAGAAAACCTCCCTGTCATAATGCTGTGGTTTCTGTCATTCTCAAGCCAGGCAGTCCCAAAGCTGTCATAAAATCTCACTTTACACTATCATTTCCATATTCAAGGTCCCTCTTCTCCACAGCAGTAGGTTCACCTTCAGCCTCTTTCCCCTTCTGAAAGGGGTCTGCTAATAGTGATAAACAGAATGGCAACCAGAGAACCAAGAGGAAGGAAGAGACTAGTCACTTTTCCAATTCTACTTCTGCCCTAAATGTTACATCCTATGTCGGTTTAGAGTTTTTTTGTTTTTGGACTGGGTATTGACCTACATCACCAACCCTTTTTTATTCTGAGATACGACCTTAGAAAATTACTAAATTGTCTAGGCCAGGCTCGAACTTGTGATTCTCCGGCCTCAGCATCCCAGGGTGCTAAGATTATAGGCATGCATCACCACACCCAGATACTTTAGGTCCATAAGGAGTGCAAAATAAAACAAAGAGAAGCACAAGAAGGAATGAAATGTCCAGTAGTGTGCTAATGGCCCTGAGCTGTTTCTCGCCAGGTCTCCTTTTTGGGGGGAGGGGCGCAGCACTAAGGATTGACCAGAGGACCTGGTAGGTGCTAGACAAGCACTCTACCACTGAGTTACATCTCCAGCCATTTTGTTTTTTTATTTCAAGACCAAGTCTCACTGAACTGCCCAGGCTGGGCTCAAACTTGCAATCTTCCAATCTTAGCCTCCCTTAGCTGGGATTACTGGAATATGCCACCATGCCAAGCTAAACCTCTTCCTTCTGATCCCACTCCTATTAGCAGTCCCATTTCAGCACTGTCAATTTGATATAACCATGACAACCCAGCAAACAGAAACCTAGGAAACCTATTAACTGATAACTTGACAGAAATTTAACTGCTTTTGAGAAAATATATTTACTATACTCCTACGGACTGAAAGAAAAGCTCTCTGCGTAAGCACTGTAGTTCTAATTCTCCATTACCTAGGGAGAACAGTTTTACTCTGTTAATTAAGCCACTATCTTTAACATTACTACCCATAAATAACACAATGAAGAGCCTGCCTTCTCTAGCGGCAAAGCCTGAGACCTGCAGGTATGGACACCATACCAAGAGTAGAACCCCGACGGGGGATTCCAGTCTTCAACTCAGTGTCACTATCTTTTCTGCCCTCTCGAGTTTCCCAAGGGGAAAGCAAGGACAGCAGTTTTCCCCTACCAGGACAGAAAACTGACACAGCAAACTGAAGACTGACAAGGACAGTGATATACTTTATTACTTGGTAAAGGAAGGCATATCTGGGTATCATAACTGTGTGTCACCCAAGGAGACAAATGCAATTAATGAATTTTGACATAACAGCAATGCCGTACAAATTTTAAGAAGCCTTACTGAAATTAGCTTTCCTTCCCCACTCAGCTGTAATGGTACTAATAAAACTACTATGTATTTACTAACATTTACCTCTAAGAAATATATTCAGAAGCCATTCTAAGGAACCATTCTAAAGGGAATCTCCAACAATTCTCATTCGGTGTGCCTTCTGCATATTCACACTTAGACAGTTTGAAAGGCTATTTGAAAAGGGGTCTAATGCGGGGATTTGGGAGGATGAGGAGCAAAAATTAAAACCACAGTAACAACAAAAAAACCAATCCCTGCCATACTGAGCCCACAAGATGCACAACCACTCCCCCCCTTATTTTTTTTTTTTTTTTGGTTTTTCTCCGGTACCGGGAACTGAACTCACGACCTTGCGCTTGTCAGGCTGAAGCTATCAGGATAAGAGTAAAGCATTTTCAAGGTTTTTCAGGGACATTCAACTGACAGGTGTTTTTTTTTTTTTTTTTTTTTTGCTTAAGACTTTCTTAAAATATAAGCAATATTATTTCATACAATGTGGTATGGTAGAAATCATCATATATTCATATCTTTAAAGAGCAAAATGTTTTTTCCTTACAAAATAAGAAGAGAGAATCATCGTACAACCAGCCAAAATGACTGCCAGCGCAACATCAGGTGGAATTTCTGAACCACTTCTCCCAAGGATAGGGGTAAACATCTCAAATACTGCCCAGATGAGGTACAGTCCATAAATATAAGGAATAAACATCCCCAAAAGATAAAGGACAATAAATTTTCCTTGGGCACCTAGAAAAAGAGAAAGGAAAAGCATCTATGAGACACTACCCTGAGATGCAGACTTTTATAGTGATGGGTCTTGGCATCTAACAGAGACTACGTTAGATGTGACGCTTGCCCTTCAATACATGTTATCTACTGAAATAACAAAATTTCATTCAGAGAGGACAAAACACAAATGAAAATTAAAATACACCAGTAATATATTAGTATGCGTTCATAAATGTAAGAAAGATAAAAATGTATGTGGTATGAAAATTTAAGGTTTGGATACACGGGAATACTCCTGTAATTCCAGCTACTCAGAAGACTAAATTTTAAGGACTGCAAGTTTAAGGCCAGCCTGAGAAACATGGTTAGACCCCATCTCAAAAATAAAAAAGCACTTAGGAGACTGAGGCAGGAGGATCAGTGTGAGTTTGAGGCCAGCCTGGGCTACATAGTGAATTTAAGACCAGCCTGAACTACACAGCAAGACCCTGTCTCAAAACAACAACAAAAAATAATAATAACTATTATTATTATTATTTGGAAAGGCTACACAAAACGAAGTCACTGAAAGCCTTATATACTTTAAAATATTTTTCATTTGTATCAAAACGAATTTCCCTACCATGCTGCTTAAGCTCCTTGTGGACGCAGAGCTTTGTGAGCAAAGGAAATGCTACCCAGATGGCATTAATGAATGCTGAGCAAAGTCCTTGGTAAGTGAACATGACAAGAAAACTACAATGCACAAACAGTGAGATGTCAAAAAATACTTCTCCCAGGTACTGGTCACTCGCATTCTGAAAGAAAGAAAAATAAACAGTCTCGTTTACAGGTTAGTCACAAATGAGCGACATTTTGTTTTAGTAGAGTCTGCGCTTTAAACAAAGTAAACAAACTTCTGTCTTACAGAGTACATTCAAAATTACTGCACAGGAAGGGTAATTTCACAAGATGGGAGGAAAGCAGTATCTGTGCTTTTCTCTCACAGGGCTAAAAGTAATCTTTGGAAATATTCCAAAATAAAAGGAGTCCCTAAAAACATCAATTTCTGTAGGCTTTTCCTGTTTGTGTAATTCCTAAAGGCTGAGAAGCAAACCAGACAAACAGCCTGCAAATGAACAACTGCTGCAGGTCCACGTGGCACGCCTCACGGCTATGTTGGGTGCAGTTTGATTTTCCTGAGTCTTTTCTATGTCCAACTGGTCACCTTTGCCCTCTTCTTGTATTCCTGAAGCTTTCATATAATATGTGAACTAAAAAAATAAAAAAGGGGCTGGGGATTTAGCTCAGCGGCAAAGTGCCTGCCTGGCAAGCGCAACATCGTGAGTTCGGTTCCCGGTACCGGAGAAAATAAATAAATAAATAAATAAAAAATAAAAAAGCACTTAGGGTTTTGAAATCAGAGAGCTCTCGGACAGCACTCTTGAGGAAAAAAGCTGCCTAATGAAATACATTTTAACACTTGCAGGAGTGAGGCTATCAATGCAAATGCGAAAGTTATAATTACAGTGCATAAATACCAAATTGTAAATAGATGTCTTTAAGTTGCTTTTTCTTCTGCCTTCTCATTTCTGTTTATCCCAATGTGTGTTTAACGGAACTCATTTCAAGAGCTCAAAGGTTTCTGTCACATATTTTCAGAACAAGTTAAAGTTCATCTGACAAACTCCTTACGTACTAAAAGACAGGCTATAATTATTAACACTTAATGTTCAACCCAGTGTTAATCAAGAGGCTTGGTCTTTAGCCAGGTGTGACAGTGCACACCTGGAGGCTGAGGGAGGACAACTGCCACACGTTCAAGGCCAGCCTGGGTTACACACTAACTTCAAGGCTAGCCTGAACTACAGAGAGAGATCCTGTCTCAAAAACAAAACAAGAACAAGCCCAACCTGGGCAGTTTAGTGACTTAGTGAGACACTGTCTCAAAAATGGGTAGGGACTGGGAATGTAGCTCAGTGCGGACACCGTGGATTGAATCCCCAGTCCTGGGAAAAAAAAAAAAAAGAAGAAAGTATGTTTTATAGAAAATACTCAAACTGTACCAAAGATAAAATAAATATCTCTCAAATCTATTTTCATCCTTACCTTCACTTATCCCTTACATTCCTGCACTATTCCAAAACACTCTATACAGTGTTACAAGTTTTCCTACTAAATGACAAAATCTTATTTTCTAGCTTCCCCCTAAATTCTCTTAGAAAACAAGAAACTATAACTTCCTTAGTATATTTCATTTTTAGTTATTTCATAACCTTAATTCTTCATATTTTTACCAAATTTATACCACTGAAACCATAACAATGTGACAGCATTCTCTAACATTCAGTACAAATCATTTAGAACCATTTTCGTCTCACCTTGTTCCCTAGCAATGTGTCTTTAACGACATGTATGCTATCAAACAAAATCTCCATCAACAAACACACAGGTAAAAGAAAGAAAATGACAGAAAAATTAAAGATTCTAAGTGCAACATTCCTTTAAGCAACAAGTACTTTCTGTGTGTTAATTCTGTGTGTCAGATACTGCCTAAGCAAAGGAATACATGTTGAATAAAACAATCCCTGCCCTCATGAAACTTAACAGTCCAGAGGAGAACAGCAGTACGCACACATAAGTAACTGCGTGAGTCCAAGGTGGGCTGGTAGATACAAGAACATGTTACCAAAAAAGTGCAGCAAGCACAGCAGAGACAAAGCCACCATCCTAACCATTATTTACAGCACAGCTTTAGAACCTCACTTAAATTCTGCCGAACGATTCTTGGAATAAGAAACCTTCTGGCAAAATAACACAGTTGTGGGAGTGTTTTCTATAAACACACTGAACAATCTCTAACAGCTCAAAAGACCAAATACAGTTAATCCTACTTGACTTTTTTTTAGTCTTTGAAAGCAGAAAAAAAATATGCCTATTACTTACCACAAAATAGAATCTTTTTGCAAGGGTGTGTATGAATATTATTTTGGCTGCAGCTGCTGTTCCATACAGACAAATGGAGACATAGAAGTGGTTGTACCAAGAAAGAGACTGTCCAATAAGAGAGACGAACACTGCTATGATGAGAACCGTAACAAGGCTGGTGAACCAGCTAATGAAAGTTATGCCAAGTCCACACAAGAAGTCTTTTGTGTAGTTAACAGCTAATGAAGAGAAAACAAAAAGTTGGAAGTCAACATATACATCAAAGCCATTACATAAACAGTACAGTTAAAGGGGAAAATGGTGAAAAATTCACTACCGTAATTGAAAAGTATTGGAATGTCCTAGGTTGGAGACAGGGAAAATATCCAAGAATAATATTCAAGGAACACTTATTGAGCAAGTGAGTAGTTTTAATCTTTATCAACTTTGGAATATTTAATGTATGAAAATATTAGCAAGAATGGAGGGAAAAGGTTCATATAAAATTTTGCTAATAAAAGCTAAGAGGAAAATGCAGACATGGAAAAAATAAACAGTGATAATGAATTATTTAAGTTAGTTCTGAATATTTTATTTTGTAATAGCACATGACAAATTAAAGAGTCTAAAATATATCAAGCAGAAACATTTCAATCAGAAGGGACCAATTTAATTAAAAGCAGTTCATTCATGCTTCAAAACAGTACACTACTGATCTATAAAGTAAAAAAGGTTTTTTGTTGTTTGAAACAGGGTCTCGCTATGTAGGTTCAGACTGATCTTGAACTCACAGCAATCCTCCTGCCTCAGCCTCCTGAGTGCTGAGATTATAGGTGTGCGCCACCATGCCCAGCAGGAAAAAGCTTTTCATGGGAATTTTCATTAAAAGTCAATCTATACAAACCATCTTTCATTGCTTTCTATCTGTTATTTCTATGAAGTTTATAAAAACTGTCTACTCATGAAGCCTAAAAGTATAAGAGCACATCAACCTAATATTCATTTAAGGGTTTTTTACAATATAAATCAAACATTGTTTTCCTAAGATTCTTAACTACCTGGGAAGATACAGGCATGCTGACTAAAAAACTTTAAGCAAATCCTATACCATGCCAATAGTTGCAGCTTTAGAGGGGAATACTTACTCTTATGTTTGGGCTGCAACAGTTTTTTACCTAGGTACAAAACAACAGCCATCACTACCATGTAGTTTATTATTGAGCCAACACGACTAGGGTAGGCAATGACAAACAGGCCAAGCACATCAAAGAAGACCATCTTTCCGTGTCGATACTCAGAAGAGAAAGCCAGCATATCAGACGTAGCTAAATATTTCAGCACTGCTAAGATGTTGTCACCTATTTGTAAAGGAAGATAAAAAAGCTGAATAAGTTATTTGAATGTAGAACTATACAACACAAAAACAAACCATTTACTATTTGAATGAACAGTTGGGAAGGATATGAATATGCAAAGCTTCCTGCCATCCCTCTACTTCCCTCTACTTCTGAAGATACTATTTCATTCTAGTCCAGCAACTGCTCAAAGACAGCCTCCTACAAACACATTCTTTTCATGCTGTATTGTAACTTGGAATGTCCTCTTTCCTCCACAGGCCAAATCCTACCAAATCTTTAAGGCTGAGTATCAGATTGGCCTCTCCTGACTTTTCCAGAACTCTCTGGAAAGCACTTTAACTCCCTGTCATGTAAGTTCTCACCTGCTCCCACACTACCCAACACGGATCCATGTAACTTTTCCACACCAAGGAAAGTGCCCCCTCTCGTGTCCTACTACTACCTCCAATTTACAGTGTTGGCTATACTCTTATTGCTCAGCAATCTTCCACAAACCTGGATAACTCCCTTTCCAAATTTTCATAATTACTATGGGTATATTCTGAACAGTTAAACTAGAGAGAACTAAAATTTAAGCCTTCACCTCTCAAAACTCCAAATCCCTACTCATTCCATCACAAAGCACTTTTCTAATGCACTCGCTGCAGAATATTTATACATTTTTAGGTTATATTTTACAGAATAAAATTCAAACTTGAAATACCAACCTGCTCTCTGAATGGAATCTGTTGAAATTCTGTCTGCTGTGTCATACTTGGTGTGATAAATGTATCCATTCTCAATGAAAGCTAAGTCTATTCCTGAAACACAGGGAAAAAAAGTCATTTTGCTTTGAAGATGAAGACCTACTCAGTGGCTTGGTTCACGAGCTTGATTCTTTCCATGATTCTGGCTGCAAAACAAGCTGTATGAGAACTGAATCAAATTCAAAGGTTTGGTTCAATGTTAACCTTATGGGAAATTTGATTCAATTCTCATTCAGTTGGGTTTGCAACCAGAATTATAGAAAGAATTGAGTTTGTGAACCAAGGTACCACTGTATTAAATTCCTACAAAGACAAAATGTCAAAGAAGTAGGTTGATTGCTTTGTCATGTTAATGAATGAATGACAAATCTCTTCAATATTCTTATAAAATCTATAGATATGGTACACAGTTCAATACACAATAATAAAGGAAGTACAACATTCTACAGGGAGACATCATACATCAAACAAATGAGTCTGTGTGCTCACTGAAACTTTGCCATCTAGGACTGGGGGCTGTAGCTCAGCGGTAGAGCATTTGCCTAGCACACGTAAGGTCCTGGGTTCCATTCCCAGGGACAAAAAGAAAAAACTTTTGCCATCTATATCTTTGTCAAGCCAGAGCCAAATTTTAGCTTCACCTAAGCCAGTGGTGGCAAACCTATAGCACACATGTCACTGTATTTTTAAGACAAAAGATTTTAATGTAGAGTTGTTTTTTCTAAACTAAAACCTCAGTATTCAGGTATAACTGCAGTGTTGGCATGTTGCATTAAGTGGGTTTTCGGATGGAGTGTGGCACTCATTCTTTTTTTTTTTGTCTTTTTTGAGACAGGGACTCGCTATGCAGTTCAGGCTGACTTCTGAGCTCACTCTGCAGCCCAGGCTGGTCTCAACGACCCTCCTGCCTCTGCGATCCTCCTGTGTCAGCTTTCTGAGTGCTGCGATTACAGGCGTGCGCCACCACGCCTGGCTGGCTCTCATTCTACACAAGGTTTGCCATCACTGACCTACACTATACCTGTCAGCAAAGGGGCTGGCAAGCAAGACAACAGGGCAGGGCAGAGACCCCAAGGAGGCCCTGGTATCATCTTTTGGGAATAAAATATGAACCTGTTCTCTCTCCTGTCACACTGTAAGACAAGAAGATACACAGGAAGCAGACATTTAAATTAGCACGGAGTCTAAAAAAGGAAAACACTAAGAAATCTAGAGAGCCAGAAAGGATCATTCTCATAAAAAGAATATGTTCTCAGAAAATGCGGTTTACTCACATAGTTTCCAGGAGTAAAGGCCACTTTTGATAAATCAATACTGTCAATAGCCTGTAACCACTGATAAAATACCTGGAATGCTACCAAAATCTCTGTAGATACGGAAGTCAGTTTCTGAAGGAATGACTCCACTCTGAAAAACCTCCTGAGCTACCACAGAAGCAAAAGGATGTTTAGCTGCTGAAACATAAGCTTGAATCAACCAAGGATTTTCAGGACCTGAAATGAAACATGACAAGACAAGGTTAACCTCAAATTTTTTAACATACACTACTAATTTCTTTTTCCTTTTTTCATGGTTGTGCTTGAACCTAGGGCCCGGCATACACTAAACAGGCACTTTACCACTGAGCTACACCCCCAGGCCCAGCTCTGTTTTTTTTTTTTTTTAATGTACCAAAAGTACTGATAGGGATGGGTTTTGGAGATGTAGTCAAAATTAGTATCTTAATCTCTTTTTCTGTATTTTTCAACACTGTTTTCATATATGTGTATAACTTAGAATGAAAAATAACATTATAAAGATAAAATTATATTGTAAGAGCAACTACAAAAAGTTTAAAACTGAAAACAAAATAAAAAAATTTGTAAGTCTATCATACTAAGATAATTACTATCAATTTCATGTCTTCAGTTTTCTTATAAATGTGCCATCACATGTATATAGCTACAGTTAAAACATTGCACACTGCTCTCATTTCACATTGTATTAAAGCTTGGTGTGGTGGCACACGCCTGTAATCGCAGCACTCTGGGAGGCTGAGGCAGGAGGATCCTTGCAAGTTCAAGACCGGCCTGGGCTACAAAGTGAGCTCAAGGCCAGCCTGAACTGCATAGTGAGAACCTGTCTCAAAAACACACACACATACAAAATTAAAAAATGAATAACAACATTATATTAAGTATATTTTCCTATGCTGCTAGATACAATGATCATTTTAAAAACTAACATTTTGCTGAATATACAATTAAATTCCTTACAATGGTTTATAATTTATCATAATAATTATTATACTCATAATTTTGTATTCATATCTTTATACACATAGTTTTGCTTCAAAATTGGAAGTTTCTTTAGGATCATAGGATAAATTGCATTATTGTTCCAAATTATTTTTTAAAAAGGATTAAACCCTTCCTACCCTTGCCACATAATTTGTGATGCCACCCTGTAGAATCAGTAAATACTCTTTCCAAAATAATGAACTACAAGGCTTGCAGTCAGGGTTTACAAGGGAAACAATTAATACAGGACATATAATTTATAGGATTATTTTATAATATTCACCCAAAAAGTCAAATGCAGAAGAGTGCAAGTGGTCTGTCCACTCACTAGAGACCCAGAGAATCCAGCTGAGGGCCTTGATCCCACAGCAATGTCCTGCATGAGTCCAGCTGAAGACCTAGAGCCCATGGCCGTGTTCTCCGTGAGTCCAGCTGGAGGCTTAGAGCCCACGAGCAAGTCTCATGCAAGTCTGTATCAAGGATCTGTGCTGGGAAGGCCCAAAGGTCAGTGGTAGAAGCTAGAAAGTCTGTGCCAGCAGGATGAAGGATCTGTGCCAGCAGGCTGAGGGATCTGCACTAGAGCCAGGAAGCAATGCTCAAGGTAAGGACCAGAGCTCCTCAAATGATGAGAACAGCTGAGTTCATATCACAGAAACTAGCACAATAAGCTTCTCCAGGAGAATCAACAGCACACCATCTTCCCCTCCAGTTCTCTATGCTGTTGCAACAATCCTGAGGTGGGTCTTCCACACCCAGTACCACAGATGCAGTTCAGCTGGGTGTTACAAGTTGACCATTAGTTAATCCATCACAAGAAGTTTGGCCACAAGACTTGTCTGAGTCATTGGATTGTGAGCAGAAATGATGGAACCTTCAACCCAGCAGACTTTCAAAAGCCATTCCTTACTTCTCTTTAATTTTGGCTTTGAGGTTAATAATCCCTGATAAGGGATTCTCGTTCATCCCAGATTCCAGAAGGAATTAGATGTCTGGAACATGATAATCATTCAGAATGACTACAGGTATTTAGGAAGCAAAATGTGACATAAGCAAGAAATAAGCCTGAGATTTTAAGACTGTATATTATAGCAAAAATGTGCAATAAATTGGCTAATGTAACAGATAAGAAACTGCACTTCAAGGAGTCTTAGGAATATTGTTTTTATAACTTTATAAACAAATTGTCAAACTGCTCTCCTACATTAAAAAAAAGACCAAAAGTGGGAGAAGAGGCATTATAGTAATAAACGGGAGATTCCAATACTGGAGGTTAAGGACCATAGACTTTTTTTTACTTCCAGTACTAGGGAGTGAGGCCAGGGTCTCACTCATGATGGACGAGTGCTTTCGCACTAAGCTACATCCCCAGCCCTTAGGCACAGATTTACAATATTATGATTAATATATTAAAAAGCACAGAAAGAAAAAGGGATCTACACAAATGTGTATAAGAGACATATGGGACACAATGAAAAGATCTAACATAAGATTAACCGCAATCCCCAGAGAAAAGGAGACAGAATGTAGCAAAAAAACACTTAAAGAGGTAATGGTAACAGAACACATAGAGAATAAAATACATGGGGGCTGGGGATTTAGCTCAGCAGCACAGCACCTGCCCAGCAAGTGCAAGGTCGTGAGTTCAATTCCTGATACCGGAAAAAAAAATAAAGAGAATGAATTACTGAAATACTATAAATACACACAAAGGAGAAGTGAAATCCTCCCTTTTACTATAGTTCCAACCATTAAGATGATCGAATGATGATTACGATGATGAAAAAAGACATGAGGCAAAAAATTATCAATGATTGCTAAAACTAAGATAAAAGTTTGATGGGAACAGGACAGCTACATAATTTCAAAGTACTTATTACAAGGGAGAAAACAATAACTTGTATGAAGGGAAAATAGTAGAAAAACCTGACAAATACCTTAAAAAACAGAAAGTTAACATCTGTAATAAATAAAAACCAGGCACGGGGGCCCATGCATGCAATCGCAGCATCCTGGGAGGCTGAGGAGTTCTGCAAACCTAAGCCTAGTCTGGACAATGTAGTGACTTGGTGAGACCCTGTCTCAAATTAAAAACCACACACACACAAAACTGTGGATGTACACCAGCGTAAAGGCCCTGGGTTCAAGCGCTCAGTCTCTGCCTCCTGATATGTTACACAGAGGATGACAAATACTAACAGAAAAAGAAAAATAATAGTGGGGAAACACAGGTTATACATTACTATTACTGTAATAAGATGTAAGTAACTGAAATTATATTTTTAAAGTCTGATTAAAGGTAAAACTCTTATGGACATTGGTGTATACAAAGACTTTATGAATAAAACTCGAACTGCACAGGAACTATCACAAAGAATTAACAACTGAGATCTCATCTTATTAAAAAGCTTTTGCACAATAAGAGAAACCACCAAGAGAGTGAAGAGACAACCCATAATGAGGGAAAAAATATTTACCAGCTGTTCCTCAGACAAAGAATTACTATTGAGAATATATATAAAGAACTGAAAAAAATCAGACCTCCCGAATTTAAAGACCCAATCCAAAATGAGCACCTGAAATGAACACATACTTCTCAAATGAAGACATACAAACAGCAAATAAACATATGAAAAAATGTTCAACACAACTGGTCATTTGAGAGATGCAAATTAAACAGCACAGATTCCATCTCACCCCAGAAAGAATGGCTATCATCAAGAAATCAACCAATACCAAATGCTGGTGGGGCTGTGGGGGAAAAAGAACCGTTCTCCACTGTTTGTGAGAGTGTAGACTGGTGCAACCACTGCGGAAATCAGTGTGGAGATTCCTCAAAAAACTAGGACTAGAGGTTCCCTTTGACCCAGATATTCCTGTGTATCTTCCCAAAAGAATTAAAAGCATGATACCACAGCAACATATGCATACCTATGTTTATAGTGGTACAGTTTGTAATAGCCAAATCTTGGAAACAACCCAAGTGCCCATCAACTGGTGAATCGATAAAGATGTGGATTTTTTATAGAATGGACTACTACTCTGCCATAAAGGATATGCTTCAGATATTTCTAGGAAAAATGGATGCACCTTGAGGTCATACTCTTAAGTGAAATAAATCAGACACACATGTAAATACCACATTGTTTCTCTGGTATGAGAAATCGAAAGTATAAATAAAGACCAAAATGTATAACAGGTATTGTGAAAAAGGAAGAAAATGTTAAAATGGAGAGGGGAACAAGGAAGAGGGAAAGGAAAAAAGTGAAAAGTGAAAAGAAATTAGAAAAGAAGGAAAACATGGAAACAAAGCATTTGTAAAAGGGAAGCGGAGGAGGGGAAAAAACAATGTATATCATGAACAGGTACAAATTCTCTATGATGAATGTGATCAATATGTACAGCTAAAATGCATGAATAAAATCTGATTTAAAAAATAAATAAATCAAGTATAATTAAAACCATACTAAGCTGGCAGCACTGGTGCACTATCTGTAATCCCAGCAATTCAGAATGCTGAGGCAGGAGAATCCCAAGTTTCAGCCTGGGCAACTTAGCAGGATCTGCTTCAAAATAAAAAATAGGGCTAGGGATATAGCTCAGTAGTTTAACCTCTAGTATCTCAAAAATATAAATAAAACCACAGTAAGATCAGGCATGGTCACAGACAACTATAATATGAGCTATTCAGAAAGCTGAGAAAGGAATATGGCAAGTGCAAGGATAGCCTGGGGAACATAGTGAGACTCTGCCTTGAAATTAAAAATAAAGCTGGATGTGGTGCTGCACACCCGTAATTCCAGCACTTGGGAAGGCTCAGGCAGGAGGACCATTGCAAGTTTGAGGCCTGCTTGGGCTACAAAGTGAGTTCAAGGCCAGCCTGAACTGGATAACATAGCAAAACCCTGTCTCAAAAAGACAAAAAAAGAAAAAGAAATATAAAAAAGAGGGGGGCATGGGTATAGTTGAGTGGTAGGGCCCCCTATGGGATCAATCCCCAGTACCAAGAATTATAATAATAAATAATAATAATAATAATACTAGCTGAAAAACAGGTAAAGCTAAACTATAAATTTAAAAAGCAATTATCACAAAAATCAGAATAGCTACTCTTGGACAGAAGCAGGACAGAACACCTGCTTAGCACACAGCAGGCCACAGGTTTGATCCTTAGCACAGCAAAACAAGAAAGGAAGGAAAAGAAAGGCAAGAATGGTATTTGAGAAGGCAAACAAAAATTTCTCTGAGTTCTGGGAAACTGCACAAAATGTCTATATGCTTTCATGAAGTGGGGGTAGAAAGGTATTCACTTGAGAATAGCAGTTCTTAAGTTTTTGGTTTTTCAGGGTGTTTTTGACTTGTTTGTGTTACAAGGGACTGAACCTAGGGCCTTTGCTCTGAGGTATAGGCCCAGCCCTGTTTTTTATTTTGAGACAGTGTTTCAATTACTAAATTGCCCAGGGTAGGCTCTAACTTGGCAATCTTCCTGCCTCAGTCTTCCAGAGTGCTGGGATTATAAGCATCTGCTACCATACCCAACTGAGTTTCACATTTTGTGTGGAAAACTGACTATCCACATGTCAAAAGATGAACTTACATCCAGATCTCTCACCATGCACTAAATTAAAATCCACATGGATCAAAGATCTAAACATTAGAACATTTAATTTGTTGAAAGATAAAATAGGTAAAACTCTTGAAGACCTAAGTATAAACAAAGACTTTCTGAACAAAATTTCAGCTGCACAAGAAATAATACCAAGAATGAAGCAATAGAATTACACCAAATTAAAAAGCTTCTGCACAGCAAAGGAAACCAACACAGTGAAAAGACAATCCTCAGAATGGGAAAAAATTTCTGCCAGCTACTCCTCAAAGGACTAATATCTAGCATATATAAAGAACTCAAGAAAATTAAATCCCACCTCCAAATTTAAAGACCCAGTTAAAAAACACGAATCTGAAATGAACAGACATCCCTCTCATGAAATATAAAAAGCGAATAAATACATGAAAAAATGTTTGACATCACTGGTCATTCAAGAAATGCAAATTAAAATAACACTGAGATTCCATCTCACTCCAGAAAGAATGGCTACCATTGAGAAATCAACCAGTAACAAATGCTGGCAAGGTTAAGGAAACTTTCTCCATTGTTGGTGGAACACAACCACTATGGAAAAAGAAAAAAGAAAGATGACAGAGTGGTGAACAGCAGGGGAACATCCTCTCAAGAGATCTGGTGTCCAGATGCTGGAATATAACAACATAAGAGGAGGGAAGTGGGTCCCTGGGACCCAGCAAGGATCTAAAGCAAGAACTGAAGCCCATAGGGAGAGCAGAGAGATGGACCTCATTGCAGAAGGAGGTGGTGGCAAGCAGCACTTTCTCCCTGTGCCCTGACTCACTGTATGGGAGGAGCGGCTTGAACCTGCAGACACTTGGTGACTACTGGTGGCCCCAGAGGACTCCATGAATAAATGCATGAGAGAGGGCCAGGGATATAGTTCAGTGGCACATGCAAGTGCAAGGTCCTGAGTTTGATTCCCAGTACCAAAGGAAGGAAGAAGGAAGGAAGGGAGGAAGGGGGGAGGGAGGAAGGGAAGGAGGGAAGGAAGGAAGGAGGGAGGGAGGGAAGGAGGGAGAGAAGGAGGGAAGGAGGGAGGGAGGTAGGCAGGGAGGCAAAGGTAGGCCGGCAGGCATGAGAGTAACAAAGCAGTACGCACAGCGCACTGCAGTGGCTACTGAGTTACTTGGATTCAGACTTCCTCAAGGAGAGGCAATTAAAGAGCAATGGTTAGAACAACTGGCCGAAATGCATCTTGGAGAGGGCTCAATTAAGCTTGGAACTCAGAGCAGCTTCAGGTTGTCTCCATCTAGCAGCTCCCAGTGTCAGGGTAAGGCAGAACCAAATTCAGCACAATTAAAGGTGCAGGTTAGTTCAAACAGTTAAAGGTAGCGAATTAATAGTTACCCCAGTTTGTCATTTTCTAGGCTGTGTTTGAAGCTATTGTTATTGTTGACTGTAGTACTTTAGCCAAGGTGACACTGCTCTTCCTGGTACGCCAAGACAGACTGCCTAAGAGTCATAAACAATACTATAGGCCAGTACCAAAGAACCAGGGATAGGACAAATAGACAGCAACTCCTCATCCCCAGTAAATGTAACAGGTAGGTTTTGCAATGGACTCAAACCCCAAAAGCGAGATACACCTGGAAGATATCTCTAAGAGGTACCCATTTCCTAATTTCCTAAGGGCTCTAAATACTAGCAATAAAGCTACCTACCATGAACAATTTACAAGCATCAACCCAGGAATTAAATAAAAAGAAAAACAGAAAATGAGAAAACATTTTAGCAAGATGCAACCCCAGACTTCCAGCTCACCAAAGGCAAACTCAGGGTGTAACTAGGTGAAACAATTCAAAAGACACCCACCTGGACTCTTTGTAGTGGTAACAGTGGAAGTAACAAAGCAGATTAATGAGGTTCCAGAAAAAATAAAATCAGAAAAAAATCTCCCAGATAACTATACAGATGGTAACCATAATGAAAGATGTTTAGTGACTCTAGAAGAGACACATATAAAAAAATAGAGCTTAGGAAAATGATGGAAACCATGAACACCTGACATAAGAAAGAAATGGAATCCATAAAACAGACTGAAGCATATCTAGGAGATGAAAAATTCTATTGAAAGTATATGTAGCAGAATGAGTCAATGTGAGGACAGAATATCAGATACAGAAGACAAGATTGTGGTTAGCAATAACAAAGAGAAAGATTTCTTAAAAATATCAAGGGACCATGAAAAATCTATCCAACAGCTGCTACATGATGCAAAGAAGATAACATAACATTGAACAAATCAGTGAACAAGCAGGAGATAGCACAAACCACTTAAAAAAAAAAACTTGTTCAGAGAAATAATGGCAGAAAACCTCCAAAGCATGGGAAAAGAATTCAACATACAATTAAGAGAGGCATATAATACTGCAATTAGCCATGATCAAAAAAATCTACACCAACACATATAATAGTTAAGATTCCAGAAACTCAACACAAGAACAGAATATTAAAAGCAATTAGAGAAAAGAAACAAATCATATATAAAGGAAAATCCATCAGAATTATAGCAGACATCTGAATAAAAACATTTAAGTCAAGTAAATGGAGGGAGGTGTTTCAAGCCCTAAAAGAAAACAATCTCCAACCCAAACTGATGTACCCCACAAAACTATCTTTCAAAATTGATGGAGAAATACATTTCCATGACAGAGAACACCTAAAGAAATTCATCACTACCAAACCTGCACAACAAAATGTTCTGAAGGACATTCTAAAAAAGACATAACATAGACTACAACTCTACGAACCCCAACAGAATGAATGCACCAGGCAAGGCAAGTAATTAAACAGAAGAGGGGAAAAAAGGGAGCCAACAATAGGAAAACAAAAGGACAAGTCAATACATATTAGTTATAACCATCAATGCAAATGGTCTCCATTCACCAATCAAAAGAAATACATCAAGAACCAAAAATCAATAATATGCTGAACATAAGAAAAACATTTAATTAAAAAAGAAATTCATAGTCTGAAAGGCAAAAGATGGAAAACAATACTCCATGCAACAGGACCCTATAAAAAAGCAGGGCTAGTATTTTATTTGTAGATCAAAAGTGGACTTCAGGCCAAGACTAATTAAGACAAAGAAGGTCACTATGTCCTTATAAAGGGAACAATCTGAGAGGAAGAGATAACAATCATAAAAATATAAGCATCAAATGTCAGCACAACCGACTATATAAGACAAAAGAAAAAATTTTTTGAGACAGGGTTTCATGGGCTGAGGACATAGCTCAGTATGGGAGCACCTGCCGGGCAAGTATAAAGTCCTGAGCTCAATTCCCAGTACAAAAAAAAACAAAACAAAAAAAAAAAAAAAACGAGAGAGAGAGCAAGCGAGAGACAGGGTTTCACTGTGCAGTTCAGGCTGCCTTGAACTCACTTTGTAGCTCAGGCTGGCCACAAACTTGCAGCAATCCTCCTGCTTCAGCCTCTCAGTGCTGAGATTATAGGCGCATACCATCATGCCCACCCAGAACAAATATTAACACACATGAAAAGTCAAGTAAGCACTAATACAACTGTAATGGGGGACCTTCAATACCCCACTGTCCCAAGTAGCCAACTAGACAAAGAAATGAACAAAGAAATATCAGAACTGAACCAAATCTTGAACAAATGGACTTAGGAGATGTCTACAGTGTTTCAGCCCACAACATCAGAATGAATACACATTCTTCTCAGCTGCACGTGGAATGTTCTACAAAATAGGCCACATACTAGCTCACAGAACATGCTTCAGTAAATGCAAAGAAACTAAAATTACCCCATGCATATTATCAGACCACAGTGCAATGGAACTGGAAATCAAGGGCAAAAAAAAAAAAAAAAGCCCACAAAACTTCATAAACACATGGAAATTAAGCAGCACCCTCCTGAATAACCAGTGGGTCACAAATGAAATTAAAGAAGAAATTAGACAGTTTCTATAGTTAAATGATAATGCCAATAAAACATACTAGAACTATGGTAGGTGATGAAAACAGTCCTAATGAAGGAAATTTATAGTAGTGAATTCTCATATCACAAAAACAGACTGAACTCAAATAAACAACCTAATGTTGAACCTTAACATTAGAAAATGAAGAGCAATTCAAGCCCAAAGCTCATACAAGGGAGGAAATTATAAAGCTCAGAGCAGAAATTAACACAATCAAGACTAAGAAAACAATACAAAGAATCAGTGAATTGAAAAACTAGTTCTTTAAAAGATTAAATAAAATTGTCTAAACCCTTAGCCAACCTTATCACAACCACTACAGAAATCAGTATGGAGATTTCTCAAACACTTAAAATAGAAATTCCATTTGATCCAGCTATTCCCCTTCTAGGTATCTTCCCAAAAGTTAAACACATCATACCACAGTGATGCATCCATACCCATGTTTACAGCAGCATAATTCATAATAACTAAATCTTGGCAACAGCCTATATGTCCATCAACAGATGAATGGATAAAGAAAATGTGGTATTTATATACAATGAATTACTACCCTGCTTAATGATGCATAATCTTGAGTCTGTAGGAAAATGGATGCACCTTGAGACCATAATGTTTAGTGAACTCAGACACACAAGCTCAAATATTGCATGGTTTATCTCATATGAAAAACCAATATACATAAAGAGATAAAAGATAATAGGAAAAAAGAACAAAAAAGGTATAATAACCCAGTGTGAACAATGTAACTAGAAGTATATATCCTGACTTAGTACAACTATCTTACATGTCTTTTATGTTCTTGGCATATTAGTCTGGTTTTTAATCTGTATATATGAAAGACAATTAAATGAATCTGATGCTGGAAAAATGAAGGAGGGTTGCAGGGAAGGGGAATAAGAACTGAAATCTGTTATGTACTAATTCCCTACAGGGAATGTAATCATGTACTGGAAGCACGTACTAATGAAAGTTAAAAAACAAATCTATAAACAAAAAACAAAAACTACTAGAACTGGAGAAATCTCAATATGCATTCTTGAGCAGCTTTATATCATAATACTTGAATGTGATAAATATACTGTATGGAAGGGCATATTCCTGTCCTTTATTTACTGAGATAATTTTACTGAGATTATCAACTGACATAATTTTTCTCCTTTACTTACAATGTTGTGAATTATGTAAATTGATTTTCAAATATTAAACCATCTAATTGCTCAAGTGGTTGAAATGTATTACTTGTTTGGAATATGTAACTTGCTGGACTCAGTTTGCTTATATTTTATTTAGGATACACAAAACTGTACCAAGAAATATCAGTATCACAGTAACCAACTGGGGTAGAAATGACTGAGAAGAGCCATAAAGAAGGCTTCTTATCCATTGTATTCTGTCTTTATCTGGGTAGTGGCTACATTAATATACTGCTGCATTTGTAAAACTTTACTAAGCCAAACACAAGCAGTGAGCTTTTTTTCTGGTGAAATAAAAGATACCTAAAGATAATGTTTAAAGTTCATTTTATGCACTGTTACCATAAAAAGTACAGTACTTTAAAAATATTAAGATCCATTAGCAAGAAAGGAATTTACAGCTTAAAGATCTGCTACCTGGCCTTTAACCCCTTGAAGAGTCTACTGTAGCATGGAAGTGCTCCTTCCCTATTCCAGCCTCTCCTGGATCACCCACTGACATCTGCAAGTTGTGGACAGGTTAACTTTGAATGTAAAAAGGGGGGCGGGGGACAGATCGGCTCCTGAGAGAACCTCCAAGATCCAAAGCAAAAGGGAGTCCCTTAAATGAGAGATTAAAAACTGAAGTTTTATTCCATGGTTATTAATCCTGAGGTAGGTACCAACAGTATCACTTTTACAGATGAGAAGCTGCAGTTTGGAAGGATTATGTGACTTGTCCAAGGTTCCACACTTACAGCATACAAGCAACCACTAAAGGTTTTGAGGTTTAAGCCTATGTCATTTTATTACAAAACTGGTGCATAGTTACTCCCCTAACTTGCCTCACCCAGAAAGCTTTCATCTTAATTATCCTAAAGAAAAAGATGGTAGGCACACATACACATTTTTAATTTGCATCTTCTCCTGCCAGTATCTAAACCCTGTGATGCTTAGAGGGATGTGTATTTTTTAATTTTTGCTTAAAAAACAAGTCCCAGCTTACATACAACATACACATGCACATGTGATACTGAGGGGAGGCTGGAGTTGCGCCAGAGTAAAATCTAGTTAAAGCAGACTTACAGCATCATCTCCATCGCTCTACTTACTCTCACCTCTGGAAGGTACCATCAACATCCAGAAGAAACAAAAAAGCAGAAATTAATAAAAGAGGAGACAAAGAGTGGCAAATATTCTTATTAAAGCCAAATAATGAGACCTGAAAACTGATCACTGAATTTGCCAATGTGACTTTTCTAAGAGCAGTTTTGGTAAGTAGGGAGGTAAACTGGTCAAGAACAGAAACAAAAGCTGGGCATGGCAGCGCACACTACATCTCAGCACTTAGGAGGTGAGGGAGGGAGACTGTCATGAATTCTAGGCCAGCCTGAGCTACATAATGAATTCAGGGCCACCTTAAACTGCATAGCAAGATCTCAAAAAAGAATAGAAGCAAAGGCACTGGAGACTGCACCACAGGCTATTCTTTTGAGGAACTCTGCAATGAAGTGTCAGAGAAATGAGGTAGTAGTTGGGGTTATGGGAAAAAGTGATTTTCTTTACAATGAGAGAAAAGGTGTTTCTATGGAGAAGGAAAAATGAATGACAGACGACAAAACAGAATTTAAATCACGACTACATAGCCAGTTCCTACTTTCTGACCTCAAAGGTATTCTCAGCATCACTCAGAAAGTCCAGGATGACTATGTAATACTCATATTATAGAGCCATGTCAACTATGTCTGTAGGATAAAATCCCCGAAGTTAGAGCTGCTGGAATGAAGAATCTGCACATTTTAAAAAGTAATACATATTGCCAAAAGGCAACCTATATTTCTAGCAATGGTTTATGAAAATGCCTATTTTTCTATACTCACCAGTTCCAGGCTTATCATTTTACTCATTTTTTGCCAATATAATATTTTAAAAATTAGAAATCAAAGTATATATTTGTATTTCTTTCCAAATAAAACTTGAAAGTATTGCCTACAATCCCAGGTACTCAGGAGGCTCAAGGCCAGGCTGGCAGACCTTAGGGAGACCCTGCCTCAAAATAAAAATAAAGAAGTCAAACATGTGGCACACACATACAATCCAAGCACTGTGGAAGGCTGAGGCAGGAGGACAGCAAGTTCAAGCCCAGCCTAGGCAACTTAGCAACTCAGTCAGATCTTGCCTCAAAATTTTAAACATTTTTTAAAAGGTTGGGGATGCAGCTGAATGAGAATGCCCTAGGTCCAATTCCCAGTACTGCAAAAAATAAAACATTTAAATAGGGGCTGGGGATTTAGCTCAGCGGCACAGCGACTGCCTGGCAAGCGCAAGGTCGTGAGTTCAGTTCCCCGTACTGGATAAAAAATAAATAAATAAATAAATAAATAGAATACAAATAAATAAGGGCTGGAGATGTCGCTCAGTGGAATACTTGCCTAGCATGTACAAGGCCCTGGCTTCAAGCCGCAACAGCAGAAAAAACGAAACAAACAAAAAACCCACATAAACAGAATTGTTTAGTTTGACAATTTCTTAGAAATTTAAACATAAATTTACATTCTTAAGTACCTAACCCCCAAAACTAGAAATAATGTGTTCATGCAAAGATTACAAAAGAAAGCTCATAGCAGCATTGTTCATAACAGCCTAAGAATGAGAGCACTCCAAATGTCCATAAGCTGATGATGGGTAAACAAAATGTGGTGTGTACAGAAAATGAGTTATTCAGCCACTAAAAAAGACGAAGTACTAATGCATGTTACAACATGGTGAACCTCAAAAACATATTGAGGGAAAAAACCATATACAAAAAACCACACTTAAACGAGGTATCTAGAATAGCCAGATCAGCAGAGAGAGAAAGTTGACAGGTGGTTTCCTGGGCTTCAGGAAAAATGGCAGTAACTGCTAATAAGCACAGGGTTTCCTTTCAGGTGTGATTAAAAAATGTTCTAAAATTATGATGATTGCACAACTAAATATACCTTTAAAATGCTGAATTTTATATTTTAAATTAGTGAATTACAAGTTATGAGTTATATCTCAATAAAGCTGTAATTTAAAAACAGGAATACATCCTAAAGGTTATAAAGTAGCAGACAAAAATGATCCCATTTTTTCTAAGTAATTTCTCTCATGTGCTCTCTGTAAGCACACAGACACACAAACATTCACACACACACACACACACATTTACACACAATACGTACACACAAAAATTCCAGAAAGGTGTGACTAAATTACAACAATAGTATGTTCTCGGTGGCAGAAATATAGGGACACCAGTATCTTCACAAGAGAAAACAAAAGATTCTATGACCGTTTTGCTTATTGACTATCCTGGACTCAAATTTAGTAGCATCTTTTTTTGCGGGGAGGGGATCATCCTGGGGATTTAATCCAGGGCCTCACACATGCTAGGCCCATGCTCTACCACCATACTACATCCTTAACCCTTTTATTTTATTTGCACATAGGGACTAAGTTGCCCAGGGTGACCTTGAACTTACAATCCTTCTGTGTCAGCTTCCTGGGTAGATGATTTTACATGCAAGTACCACCATGCCCATCTAATATATAAAAATTTTAAAATGGAACATATATTGCTGTTTTAAATTTTAAAAGCTTGAATTTTATAACACCTTCCCAATTATTCACTCAAGCCTTCCTAACTCACTAAGTCACTAGTCTGATAAATTCTTTCTGGTCCTCATTTTATAAAACCACGTAAGTCTTTTAAAAAATTACTCTAGTCACTAAAAATCCCCCAAATGAACATCTCTCAGACGTGACAACACAGCACCTTGGAGTACAAAGTGTTTTAACTGCAAAGTTTCCAGGATGGGACAGGTATTACCATGGGGCGGGGGGAAATGCCTGTTCTAAAAGCTGAGGACAGAGCCGTAAGGCATACACTCTTGAGTACAATTCCAAGTCTGGAGGTAGGAAGAGAGATCTTTATTGTCTTTTAGTCAAACATGGAAACACTAGGTAGCTTCCTGAAAGACATACTCACAAGAAAGTTAGTCTTTTGTGGGTGGTGGTATTAGAAGTAAGAGGGATACAGGCAAGGTACTGGGATGTTAAAAATCACCCAGCTTTCAGAGTTGTTTATGCAGTTTACCACAAGAATAAGTTCCAAAACTAGGAGGAAAAAATAGAAAAACCAAGAAGCTGGGCGTGGTGGCACACATCTGTAATCCCAGCACTCAGAGGCAAGAGGATCGGCACGAGTTCAAGGTCAGCCTGGGCTACACAGTGAGTCAAGACCAGCCTAAACTACATTGCAAGACCCTGTCTCAAAGCACCACCCCCGTCAAAAATATACACACACACATACACACCAACAGACAGAAAGGGGATAGACAGTCTCTCCAAATCTTTCGCAGGATGCACTACAAAAAAGAAAAAACTTAATTTTGAAATACAGGGATTTTTAAATGAATAAAACATTTAAATTGTACATAGGCCGCTAATGACTCCCAAGTCTGGATTTTGCTTTATTAAAGTAATATAGGTATCACAGAACTTTTTTTTTTTTTTTTTGGTTTTTCTCCGGTACCGGGAACCGAACTCACAGCCTTGCGCTTGCCAGGCAGGCGCTTTGCCACTGAGCTAAATCCCCAGCCCCTATCACAGAACTTTAAACAATACAGAAAACTATAGAGTAGAAATGAAGTAGTAATGCCAATTCTAATGTTCACTTCAGGAAAGGATGGACAGCACAAACTGCTATTTTACATTTCACCCACCTTCACTCCAGGAATAGTCACTCAATTCCACCAGCAAATATCCATCACCTAGCTATGACTGTTATTAAATTTGTTTATATCCTTTTAGACACTACAATTATTTCTAAAATTTATGTAGCTATAGAATTTTTACCTAAAACTACATATATTTAGTGAAGAGTAAAGACCTTGTCAGACCTAGCACAAATGAGTACTCAATAAATGTAAATAAAGGAAATGGTTTAAGCCTGGAGCTGAACCCTAGGTACATGTGTTTTCACGTCTCTGGATTACACGTAGGTAGAATATATTAATACACACACACACACACACACACACACACACACAAAGAAAGTTACAGACTAGCCCATCAAACTGGGTTCATTCTGGGGAGCAGGAGTATGAAGACAATAAATCAAGAATATATAAGCGCAAGGTCATGAGTTCGGTTCCCGGTACCGGACAAAAACAAACAAACAAAAAACAAACAAACAACAACAAAAAAAAAAACCAAAAAGAATATAAAGACCCTGAGAACTTCTGACAAGGAAACTATATAGACATACTGCTGCCCCTGTGGACCCCTGAGATTTTCACAAAGGGAATGAAAAACTCAGTGTCTTCTTACAGAATTCTATGCTGCTGCTTTTTTATTTGGTGTTAGTTGCATATGTTTCTATCTTCAGTGACGTTCAAGAAATAGAGGAAATGGACAAAATGTAATAGCTACTTGCTCCCGTAGATACTAGAGTCCAGCTTCATCACATGAAGAGGAAGTAGAAAGGTTTAATAGAAAGAAAGCAGAACCTTGCTGCTTCTGACCTTATGGCCTCAAGATTCCCAAAGGTTTAGTAGAAGTAAAACATCTATTTGAAGGGTAAAAGTTATTTAAAATAAGGATAGAAATCCTTTAATTATAGTACTTTAGGTTATGAAAACATATCTAGCATAACTTAACAACTAAAATACATGTCTTTCCAAGGTGCTACCAATTCCCACATCACATTACTTACTTCCACACCCCACCTCACTCAACACACTTGTCAATAGTAAATCTTCTAGCAAATATTATATATCTGGATAAAATACATTACCCAAGTTTCTCATAGAGCAGGGAAATGGCATGAAACTTCCAATGTCAGATATTAGTAGGCCTGACTAAACAAATTTATGAGCTTTGAATTCTAATAAGATGACAAGTTAGTATTACTCAATTTTATTTACTTGTTTTTCAATTTTACCTTGCTATCCTGAGAAAAGTTGAATGTTCACTTACTTATATGACAAGCTGGCCAATGGTTAAAGGTAAACCCTCTGAACTGGACTGCCTACATTCAAACCCTACTCGGCCATTTACCAATTGTGAAACCTTCAGTGAGTTACACTCTCTGGCCTCAGTTTCCTAATCTATAAAGCTGGAGTAGTAACAGTACTTACACCTCATGGTTTTTTTGAGGATTTAAGGACTTTAAACATATGAGCTGGGTACAGTAGTATACACCTGTTATCCCAGCACTGTGGAAGGCTGAGGCAGAAGATTGTAAGTTCCAGCTCATCCTGAACAACTTAGTGAGAGCCTATCTCAAAGTAAAAATAAAGGGCTAGGGATATGGCTCAGTGCAAAGGCCCTAGGTTCAATCCCCAATATGGTGGACAGTAGGGGGAACATCACATACATACACACATGATTTTTTAAATTAAGTTTATTAGTACAGTTTAGATACACATAATGATCACAGTCATTATACGGAATTTGCACATGACATATCTTGATTTTTACACACGATGTTTTGAATAACACTTGGCACATAATAAGCACCATACAAGTGTTACAATCTATTAATATTAGCTAAAAAATTTTAACAAAAACAAACTGAAACCACTTCATGTCTTAAAAACAATGCTCATTCAAGAGATTACTAGTTAAAGGGACTAAGTTCAGAAACTTTTCACTTGTATAAAAACCAGAATCACAATAAAACATACAAAGCACAGTCTCACGTACCTGTTTGGAACACAAGTTCTTTCCCTCCTACACCTGCTGCCTCCAGGTTAATAAATGCACGAATCAAACTGGCCCATGGATGCTGAGTAATGAAGCCATGACTGGCCTTAAGGAGAAAGAGAGAAACAATCTTTAAGTTTTTTTATATTAGAAAAATAGTATGAGAACAAAATAATTTCTCAAAGATGTTTGTATTTCTATGCATAATGACCATGTGCAGGCTGCTCGATGAAAAGTTATCTATCACAGGAGCAGCCTGATTACTATAACTGGTGCTAAACAACATTCTCAGTAAGTATGAGGCTGTGCAAAAGAAACAGCAAAGAGAATGGAAGCAGAGAAGAAAAGGCACAACCCATACGGCTGGGCATTCATGCTGTGTGCCTGCTTAAAAACATCTCTGAAACAGCAGGGTCAAAGAAAATCAGAGGAAGCCAGCTGTGTTGCACACCTATAATCCTAACACTCAGGCAGGCCAAGGCAGGACTGGCAAGATCAAGCCCAGCCTGGACAATTCAACGACTTAGTGAGGCCCTGCCTCAAAATTTAACTTTTTTGGGGGGTGTGGCAGGGTACTGGGAATCAAACTCAGGACCTTGCACTTGCCAGGCAGGCGCTGTGCCACTGAGCTATATCCCTAGCCCACAATTTTTTTAAAAAATTGAGATATAACTCAGTGCAAAAGGGCGAGGTTCAATCCTCAGTACCACAAAAAAGAAGAAAAAAAAATCATATTGCTATGAAAGGGTAACTTGTTCTAAATTGAGTTTTACAAATATTGAATATGTCTACGTAAATGGATTTTTAAAATACTGCAAGATAAAATATTTCTTTGCATATCATTTTGATACTACTAATATGAAAAATGTGTGTCAACTGTTATTATTACTATCCTTATTATTCAAGTCTAGTAGTAAGAATAGTAAAATCTCACTTGCAAGACATTTTCCTCAGCACCATTGAAGAGAAATACCACAGCATGCTGTAAAGCTTCTGAAGATGTTGACAAGACTCGGAGGACTTCCAGCATCACTGAACAACTAACTGCATCATCACTGGCACCTTCAAATCAGAGAAAACATACTTGCTTCTCAGATTTCAAAGCCTTTACATTATGAACCACTATGGCTAAGAATGGAGGTGTCCCCTCTGAGAAGCATTAAAACAGCTACATGACCAGTAGTATCATCAGGCAACAATTACACCCACCAGTGATAAGCCCCACAAAGATCTTTGTCTGGTTTGCTCACTGACTTATTATCAATGCTTAGAACTGTGCCTGGCTCACTGAAGATACTCAGTATCTCCTGAACAAGTCAAGTGAGACATAAATAAAGTCATACTAAAAACTGGCATTTTCAGCAACCCAAGGCCATTTGTGTCATTCTTTATACTTATTAATATCCTCTGTAATAAACTCACTTGTGGTACACACAGTTTCCTCCATCTCTCACCCCCATTCACTCCCTTGTTTGTTTTCCTATAAAAATCATAAAAGCCATAGATAATTCCACATCCACATAAGGGTCAGTTTGGACAATATAGTATTTTTCAATGTTTTTCTAAGGGAATCATGTAATGAAAAAGTACAAAGAATACAGCTATCTAGTAAGACAAAGGAAAGGAGAATAATGGCCTAAATTGTATCCCTAAGTCCTGTACTGAAAAAGTAGAGAATTTAGTCACACCTCCTACCTTCTTAACTCAGAAACTTTGTGCTGTGGCCTGCTTAGCTCTTGGAGTTCCCAGGGAAGGACAGAGAGAAGACAGGAAAAAAATAAAGATAAGAGAAAAAAGCTGAGGTCAGTGGAGTACTCCCTTTCTCCAGATGGGAGAAAAGGAAAACTGATCAATCACCTCAGGAGCAGTTTCCTTATACAGTTGACAAAGTCAGTGTCACATGATGCAGCTTTGCCTAGCAACTGATCACTCTCAGGATTGAAGCAGCCCCTATTGCCTTGGGCGTTGTCTGTTCTGGGACCTGCTGTGCCCCCACATGTGTGACCAACTTTGTATGTTAATTAAGAGATAAAAAGGACTCTAGTGCCTTGATGTTTTAAAAGCACTACAGGAGGAAAAAGAACTGACAAGCTATTCGATGATACTAAGGAATGAAGTTTTTCAGCAGGAGGATGTTTTACAGTTCAGGTCAAACCCAGGGCCTACTGCATGCTAGGAAAACACTCTATAACTGGGCTTCATCCCCAACTGGACTGTTTGGCTTTTAGGTACAATAACTCAAGGTATTGTCAACATGTCAACAAGGATGCTTATCTTTCAGCAATACTGACTGAAACAGTTACCCATGGAACCAATACAGCCAAGATCTGCCTCAAAATAAGGAGCTGGAAGGCCAAGGTAGCAAAGAAGTAAGGATGGACTGTTGAACCTCAGTGACAGATGCATTTAAACTGTTCCTCTATATATCTGTAATTTTCCATAATAAATTTAAAGAGGATTCAAAATAAACACTATCATAACTCAGGCAATGGCACTTCTGGGCCTGTGCAGAAGGAAGGGTACTATAGAGTTTAGTGGGATTGTACAACAGGAAAGACTTAGAAGTAAACTTTAGCTCTGTTGCTTTACTTCACTGTTTCCTCGAAAAGAAAACAAACTAATGACATCCACCTCATAGGTTTGTGGCAAGGATCACACAAAATACACCTAATGCCCAGCACGTGGAAGGCATTCAGTGTTCACTTTTCCTTCTCTTTGTAAGCTGAGGGAAGGCCCTGTAGCCAGCTAAATAAAATGCTTGTTAGGCTATGTTAAATTCCAGACTGTGTTCCTACTCAAGAACAAATATTGTCTTAGTAGTGACTCCTGGGTTATATTTTAGTCAAAGTGAAACAAAAGTAAGAGTTATCTACTATCAAGCCAGATATATACAGTAAATAGTGCCCCTTTTCAGAAACCAAATGATATAAGCTTTTTTATTTTGTGAGTTACCTGAAAGTAAAAAAAATTTTCTGTACTCAAAATAAAGAAGAAATTGAAAGGTATCTATAGGATTAACAAGTTAAACTGTCCATTTCTTTTCCCTTATACTAATAGTTCTGTTGTCTTACAAGAGAACTAGAGAAGGGTCAAATACTTTTAACAAAGTGAAAGAGAGAAGACACTATAGTATTTAAAGGTGTTGGATCATTAACCAACATCTCTTTTCACTTAGAATTAACACTGAAATTGAAGCCATTCCCAAAATAACTCAACGTCTCTTCTATCAGTGACCTGGAGAACTACACAACAGACCCAAGAAGATAATTAAGGCCTTTCTGTGGGTAATATTACTCTGAACTGGTAGCAGTTCCTGAGTTCCAGATACACTGCTAAAAACTTTTAAAACAACAGTCATGGGGATGGGAGTACAGCTTAACAGCAGAGTATTTATCTGACAGGCACAAGACCCTGGTTCAAACCCCAGCATCAAGCCAGACATGCTGGCGCACACCTGTGATCCCAGCACTCAGGAGGGGCAGGAGGATCACCTCGAGTTCAAAGCCAGCCTGAACTACATAGTGAGACCCTGTCTCAAAAAAACCCAAAACAGACAAACTCCAGCATCACAGAGAGAAAAAGAGAAAAAACCCATGCTTCAATAAGATCATCCACTAAAAGGACTGGGGTGATATCCTAACTGATGAACATGTAAAAGATTATTTTTACTATTTACATAAATTTCCTTGAGATTGTTGATACAGATGTTCCTATAAAATTATAAAACAGGTTCTACTGGTTCACAAGAATGCCATCTTTTAATTAATGGACTCTGACAATTTGTAGCAATTGGTACTGTGTGAAGGGTAGTAAAATATGTCACCCCTGGCTGAGGTGACACCCTGGCCTCACCTGTAATCCCAGCACTCAGGAGGCTGAGGCAGGAGGACTGCTACAAGTTCAAGGCCAGTGGGGGCTACACAGTGAGTTTAAGGGCAGCCTGAACTACACAGCAAGACCTTGTCTCAAAAAAAGTCACCCTAAAACATGAATTTTGAGCTAAAATCAATTGAGCAGTAGACAGTACAAGAAAAGCTGTTCGCCCTGCTCCCTCTACCAGGAAGGACAAGGGTTGATCACTAAAGACAACTTTAGACCCTCATTAGCCTACAGATAGCATCAGAGGAAATCTATCCTCTAGAGGACAAACTTTACTAACTAGCCTTTATTTACTAAATCCTGTATTTGCCATCTCACAACTTGCTGCCCATAGACTCAAAGTCCTTTTTCTTTCTCTTTCACTTTTCCAAAAAGGCATTACTCTTTGTCGAAGATGCTATGCAAACCAGATGCCATATATCTCTGAGATTTACTCATTTTCCCTGGATATCCCCCACGTATACTGGATATATACACAGCAATTAACTTTTTCTTGTTAATCTATCTTTTCATAATTTAGGGGTCTATACCATCTAAAAATTATGAAGGGTAGAGGGAAAATTATTTTTTCTTCCTCTATACCAGTTTCTGATATTTGTTTACACATCTTACATAGTTGTTCTTTAGCAACCATGGTATTTATTTGCACCTTCCCAGAATTTGAGCATTATAATAATGATGCTATTAAGTGCAGTGACATTTGTTCCACTGGTTTATTCAGAGTACACAAAGATACTTCTGCCTTTATATAACAGATGTGTGCATATTAACGTCTAAAAAAAGCAAAGCACACTCTAAATGTAATTGCCTAGCTTTCTAATTAAAGATAATTCTGATGTAAATTGTTTTATCAAGCAAATAAATTATATATTTTATGTAACTATACTGGAGCTGCTATAGATTCAAGTAATCTAAAAGCATTAATATTTAAAATCAGTAACAGGGGCTGGGGATTTAGCTCAGCGGCAAAAGCGCTTGCCTGGCAAGCGCAAGGTCGTGAGTACGGTTCCCGGTACCAGAGAAAAACCAAAAAAAAAAAAAATAAAATCAGTAACAAAAAAAAGTAGACTTTCCCTGAAAGCTGCCATTCCAGAATATTTAATCCTTTGAGCAACACTATTAGGACATTACTATTGTATTTCCATATAATAGATGAGCACTGAAAGGATCATTAGCTAAACCCTAAAACTTCCTTCCAAATACAGCTGTAAGAACAGCCTAGGCAGGAAACCCAGCATCTGATCCCAATTCCACCTCTCATCAGCAGTGCTCCGCTAAATTTATTCCGGTGTCAAATGACAAAGCTGAGCCAGATGCCATCTCCAATCTAAAATGCTACAACAGCATTGTAAAAGGCTATTTTCTATTGTCACCTACCTACCTTACCTATCTTAACTACCAAAAACATTCTTCTGAGATCTTAGTTTTCTAAGTGAAAGTAATTTTGGGGATTCTCATTTATGAAATTATAATTATTAGGCACTGTCCTAAACGTTAATTGCCTAATTCCTAAATTCCTAAACATCTATTTTGCCTATATTTTTCACAGCAAGAATTTAAGTTAATTAGTGCTCTAACAATGTGGCACACTCCCAGTGGACCAAAATTCTCCCTCCAGAGGTCAATAGAAAATACTAGAAGTGATGTCCTCCAAACTATGCATCACTGTCAAAGACTGTCCCTTACCCGGTGTCCCCAAAGCCCATTACAACAATTAGCCACATAAACATTTGAAACAACAGAATCTGATTCTAAGACACAGGCATACACACTGTCCAGTAACACTGATAAGGGTACATCAGAAACACTTCATGTACCGTCACTGGGTGGCTGGTATTTATGTTAAAAATAATAATAACGTGAGCCAGGCATAGTGGCGCATGCCTGTAATCCCAGCTCCCAAGGTGCTGTGGCAGGATTGCTCTGAGTTTGAGGCCAGCCTGGGCTACAAAGTGAGTTCAAGGCCAGCCTGAACCGCATAGTGAAACCCTGTCTCAAAAAGACAAAAAAAAAAAAAATAATAATAATAATAATAAAGCATTTAGGAGAATAATGGGCAATTAGATTCTATCCTGATACTTATTACCCTGCCTTCCAACACAATGAAAAAAAGTTTAACCATAGAAATGGTTCCCACAACTGCTCAAGTAGCTTAAGGTTATGTTAATAAACTTTCTGCAGTGCAATGACTTGAAATGACTGTGAACAAGACACACACCTGGTGAACTTGGAACTGAGTCAAAATGGCAGTTAGCCAGGACAGCATGCTGGGCTCCATCTCTGGGTTCCAGCTTTACCACAACGTTGGTGATATTGTCATAGTAGCTTGTAAAACCTCCCAAGAAGTCAATGCTAAAGGAGCCTGTGGGCCGCTGTACATCTACTGAAATCTTGTGAAGGCTGCTGCTTTGAACTTCAATGAGTTTAATCTGTTCCAAAAGGTACTGCACCGTCAGAATTTCATTTTCTGGACTTCCTGTAGTCCTGGGGCCAAAGGCTGTTATATGTTCAAGATAATCTCTGAAAGCAACAAAAGAATGATGATGACTAACACTTGTGATTTAAAACTGACACTTAGCATAGAGCAACTTTTCCCCTATATGCTATTTCCTTTTCCAAAAAAACTTAGTTCTTTGACTTCTCATGTGAAAAAGAAGGCCTTTAATTATTTCAGATACCCTGAGAAGAGCATTCGTAGTTACATCATTTTGTCTCCCAGGAGTTAACACCTTCGAAATTTTCTTCACCTACCTCACCCCCAGCTTCTAATAACCCTTATCAAATCAATATAAAGACTAGGGAATACAGTACATTCAAATGTGCAACTCCTGCAGGCGAGACAGGCAGAATGCAACTTCAGCGGGCCTCGGGGCTGAGGGTTACGGATTGTGGGCTACCAAACCTAACTGGCAGAAAACTGTAACCGAGCACAATCAAGAGGTTAAACAAGCAAAGAAAAACTTTTGATAGTGAAGAATGGACTCTATTTTCCTGGTGTGCACGCAGGACCTAATAACTTCAATTCAGATCAAAACCAACTATACCCCTAAGGAAAGCAGAAAAAAAAAAAAATTATTTTGTCCTTTAACCACAAATGAAGAAAAAAAGAGGACAGGGTCTGGAAGGTCCTTAGGAAAATAAGCTTTCAGCATTCTGCATGGAAAGAAAAAGTTAAAACACAATGGTTGTTGAAACTTTCTGCTACCATGCGATTTCAAGAACTTTAAGACATTTACAGTATCTCTGACTTAGGGCCAGGGATATAGCTCAGCGTCAAGGCACCTGCCTGGCAAGCCTGAGGTCCTGAGTTCCATTCCCGGTTCCAAACAAAACAAACAAAAAATACCTGTGATTTAATCACCTTTCCCAGCAAAATGTCTTTTAAAAAGTCAAACCTAAAAATGTCCTTTAAAAAGTCAATCCCCCAAAGCCAGGCGTGCTCCCTGGGAGGCTGAGGCTGGAAGATCGCTGCAAGTTCGAGGCCAGCCTGGGCTACAAAATGCAAAATGCGTTCAAGGCCAGCCTGAACTGTATAGTGAAACCCTGTCTCAAACAAGACCCGCCCCCACAAAAGTCAAACCTTACATAATCACTAATCCAAGGGGCCCAAAGATAATCTGATAAGCGAAATCTTGTGCAAAATTGAACGGGTGGTCTCCCACAGGCAGACGCCACAGCTTTCAGATTTGGGGACTCTAACCCCCAGCAAGTTCGAACACGACACTAGCTCTTTCCAACAATCTTCCCTAATACTCCCCACTAAGAGAAATTAATTCAGGCAAACACTCCGCTCCACTTCGAGCGAAAAGGAGCGCTCACCCAGGGAACCAACTGGAACCTGCTGGGGGAGGGGCTCGTGACGAAAGCCTCGCCGGCAGAGTAGAATAAAGGTGAACAAGCAGCTCCATCCACCCGGCCACGCCAACCTGCCCCTGCAGCTCCGCGGGGCGCCAGGCACCCCGCCCCGCGCAGCTCGCACCCCAAGGCCGCGCCCGGCC
>NW_004955434.1:9824897-9851688 GCF_000276665.1 Chinchilla lanigera
TGGCCGCCGGTCCTTCCCGGCGCTCGCTTCCGACGCGGTGCCGCCTCACAGCCACCGACTCAGAGCCCCACTCCATGGTCACCAGCCTCAGCCGACGACCCAACTGCCCGGCCCACTATAAACCCGGCAGCCGCCGCCGCCGCCGCAGCGCCTCCTAGTGAGCGGACGGAAACTGTAAAGGGTCAAACTTCTTCTGATTGGCCGGTCACACCGCGTGGGGTAGCTGGCTGACCCAAGCTGGGCGTGGTGGCTTAGTGCCTTCTGCAGGGTTTCCCAGTCTGGTGCGGTGCAGAAGTTTCCAAATGAACATCACCCCTAAAGCTTGACACATGCAGCCCTAGACAAGAGAAAAGTCATAAACGCTTTTCAAAGAATGCCCATGGTTCTTAAAATGCAGCAGTTGAAGGACGGTGTGGCCCGGATTTCCTAAAGGACATTAGAACAGGCTTTGGAAAAGTAACGTTCCTGGCTCCTAAGATGAAAAACAGGGCTTAACAGAAGAGGCCCAACCTATAGATTTCACATGAAATCCAATAAGAATTTTATAACCTGGGGTGGTAATTAGGCACTGTCTCCATTTAACAGGTAAAGAATAGAGCTAGGAGTGTAGCTTGGTGGTGGAGTGCTTGCATAGCAGGAGTGAGGCCCTGGGTTCAATCCCGAGCACAGCTCAAGCAAAAAAATAACAGATAAAGAACAGTAAAGGCGGGGCTGGGGATTTAGCTCAGCGGCAAAGCGCTTGCCTGGCAAGCGCAAGGTCATGAGTTCGGTTCCCGGTACCGGAAAAAAAAAAAAACAAAAAACAAAACAAAACAAAAGAACAATAAAGGCCATTTAGCAAATACTACTATGAGCCTATCATTGTGCTAAGTGTATTAATAACTTTCTCGTTTACCTCTTCTAAGAACCCTGAAAAGAAATATTTGATTCAGACATCTAATTTCATGGGCTCCCAAAACGGCATTTTGAACCACTACTACACATGGTGCTCTGGAAAGGGAAGTTTAGAAGAACTACTCCTCCTTCAAAGTCACCCTGCGTGGTAAGAAGCAGAGCCTTTGTTTTAGTGCAGTCCTAGCTATTAATCTGCCTGCTTGCAGGTATAATGAGCCTGTCTGTCTCAGAGTCCTGTGTCCCATTTCTGCCTTCACAGAGCTTACATTCTAACATGAGAAAATAAACATGATTGTAAATAAAATGTCACAGTGCTCTTTGGAAATTAAAGCAGGGGATCGGGAGAGACAGAAGCTCCTGTTTTGTTGGAGTGATCAAAGGAAGATCTGAGTAGATGACATTTGAGGTAATCTGAATGAAGTGACAAATGGCCACATGAGCCTGGAACAGAGCATTGCAGAAATAGGGAAACAGAAATCTCCAGAAGTAACACTAAATAAGGCCTTGGCTAAAATAGACTGAGCCAAGGGGCAGTGGGAGAGGTGAATCATAGTAGCAGGCAGGGGCCAGCACAGAGAGAGCCTCCTGGTCATAGCAAGAACTAGTGTGATTGTGGCTTCCTGGTCTAGCAAGAACCAGTGTGGTCCACAATTTTTTGCATAGTTCCCTGGGCAGAAACATTTCATTTTTCCTCTGCTGTAAATGACCCCTTAGGGGTGGTTTTGAGCAATGAAAGGTCATGTTATAAGTAATATTTCATAAAATCACTGCAAGTCTCAATCCCAGCCAAAGGAACTCAAAGACCATACTTAGATCATATAGGCTCATAGATCTTGATAATCTCAAGTATCTTTGAGATACTTGAACCCAGTTTGATCTATGATTTTATTTGTGTGGAAAGGAAACCACAAACCAGGCCTGGTAGTGCATGCCTGTAATCTCAGCACTCAGGAGGCTGAGAGGAGGATCAGGAGTTTGAGGCTCTCCTGGGCTACATGGCCAAACCTGTCTTAAACCTTCAGAGCATAGAACATTTTTTGTCATAAAGGCCCATAAACATAGGTGTGTCAAACTCGCATTTATTCTTAGAATATTCCTATTGGTGAATTATTACTTTTAATTTTATGATTATTATATTAAACAATGAGTGCTTAATGGGAAAAAACTCACAAAAGTAAAATACTGCATTTTGAATATTAATTGAGTGTTTATAAAAAAGCATCAAAATTTTCAACATCAACTGGTTTTTTGGTGTACAAAGTCTAGAAAAGAACAACAGAAATTAATTCCTATATAAACTACAATGAAAATATCAGTAGCACTCTACAAAAAGAAAATCATCTTTACTTCAATTATCACACCTACAACGATCTTTACACATGACAACAGAATATTCCATACACACCAGTCATGGACAGCACATGTGTTTTGCTTTCCCAGACTTTTTGTAGTACAAATTTGACATCTCACTGGTCTTGCCGTTTTTTTCAGGAGAGTCTTTGTATGTTATACAGCTTGTAGTTAACAGAAGCATAAAATAAAGTATTAAATTCTTAATATGTACTGTGCATTTAGAATAGCTGGGCATGGTGGCACAGCACTCAGGAGGCTAAAGCAGGAGGATCGCCACAAAGTCAAGGCCAGCCTGGGCTACATAGTGAATCCAAGGCTGGCCTCCACTACATAGTGAGACCCTATCTCAAAAAAAAAAAAAACACAGTATTTTCAAATCAGCTGTGTATAAAACCTAAGAGGTAACGTCAGAAATAAAAGCCTATGTGGCTACAAGTAAACGCAAAGTCAGTCTACCACAGATATAATCTTTACTTCAACTGTCATGCCTAAGACATCTTCGCACATGATAACTGCATGTTCCATGCACACATCTTGCTTTTGCTGACAGCACACGTGCTTAGCTTTCTTTCCTACGTGGCCGGCTATTCTTGTCATGTCTTTTCCTGTTTGTCAGGAGCTTCCTACCATGTTGTACAATGTGTACTTAGCAGGGAAATAAGATACCAATAAAAGAAAATATCAAACGTATAATGAGTGCTTCTGATACACATCAACATTTTCACATCAGCTGTTTATTTGCTTACAAAACCTAAGCAAAAATATCAGAAATAAAAACTTATGTGAACTAGAAGGAAAATACCAATAGAACTGTAAAACAAAAATAATCTTTGCTTCAATCATCACATCCAAGACAGTCTTCACACATGAAAATGCTCCATACACAAGTATCCCTTAAACTGATAGCAAGTATTTTTTTTTTGTACCAGGAATTGGACTGAGGACCTTGTGTTTGCCAGGCAGGCACCATGCCACTGAGCTACATGCCCAGCCCAAACATGTCCTTTCTTGTATGGCACAGTTGACATCTTTTGGGTTTTCCTGTTGTTGTAGTAGGTCCATGGGATGCTGTATCTATCTGCTTATGTGTCAGCTCATCAGTGTGGTCCACAATTTTTTGCATAGTTCCCTGAGCAGAAACATTTCGTTCTTCCTCTACTATAAATGACCTCTCATGAGTTCCAGTCCCAAGCCTCTAAGAAAATTTCTCCATGGTATTTTGCACTTGTTATTTTGTTTGTAAACTATCAAACTACTTATGCCACACACGTTTAAGATTGAATAAAACACAGCCATTGGCCAATACTTTCTGTTTCAAGTGACGTCAGAGTTGCGCCATAACTCATCAACATCTATTCCACCTTTGGTTTTGCTGTAGAAAATTTCCATCTCAGGCTTCCATTTTGTTGAGGTTTCCCTATCAATATTTCTATCATAGTGCGGTGTTGACATCAGTAGTACCAGTATGTTTTTCTTTGCCATGTATGAGGCCAATGTAAATCCTTGTGAAGTCCAAAGATTGTACTGTATAATTCTCTGTTTTGAAATTGCAACACTTCATTTGGAATTTCTGCTTTGTTCCTGTGCACAGTTCCTGTACTGGTTAAGTTGTTCTCTGTAGCAAATGTAACATTAATTGGAAATTGGGAAACCAATTGCTAAAGGTCACATTCTGTTAAGTTTGGGAAATGGGAGCAACAAGTCTGTTCACACCATTTGGTGTATTATTATCTGAATAACGCTAAATTCCAGGATAAATTTCTACATTGAAAGGTCCTATAGGCCATATCTGCAAATCTGCTTCTTTAGCCAGGCCAGGGATATAGCTCTGTGGCACAAGCACCTGCCTGTCAAGCGCAAGGTCTGAGTTCGATTCCCGGTATAAAAAAAAAAAATCTGCTTCTTCAGAGCTTTGCTACCCCATGACCTGAGCTGTCTTTGGCACTTAAGGAGAGAGTAAGAGTGCATTACTCTGTCCTCTCCAACAAACCAGGTTGCAATCTCCACTGTCTATTTCCCATATCTAGAGGGGGCAGAGAGAGTAAGGCTCAAATCAGGCCTGACCTGACTCTCCCAGCCTCCAACCTGCTTGCCAGTAGAGATGCTATTCTCAGCAGGGAACTCAGCTCAACACTACAGCTGTTATCAGCAAGCACAAGATGTCGTAGAGGAGATTAAATAGGACAAAGAATTTTGCAGGTCCCAGGACATCTGGGGACATCTGGAGACACCTAAAAATTTACACTGGATGCTTTAAGGACTTTGCCCGCTGAGGTACAAGACTGCCAGGGAACTTTGACAATAAATGTTTATTAAAACCTTCCCACCTAATGCCCCTTGCTTTCTTTCAATCCCTATAAAAGTGGGCCACATCTCTTTGTTGACTACTGATGTTTTTTTTCACCTTCTGTCTACCTGCACCCAGGCAAAATAAATTCCACACCGTGTTGCCTTTACACAAGCCTGGTGGTCTCTGTCCCTCCTGCCCTGTGTTATACAGAGGAGGTAGGAAACAAGTCCAGGTGTAATGCTAGCTAAACCCACCATGTCTATTAACCATATCTATGGCCAATTAGCAAAGACATTCTCTGATTTTAGAAGAACTAAATGGCTAAAAATCCATTTGGAAACAAATGAGATCAAGAAAATTGGTTCTTTGGGGGTGGGGGAGGAAATAAAATTAGAACATCATACCGTTTTAAACACACACATGCACACATGCATGCGCACACACAAATTCAGTTAGGCATTGTTGCCCACGTCTGTAATCCCAGGACTCCAGGAGACTAAAGCAGGAAGATCGCGAGTTTAAGATCTGCCTAGGTAATTTAGCAACTTAGTGAGAGCCTGCCTCGAATTTAAAAATACTCTGGTGGAAATGTATCTCTATGCAAAAGCCCTAAGTTCAATTCCCAGTACTGCAAAATCCCAACAAACAAAAAAATTCAAGTAGAAATGAGAATCAAACATAACTTTTTAACTGATACAAAAATAAAGTAAATATAATTAAATAATTGTAGTGAATTGACAACTGGTGGTCAATTTATAACCCCCAGCTGAACTGAGTAAGCTGGTGCTGGGTGTGGGAGGCCCACATGGGGATTGTTGTCAGCAGCATAAAAGGCAGACCTGGACAAGTAGTTAGGCAGTTGAAAACTGAGAAAGGCTATTGGGAGCTGGTAGAAGCTGTAAGGAGCTGTTGGTTGTTTTGGAGGAGCTCGTCATGCTGGCTTTCCTGATGGACTTGGCTGTCTTCATCCTCCAAGGAGCTTGGGATCTTGTTGGCACTAAGAATAGCTTTGGTTTACTTTGGGAGAGCTCTGGTCCTCGCTTTGAGCATCACTTCGTGGCTCTGGAGGGGAAGATGGTGCATTGCCAGTCTCCTGGAGAATCTTGTCCCAGGGGTTTTCCTGATGAGAACTCATCTTTCCTAATCATTGGAGGAGCTCAGGACCTCACTGTTTCTGAGGATGCTTGTGGTACCCTTCAGGGGAGCTCTGGTTCTTACTTTGTGCATTGCTTCCTGGCTCCAGTGCAGATCCCTCAGCCTGCTAGCACAGATCCTTCATCCCACTGGCACAGACCTACTAGATTCCACCACTGACCTTTGGACCTTCCCAGGGCAGATCTGTGAACCAGGCCTGCATGTGATATTGTTATGGGCTCTAGACCTCCAGTTGGGCTCGTGGGAGGCCCTGTTATGAGTTTTAGGTCTTCAGCTGGACTAATGCAGGATATTATTGTGGGTTCCAGGCCCTCAGCTAGATTTCTTGGTCTTAGTGTGTAGACAGATTTCCTGCACTCTCTTGTACATGATTCTTTGGGTGACTATTATAAATAATCTTATAAGCTATGTGTCCTGTATTATACTGTTCTCCCCTTGCAAAATATCCCCCAAACCAACACAATCATTATAACAATTAAGACTCAAAATGAGGTGGGGAATGTAGCTCAGTGGTATTACCCTTGCCTACATGCAGAAACTCTGGATTTAATCTTCAGTATCACTACAAAAATTTGTTAACTTTAAAAAAGGGCAAGAATGCTAATCAAAAAAGAAATAAGATATTATAAAGGAAAAACTCCTATCTATACTTCAAAACAGTCACACACACACACACACACACACACACACACACACAGACAGATTGCTGAATATACTATCAAGAGGGACATCAATCTGTAATTTAGAGCTACATTCCAGCCCTAAGCACATGTCTACAGTAAAAAGTTTAGGGTGAAGATTAAATACTTTACCTGTTGTTAAACCAATTTTAAAAAGAATTGGGAGAATTTTCACTTTATTATTCTTTGAATCAGGGAAGAATTGGTGCATATACTTTTAAATGGCTCCGAATTCTGAATTCTGAATTCTGAATTTTTCTTTCCCTTCTAGAAACCTGCAAGTCTCTAGGGCTTTATTTCAGGGTCACACACCCAGGGCTTTGTTTACATTTCTCCACTGGGCTGCAGGGGCAGGTGACTTAAGACAGACAGCGTGACTCAGCAGTGTGGGGGCTGGGAAGCTGAGTAAAGTGAGTGCTCCCTGCTGTCTACTAAAACATTCCCAACCCTGTTCCTTGGCAGAATTCAGCACATTGAGGAGAGGATCATCTCTTCCCCACCCCACTCTAATGAGCACCATGAACCCCACTGGTCAGCCCTGTCATGCGCCGCTTTCACTGAGCGTGTAAGCTGTGACCTTCGGAGGGTCCTTACTGGCCCAAAATAGCCTCTGCTGCTGCTGCTTTCCCAAGATACTCGAAGGAGAAAAGAGGCAACAATGGATCTTACATGAAACTGATAAATCTCTCTCAAAATACGATCTGAAGGCCACATAACATGAGAATTGCCCGGGGACCTGTTAAAAATCACCTTCCCTTGTCCCACCCTCCTACTGCATCACTCTCTGCAAGTAGTGAGTGCCCTATTGGTTTTTTTTTTGGTTTTTCTCCGGTACTGGGAACCGAACTCATGACCTTGCGCTTGCCAGGCAGGAGTGCCCTATTGTTATAGACAGCTAAGTTAGGTAGAAGTAATATAGGCAGTCAGATGGGGAGGCCCTGGAAGGAACCAGTGCAGAAGTGACACACTGCACCTGTGGGGGAGACACAGACACAGCCCCGCTGAGGATCAGACCTCAAGATAAAAGATAAAATGAAGGCACCAACATACTTCCCCAAAGCATAAACAACGGTGACTGATATTTTTAATAGCTATCAATCACTTTGGGCAAGCTGGGAAGAGCCACTAACCCACCTCCTCCAGGAAAAGCTCCTGTTTGGTATTATGCCTGCCTGCTACATGACTTGTTTCCCCATTTGATCTCCATTTAATCAATATTACCTAAGCAATTATGCTCATAATTTTATTGGTTGACCATAGTTTTGTCCCACCTCATGCCCACCTGTGATTTCCCATTTTTCTCCACTGTTATGGTTTGTGTCTGGATATCCCCGCAAAGCCTCATGCGGTTACAAGGCGGGCTTCTAGAGTTTATGATTGATTCATCTTCCAATGCTGGGATTGTGGGTGTGAGTGCTACACCCACCCTGGGGTAGGTAGTTTGCTTACAATATAAGGGAGGGAAAGAGGCTTGCTCTCTGCCTGCTGCTTTCCCCTTTTTGCTGTTGCTGCTTTTGCTGTTTTCCGCTGCCATGAGCTGTTGCTCTCTGTCACATGCCACCCTGCTTTGGAGCCAGCTGAGTATGGATTGAAACCTCCACAAACTGTGAGCTAAATAAACCTTTCCTTCCTTAATTCTGGGCATCAGGTATTTTGTCCCAGCAACTTGAGAATAGTAACTAACACATCCACCTTGGACCTGCCTCACCTCATGGCTTTGCTCTATAAAAACCCCTTGAAAAGGCAAGGTCCTCACCAACCAGTTTGGAAACTCTTCTGTCTCTCTCAGAAAACACGAACTCGTACCGAACATCTAACAGTTTGGGAGTTTCTCTCTCCTGTATCACTATGACCTGTGAATTCTACATAGACCCAAAATGGTATGGCATGGTGTTGTTGAGGGTCTTCCTTATGTGGTCCACATGTCCAAGAGGACACAGGGGCCAACTGTTAGGGTTCCTGGGCCACATGGACCCTCTTTCAGCTTTATGAATGGCAGCTGTGTATTGCCATCTTCTCCCTTCTGGCCCATCACCTTCCACCTCCACAGACCAGGAGAACTACTAGAAGAAATGGTACCCACCGTGGGCTGTATACGCAAACTACTATGGTCTGTTTTGCTGTACCACTAAGCTGTTGTGGTATGCCTTAGTCTCTCTATCTGAGAAGTGGAGCTGTGATATAGGGATGATATAGGACCTCCAAATAATCCAAATAATATAAGGGGGATGTAACTGCCAACCTGCTAGCCTGCTAGATGTCCCATATGCCGAGTTTGTGTTCTCTAAAACTGAAGAATGAATTCTAGAAACATCAGAGGTTAAGAGCAGGAAATATTTATTGGGGGAAAGAAAGCTCCTAAGAGAGACCAAAGGGGGTCCTGAACGGGTGGCCTAGGGAACCTGCTTCGCAAGGGAGTTTTATAGAGTAAAACCATGAGGTGAGGTGGGTATAAGGTGGGACAAAGCTATAATTAACGAACAAGATTGCAAGTATAGTTGCCTAGGTAATATTGATTAAATGGGGATCAAATGGGGAAGCAAGTCACATAGCATGTGTATATGGCGTGAACAAGGGCTTTCAGGCAAGGAATGGGTTAGGGAGGTTTCGGTCCTCCACCCAAGGTGACTGATGCCTATCTAGAGGATCAGTCAGTGCTGTTCATCCATAGTGAATTATGTGGGTATAGTCATTTCTTTGTCTTGAAGCTTGACCTTCAACAAATGCACCTCCAGCCACAATTGTAATATGTTCTTATCTTCAGTGCTGACTCTTGAGAGCCCAGTTCTGTCTGACTGCCTATAATATTTCTAAATAACTTAGCTATAATATAGGGCTCTTGTAAGGCTCCAGATCAGGAGACCTAGTGAAATCTCAAGACATTTCTCATTCGTGATTGATACCTTCATCTGCATAGTGGGAAGATAAAACATCTCCCAAATTCTCCAGCCCTCTGAATTTAGTTAAGTAGGTAAAAAGAGATAATGCTTGGGTAAGTTCTTTAGTAGCAACCTAATTTAAAGTTGTTGAAAGGCAACTTGCAACAAGAGCCTGAGGGAAACTCAACTTACATCATCAGGGTGACTATTTAATTGTCAACTATTTCTTCCTACTCCATTTTCTTTACTCCTGGAAATATATTCACTTTCCAAATATGTAAACTTTTGGCATTGTTTTTGCTTGTGTTGTTCAATTCTTTATTTGAGACAAAAAGGATTCGGAATATATTTAATTGGCAAGCCGCTTCTGAAGGAACTACCCAACAACACTATAACAAATGTCTTGGATTTCCATAGCCTCTTAGTCAAGCAATTCAAAGTACTAAATTAGTAATTCTGTCCTCTGGTTTGTATTTTTTTTTTAAGAAAATGAACAAACAGATCTGTGGAAGAAAGACTGATTCTTTAGAGAAGGCAAATAAAATGGCTTATATCTTCATAGCTCAAAGTTTTAAAAGCCATTTTCTGCCCATACTTTTCAATGGCTCTGATATCCTAACTAGAAGTAAGGTTAATTTTTGAGGGGCACCTGTAAGACTGGGAGCCCAAGTTAAGAGGTTCAGAAACAAACATTTTCTGGTTATTCCAAAGCAGTATTATGTCAGCAAAGTAGTTGTGACTTATTTAGGAAACAGAAAAGAGCATTTACAAATTATTTCCTGATGTGTGCAGAGGAGGTGGGGAATAGAACAGGTCATTTTAGGATTGTAAAGAGTGGTGAGAAGGGGTGAACCGCAACCCAGAAACCCACCTAAATCAGCAACAGCTGAGTATTGCTCTGTGGACTTTGGAGCCTATTCAGATACGCCTTTGAAACCTGCTCTGGGATGTTGGAAACTAATTTAAAAAGAGAAAAGCACGGTCTGTGCCAAACAAAACAGGACTGCAAACTGGATTCCCATCCACCTGCTGCCAGTTTGAAACCTCTGAGCCCTCAGTGTTAAGATCTCAAGGACACACTTCTTCAAGATAAAATATTCCCCAGCATAAGAGCCATGGTATAGGCTGGATAATCTCTAGGTTTGAAGGAAAGTCAACTGCTAGAATTTATCAGGCCTAGTTAGGCAAGTCTCCTTCTCCTCTCCCTCTAAGGTAAGTGGAAGGTCAGTGCTGATCAAATGCCTCCTTCCCTCTCCCCTCATCCTTAGCACTGCTGTGTTTATTTTGCATGAACAGTGAATGAGCAGAAGTATCCTCTGTGGCATTTGGGCAGATGCAGAGCTTAAGATCTGTAGCTGCAAAAGTGTCCTAAAATGGATTCTCCCCTCTCAGTCTCATCCCTTATTGTGGACAGGGCTGAACACACTGGGTCTTTGAACATGAAGTGCAGAACTATAGTCCCTTCCCACACCCTATAGGCTTTGGTCTACACCTGGGAAAAGCAGCTCTATTTACTCTTCCTGCATGTCCTGTGGGGCGAAAAGAAGGGAAGAGGAGAGAGTGTAACAGCTTCTACAGCCACCCACAACAAAGGCTGCTCCTCCATGCCAGGGCCAATCCTGGTAGCGCAGACTCTTAATTTGTGGGGTTATAGTTTAAATTAAGAAAGAAGTTAAGTTCAATCATCATGAGAGCTAAACAGAGACCTGCTGTCCAGACTTGTCACAGAGTCACTTGGATCAGTCTGGAAGGACAACAGGGCCTACCACCTTGTCCTCCCCTTTGATCTATGTTTGGCTGATTTTTCAATTTTTTCAGCCTTGTAGGAAATGATAAATATATTTCCTGTTGACATTCATATTTTCTGGCTGTCAACCCTGGCTGTTCTAGAAATACATGCTACGCAGACCAACAGAGATGACAATCAACACATACCACATCTTTCTCAACTGGCCTGCCATAAATTATGGCTGGTTTGAGCACACTGGTCTTTTGCCAGAGCACAAGATGCATCTTGGCCCCACTGATGGTTGAGGTGAGTTTCCTGCCAACAGGAACTGGGGCAAAGGCCTCCCCGCTGCCAGCCTCTCCTTTGTAACAGTGTGAAGCCTTTGAAATTTAAACTTGGACTTGCTGTGCCTGAAACCTTAATCATCCTTGGTTGTTTTCATCATATAATTACAGTGTGTAGTGGTGGTGGTGGTGCTTTCAAAAAAGTTTTTAATCATTGTTTATTTTTAAACTTTTAATACCTGTGACCTTGAGAGGACCTGACAATTATCTGTGCTATTAAAAGGAAGTTTCTTAGGGTCTGAAAGATGACAAGGATGGAGAGAAAGCAAGAAAGTGAGGATGTCTTTTCCAAGTTACTTTCTTTTCTTTCATAAAACTAAGTCCCATTGGATTGATTGGTTGATTGATTGCCTGATTGTCCAGATTCTTCCTACTGTAAGGTAATCATACCCTTCCTCATCTTTCTTCCCTCCTTTTGGTGCCAGTTTCTTTTGTTATTTCTGCCACGGATTCTCTTCACAAAAAGAAGGAAAAAATCAAATTAGTTCTCAAGGAGGAGTTTAAGTGGTCTTTTAGGGAAAACACCTTTCTGAGAGCCTTTTGGGCAGTTTTGTGAGGCAAAATCCTAAGTGGCCTTCTGCTAGAGAGCAGACTCCACAGTGGCAGCCCTCAAGAGAAAAAAACAGGAGTCATAGCCCTGAAGAATTCATCTGAAGCTGTAGAACTGCTACTGGGTGATAAAGTCAGTGAATAAACTCCAGGCTCTCCAGGTTCTTGTGTACCAATGAATTGGTAGAGCCATTGATGGACTAGCATTATTTTGGAGAACAGGCTATGTGGCAGTGGAATCTGGGAGATAGGGTTCAAATATTATAGACAGCTGAGTAGGTAACACACAGTAGGCAGTCAGACAGGGCTGGGCCCCCGAGGGAGTGAGTGAAGAAGATGAGAATGCATCAGGACTGTGGCTGGAGGTGCCTCTGAAAATTAAAGTCACAATGGCTAGATTTACATGCTTCCCTAAGGGATAAACAGAAGCTTGAGATTATTGGTATCACCCTCTTGAGATTTCCCATTATTTCATTAGGGGTGGGCCATCCTCTCCCACCCACTAAGACTAAGACTAAAACATGAAGACTAAGACTAAGACTAAGCCTACTAAAACTAAGATGAATACTAAAGACAAGACTAAGACTATAAATTATCAACCAAAGTTAATGATGCCACCCATATGCCCTTGCCACCATTGGACCAATATTACCTAAGTGGCTATACTTGCAATCTTTTTGGTTGATCATAACTTTGACCCACATTGAACCCACCTCATGATTTTGCTCTATAAAATTTCCTTTGAGAAGTGGGTTTGTTGGCAACCCATATGGGACCCCTCCATTCTTTCAGGAGCCATTCCTATGCCATATTCCTTTCCCCAATAAATTTTCCTACTCTTACCCTCTGATGTTCCTTAGAATTCATTCTTCAACTCCAGGAACACAAACTTTGTGTACCTGATATCTAGCATTTCCCTATACCACAAGGAGTCTTGATATTCCTAGCAATAGACAACTGCTACCTCACCTCAGAGATTTACCGACTTGAGGAGGTTAAGGATCTATGGTCTATGTTTTATTGGAGACTGACAACCAGTCAAATCTTTCTTTCCAGATGGTTGGATGAGCATGTACGAACAGAAGGCATATATCTATAGAGAGACATAGATACAGACTTGGGCAAATTGCAGAGTCCGAATGAGAAACACTAAGTCCTGCTGTATGGCTAGAAGTCGCAAGCAAAGAGTACTGTTGCTTCGAAGATCTGGATAGGTCTGACTATGGCATACTCTGCACTCTTAATGCCATCTTTTATGAACCTGGTGCCATCAATGGCCCATGTGCTCGCCAACCTGTCAAAGGCTTGTGCTTCAGATCAGGACAGCTGGCACAATTCTGCGTGATGATTTGTTCACACTCGTATTTATCTGTTGGTTATTTGGGAGGAAGGTGGTCGGGTTTAAAATAATACAAGACTGAAGAGTGATATTTGGGTTTTAAATAAAAATGAGCCTTTTTCTAATCACTGACATGTTTTCTTATACTTGTAACAGAGACTTAACCTGATATGGGGTTAGAATTAACAGCTTTGTTCCCATGTTTATCTTAAAAGCTTCCTGGACTAAGAGTGCTCTAGCAGCTATTGCTCACAGGTAGCTAGGCTAGCCCTGAGGCACTCCATCTAGTCACTTGGAAAAGTAGGCAACTGGTCAGTTTTCCTTGCTCAGGCAGTGAGTTAGCACTTTTGTGGCTACTCTCCGTTTCTCAGCCACAAAGAGAGAAAAAGGCTTAGTTAGGTCTGAGATTCCTAATGCTGGGACCTGAGTCAGGGCTTTAAAATTTTAGGGCTTTCAAAGCTTTTTGAGTGGCTGCTGTCCATTTCAAAGTTTCAGTTTCTGGTCCTTGAGTTGCCTCAGAGGTTTGGCTATTACTCCAAAATGGGTTGTCCGCCAGGCATGGTGGCGCACACCTGTAATCCTAGCTCTTGGGAGGTTGAGGTAGGAGGATCGTTGCAAGTTCAAGACCAGCCTGGGCTACAAAATGAGCTCAAGCCAGCCTGAACTGCATAGCGAGACCCCATCTCAAAAAGATGACAAAAAAAAGAAAGGGTTGTCCATATGTAGCAGATGCCTGTCATTCCCAGTAAAGCCCTAACTGCTATCCGTACTCTGGAGGACCCAGACAGAAAATTGCCTCTGTTCCCCTTGGAGACAGTTGTCTTTGTTCTGGAGTTAAAATGTATCCCAGATATGTCACCTTCTGTTGAGATATCTGGGTCTTATACTGAGACATCTTGTATTTTTTTTTTCTAGACAATATTTTTTTCTAGAAGATGTTTTTGCTAGAAAACACTGTCTTAACAGTGTTTTTTATCAGATAACTCTTTAGTGGGGCAACAAATGAGGAGGTCGTCCATGGTACTGTAATAGGCCTTCCTTTTAGTATTTGAAATCTCTCAGGTCTTGAGCTGAGGCCCATTCCAACAAGTGGGGGCTATCTCTAAAACCCTGGGTCAAGATAGTAGAAGTATCTGTTGGTGAAGTCCTGTTTGGGGATCTTCTCATTCAAAGGCAAACAAATATTGGGAGTTAGGATCCATGGGGATTGGCCAGAAGGCATCTTTGAGATCATGGACAGAGAGCCATTTAGTGTTTCCAAGGGTCTGTGCTAAAAGGGTAGATAGGTCTGCTACTGATGGGTGAATAGGTACCATTGCAACACTGATGGTTGTGAGGTCTTGTACTAGGTGATATTCTCCCAATGGCTTGACTATTGGTAAAATAAGTGTATTGCACTGAGACTGTCATGGTACCAATAATCCTTTATCCAAAAAACCTTATCATTAATGGATGTTAACCCTAGTCTAGCTTCTTTCTTAAGCCAATACGGTCTCCTGTGAGGATACAGATTAGGATCCTCTAGGTCCCTAAGGTGCTGACATATCATGCTTAGGGATCAACTCCCTGCAGACATTGGGCCCCATGGGTCAGACTGCCTAAGTCCCTAGCAACTAGACACAGGTTGCCAGACATTTGAACATCAGAGGCCCTGAGCAGGAAGAGTATATGTTTTCCAATTACTGGCATGGAGCACTCTGGTATTAAAAGGCTTCTTGGGAAAGGAAATCTTCCCAATGGCAGTTCAGAGTGAAGGGTAAAGAAAGCTGTTTGGTTAACTCCATCAGAGCCCACAATAACTTTAGAACAGGATGAAAGCTCACCCCAGTAAGAAAATAGACTTTAAAAATCACCCCAGTATCACAGAAAAATATAATTTGTTTGCTGCTACTTCTAAACAGTGGTGCTGAACCTATGGCAGTGTGATGCAGATGGCTGTTTGTTATCACTGAAAGCTCTAACAGGTTCACTATCACTGTTCTAGAGTCATCCAAGGGTCCTGTAAGGTGATACTTACGATACTTTGTTTTTGGCAGTGCTGTGGTCTGAACCTAGGGCTTCAAATATGTTAACCAAGCACTCTGTCATTGAGCTACAAACCTAGACCACTTAATGTTTCTTTTCTTTTCTTTCTTTCTTTCTTTCTTTCTTTCTTTCTTTCTTTCTTTCTTTCTTTCTTTCTTCTTTTTCTTTCTTTCTTTCTTTTCTTTCTTTCTTTCTTCTTTTTCTTTCTTTCTTTTCTTTCTTTCTTTCTTTCTTTCTTTCTTTCTTTCTTTCTTTTCTTTCTTTCTCTTTCTTTCTTTCTTCCTTTCTTTCTTTCTTTCTTCTTTTTCTTTCTTTCTTTTCTTTCTTTCTTTCTTTCTTTCTTTTCTTTCTTTCTTTCTTTCTTTCTTTCTTTCTTTCTTTCTCTCTTTCTTTCTTTCTTTCTTTCTTTCTTCCTTTCTTTCTTTCTTTGTCTTTTTGAGACAGGGTTTCTCTATGCACTTCAGGCTGGCCTTGAACTCACTTTGTAACCTAGGCTGGCCTCAAACTCACAGAAATCCTCCTGTCTCAGCCTTCCAAGTGCTGGGATTATAGGCATGCACCACCACTCCTGGTTTAATGTTTCTTAAACGTTAGGATTTTGCAATGTCTGAGTTACCATTCTGCATGTTATCACTGATTATACAGTGACACTAAGATGTGGATAACTATAGACAGGCTCCAGCTTGATTTTTCTTTGAATTAACCCCTGTCAGGCCTGACCTGAGAGACCCCATGTCTCCCCTTATAAACAATGGGAAGCAATAGATTGCCCCTGGTAAACAAGAAGTAAGGGCAACAAAGAAATTTAGGACTGGGCCTAAAGTCTTCCTGGTGACAGTTCTATCTACATACCTGTGCTAACTGTCTGTGTAGGCTCGACTTCAAACACTTCACCTGGACCCTTTGAAATTCTGACCCCAGTCCAGAAAAATCTATATATACTCAGATTCCCCTCCAGAGAGCTGCTGATAACACTCCAGCCTGCCTTTACATAGGTGAGTAAAATCTGATCTTTCCCACAGTCTCAGTCTCTGGGTGTTGCCTCACCCAGCCATGTTATGGTTGATACATTGTGTCAACGTGGGGAGTCTAGAGGTTTGGCTAAGTGACTCAGTAGGAAGCAGGGTGCTTACTTTGTATACATCCTGAGCCTGTGGAAGGGGAGGGCATGGAGATTATGTGAGAGCTACACCCCCCTTAGGTGGGGGTAGTCTGTTGACGATGTAAGGCAAGAAAGAAGCTGCTTGCTGCCATTCCTCTGGTTTGCTCTGGCTGCTTTGCAGTTCGGCTGCCATTCCCTCTTTGCTCTTGTTGCTTTGCTACTTTCTGCCTTGGGGCCAACCAAGTATGGACTGAAACCTCCACAAACTGTAAGTGAAATAAACCTTTCCTTCCTTCATTTTGGGCGTTGGATATTTTGTCTCAGCAACGATAGAAAAGTAACCAAGACAAGCCATTACCTAACAATACCCCCCCCTTTTTTTCCTACTCTTATCAATAGGCAGTATTGAGTGTGTACTAGCCAGGCAGTGGTAAGAAGCATTGCCTTATTTAATCCTTACACCCAACAGAACAATACAAGCCCTATAAATTAGATTATCCTAGTTTATTCAATGAGTAAACTGGGCTCAGAAAAAGAATAACATAGCAAAGGTCATACTGACAATACATGTCTGAAGTGAGATTTGGAGGTAAATCTATGTGATTGGCAGAATAATGGTCCCCAACAAACTCCATGTCCCAATTTTCGGAGTCTATAAATATGTTATTTGGCAAAGGGACATTCATATGTGATTAAAGGCCTTGCAATGGAGAAATTATCCTGGATTATTTGGGTGGGCTCAGTGTGAACACAAATGCCTTGTAAAGGAAAACAGGAGGCAGGAGAGTAGTAGATGACAGAAGCAGTGGCCTGGAAATGCGGGATGGTGGCCCCTTGCAGACATTCTCTTGGAACTAGAAAAGCAAACAAAAGGATTCTCCCCTAGAACCACCAGAAAGAATTTGGCTCTGTCAAGACATTTTAGAATCCTGGATGTGTGTGTGTGTGTGTGTGTGTGTGTGTGTGTGTGTGTGTGTGTTGTTGTTGTTGTTATTGTTGTTGTTTTTTAGTGCCGGGGATGATCAAACCCGGGGCCTCACACATGGTAGGCAAGTGCTCTGCCACTGAGCTATAACCCCACCATTTTAGACTTCTGACCTCAACAAATATAATATGTTTGTGTTGTTCAGAGGCGCTGAACTTGTGTTCACTTCTTAGGGCAGCTGTAGGAAACTAATACAACCTGATATAAGGAGCAGTGCAAAGAGAGTGGTGGTGGTTTCGTCAGTGATTTATTTCTAAGTTGCTGTTAGACATTTTCCATATGGAATTAGGGAACTGTGATGATGATTATTTTAACTTTTAGAGCCTGAGCCTGAACTCTTAACCACTGAGCTGAATGGCTGCTCTCCATCTCCACCCCTCAAAATGCCTCTTGGTATTTCAAGGTTGTCATTTATATGCAGAATTATTTTTTAAGTACATTTATTGAGTTGTGCAACTACCACTACAATTAATTTTAGAATATTTTCATCATCTTCCAAGCCTAGGTAGCCTCAAATCTACTTTCTCTTTTATTTTTGTCTTTTTCAAAAACAGTTTTAAAACAAGACATTCACAAGGAGAGAGAAGGGCCTTGGAGATAATCTTCTAGGCCACTGTTTTACAGATGATGAAACTGGCTCTGTGAAGAATTGACTTAGCCAAGGCACACACTGAACCCTGGGCCAGTATGAGAGCCCAGTCCACACCTTGATCCAATCCTTACTCTGCTCACCTCCCTTATCTCAGCATTTGGTGTGGATTTGTGCACATTAATTGGACATTTTCCATGAACATGGTTTGGTTGCTGTGCATAAGGTGGTTATTTATAGGCAATTTTTCATATCACCAAGTATATCCTTGCCTAATAAGTTGTCCTATTATTCTGGATTAGTAAACCTCATACTGTTATAACAAGTTTATTTCAGAGCCATATATATTATAAAAATAGATCATTCTGCTGTAACATATCTTTAACATTCTGGGTTTTTATAGAAGTGCTTGTGCTGGTAGTGGTAAATTTTACTATCTTCCATTTGGGATAGAATCATTCATAAATCCACCCACATTTTGATGCAAACTATGAGAAACTGGGTCAAAAGGCACTCTTCTGGTGGGTCTACAGACCACATCACCGCTTTCAGTAAGATAGCTTGAGACTAATAAACCCAGAAATACATGGTATCCATGATTCCACACACCATGCGTACACATGGGTCTCAAATAAAGATGCATACCTGGTGGCTATGGACATATTTAATATTTTCTAACCTTCTTTCCCAGACATGGGCTCATTTTCAGTCTAGCTGAGTGCCTGGTATATACAGGCATTGATGTATATGCTGGGGATATGATAGAATTAATAGGCCCCAGTTCCTAAACTGGTGGAGCTCCCATTCTAGTTGGGATTCAGTCAGCTGGAAATCCTTACAAACAGCTGAATATAGGTATAGTAATTTCTCTTAACTATTTCACCAATGAGGACACAAAACCAGAGAATTTACTAAGCCAAGAGGATCCCACAGCCTGTTGTGGTCAAAGCAGACTAGAGCCAAGGTCTCTCCCTTTGTGCTTTGTGGACCTCTGTTTCTATAGGTCAGCTGCATAAAAACACCCTGGAATTCTTGTTAAAAATATACAATTCTCAAACCTGAAATTGCTGGAAAAACTGGGACGGTGGCTAAGGAATGGAAATGTTTAACAAGTTGTTAGGTGACTGACATTTAGTTAAATTTATAGACCTCTGAATAACTCACCTGTCAGTAGTTCTCTATTTCCACTGTATGTAGGAATTAGATGAAGCATCAACACAGAAAACAAAATCAAAAATTTTTAAATAGAAAATGATACACAGAAGCAAAATGCAACCTCAGACCTCCAGCCCATCCAGAACAAGTCCAGGAGACAATGAGATAGAAGAAAATGGAAGATACATACCTGAAATTTCTGAAATAATAGCAACAAAAGTAAAGAAATAAATCCATGCAGTTACAGAGGAAATCAGATCAGAAATAATCTCTCAGTCAAAAAAAAAGTGATGATCATAGTGAAAGAATTGCTTAGCCAATGTAGAGTAGATATAGATTAAAAAATAAAGGAGCATAGGAAAAGGATGGAACTTGTGAATGCCCAATATAGGAAAGAAATGGAATGTATGAAATGGATTCAAAAATATCCAGGAAATTAAAAATTCCATTGAAAGCTTGCAAAACCACTTGAACAAAACTGAAGATAGACTTTCAGACCTTGAAAACAGGATCATGGCTAGTAATCCTGAAAGGAAATATCTCTTAAAAATAACAAGGGATCAGGAAAAAAAAATTCAATAACTGCAAGATGATGCAAAGAAAAATAATGTAAGACTGATTGGTGTCAGTGAAAAGGCAGGTTTCAACATTAATGACACGAAAAGACTATCTGGAGAAGGAATAGCAGAAAATTTCCCAAGCATGGGAACAAAATCTGACACACAGACAAGTGAGGCACACAGAACTCCAAATAGCCACGACCAAAATAATCTACACCCAAGCATATAGTAATAAAGATTCCAAAAATTCAGCACAAGAACAGGATATTGAAACTGTTAGAGAAAAGAAACAGATCCCCTGTAAAGGAAAGCCCATCAGAATCACAGCACACTTCTCAACACAAACCCTCAAATCAAAAAGAGCTTGGAGTGATGTATTTCAAGTCCTGAGAGAAAACAACTTCCAACTCAGATTGATGTACCCTGCAAAACTATCCTTCAAAATTAATGGAGAAATAAGATGTTTCCATGGCAAAGAACAACTGAAGAAATTCATCACCACCAAATCAACCTTACAAACAGTACTGAAAAATATTCTAGACAGAGATAAAAATGACCACAATTCCAAGAACCATATCAGAAAGAAGCCACCAGGCATATGAAGCAATTAAACAGAGGGAATAAATGGAACCAATAGTGGGAAAATAACATGACAAAGATAAGCCAATACTTATCAGTTATAACCAAAAGAAATAGACTGGCATAATGGATCAAAAATCCAACAATATGCTGTATACAAGAAACACACTTACTGCAAAAGGAAATTCATAGAATGACAGTCAAAGGATGGAAAACAATACCCCATATAACAGGAACCCCCAAAAAGCAGAGGCAGCTGTTCATTTGGAGACAATGTGGACTTCAAACCAAGAAGGATCAAAAGAGATTTTAAAAAGTGTAGAGAGCCCTTCCCAGTTCTTGTTGTAGTCTAGGAAGTTTATATTTGTAATTCAATAGTAATGTTACTGGAATCCCATTGAGTTAATTCCAATCTACTGCTCCTAGTTCAACACATGGCATAAAGAAAGAGACAATAATATATTTAAAATGGTAGGGAATCAAGGGGGTTCTGCATCTGGCTAGGATGATGGTTAACCAGAACTAAGGCCTTGACCTAGGACCGAATCCAGATTTTATTAATTCATGAAAAAGGGAGTGGCTTGAGGATGAGTGACCATGAGAGTGGTGGGAAGTATGTGAGGGCCATGTGCTGGGCTAGGTTAGGAGGCCTGAAATCACCTCTGCAATATGCAGAGAGAAGGATATGGGGAAAGAGTAATCTGCATAACACAATTGAGATAGTATCTAATGTTTTGTGGTCAATGCTTCAGCTCTGATGGGTAATCTTGTATGTTCTGGGAAGTCATAGCATCTTATCTTGAGGCTGTATCCCAGCCAACAGCATGGACCACAGCTCTCCATCCTGCCTTGCACAGGCTCACACATGTTTTATTTGAGAGCTACAGGGGGCCTGGGGAAACACTGCCCTGTCATCTTTGCTTCAAAGACTACATATTAGCACTTCAGCTGGACCAATCTGCATTGCTTAAAGCCAACTGAAGAATAAGAAGTCCTAACCAGCTCTGTACCTATTAATACAAGGAAATAGGGTCAGGATCAGCCATAATGGAGACAATTGTTCCTCCTTCAAGGAGAGTCACTCAGGTGGTCCTCCACAAAAAAGGTCACTACATATTTGGTAGGGGAAAACTTCAAGAGGAAGAGGTAACAATCATAAATATGTATGCACCAAGCATGAGAACACCCAACTATACCAGACAAATATTAATAGACATGAAAAATAAAATAAGCAAAAACACAATTGTAATAGTGAACCTTAATACCCCATTGTCACAAAGAGATCAACTAGACAAAAAATCAGCACAGAAATATCAGAACTGAACAAAATCTGTGAACAAATGGACTTAGTAGATGTTTACAGAGCGTGTTCCACCCAACAACATCAGAATACACATTCTTCTCAGCTGCATATGGGACATTCTCTAAAATAGACCATATACTAGCCCACAGAATATGCTTAGGTAAATGCAAAGGAATTGAAATTATCTCATGCATATTATCTAACTATAGTGCAATAAAATTGGAAATTAATGGCAAAAGTAACTGCAAAAACTCCATAAATACATGGAAATTAAATAACACCCTCCTGAACAACCAATGGACCACAGATGAAATTAAAGGAGAAATTAAACAATACCTACAATTAAAGAAAAATGCAGATACAGATACTGGAACCTGTGGGATGCAATGAAAGCAGTCCTAAGCAGGAAATTTATAGTGATAAATTCTCACCCCAGGAAAACAGAATGAGTACAAATAAACAACCTAATGTTGCACCTTAAGCTTCAGGAAAAATAGGAGCAAGTCAAGCCCAAAGCCCATACAAGGAAGAAAATTATAAAGATCTGAGCAGAAATTAATGCAAATGAGACTAAGAAAACAATACAGAGAATTAATGAATCAATGAGTTGGTTGTTTAAAACAATAAATAAAATTGCCAACCTGATCAAAAAAAAGGAAAGAAAAGACTCAAAGTGCATTGAGGCATGAAAAAGATGAAATCACTACAGATCCTGAGGAAATTCAAAAGAGCATCAATACCTACTTTGAAAATCTTTATTCTGGAATACGAAGGAAAACACAAGAAATGGACAGATTCCTAGATAAGTATGAATTACCAAAGCTCAATCAAGAAGATATAAAAATTCTGACTAACCCAATATGTTAATGAGATAAAAATGCAATTTAAAATTACCAACAAAGAAAAGCCCAGTTTCTGATGAATTCATTGCTGAATTCTACAAGAAATTTAGAGATTTACTTTACAAATACTCCTCAAATTCTTTAATAAAATTGAAAGGGAAGCAATACTCCCTAACTCATTCCTGAAGGCAAGTATTACCCTCATATCAAACCCAGAGAAAGACCCAACCAAAAAAGAGAACTACAGGCCAACCTCTCTAATGAACATAAATGCAGAAATTGTCAATATGATACTAGCAAACATAATGCATCAAATCATCAAGAAGATTAAATACCATGACCAAGTAAGATTCATCCCAGGAATGCAAGGATGATTCAACATACACAAATCAATAAATGTAATACACCATATCAAGAGAGCCAAAGACAAATATCACATGATCATCTCAACTGATGCAGAAGAAGCTTTTGACAAAGTGCAACACCATTCATGATAAAAAACCTACAGAAAATTGGAATCTTTATCTCAATCTGATAAAAAGCTATTTATGACAAACCAACTGTGAACATCACACTAAATGGCCAAAATTGAAAGCTTTCACTCTAAAATCAGGAACAAGGGAAGGATGTCTGCTATCACCACTCCTATTCAATATAGTTCTGGAAACATTAGCCAGAGTAATAAGAGTGAGAGATAAAATACCTCTCAGTCTAATACCTATTTTGTTTAAAACTGTTATCAAATTCATAAGGACCCCTATGAATGTGTTCTGTTCTATCAATGAAGTCATCAATACTGTAATGGTCCCATCTTAAACAGGGAATCATTATGAAGTGGAAAATTAAATCAGTTATCAAGGGGCTGGAGATATGATCAGCAGCACAGCACCTGCATGGCAAGCACAAGGTTGTGAGTTTAATTCCTGGTACCAAAAAAATCAGTCAATCAATCAATCAATCAATGATCAATGGACATGAATGACTGTTTTCTAACCTTTCTAGAGAAAGAAAAAAGATCAAAGGCCAGCTTGGAGCTGCTCATTTAAAATATAATGTCTAGGACTTGTAAAATATGTGTACTTTGGAGATAGCTTTCTCTGATGTTATCCAGAGATTAATTCTCTCCACAGTGTCTTAGGATGAGGATTTTTCCTGCCAGTGGTGTGAAAGACCCCTACTGTAAACACTATGTGTCTTCCTGGAAGAGCATGTTTTCTGAGTCCCTTCTAACCCAGGGATGGGGGTATGTGGTCTGAAAGGAATGCCTGTCTTTTGTGCCCTCATAGATGAGCACTAATCTTCTAAGGGTTCAGGAGCCTTGGAAAGGAAAATGATTCTCAAAATTGGCACATTTGACATCTAACAGGTTAGGAGTTATATTTTCCCATATCATAATGGAGCTCTCACAGAGATAATTGAAAGGAGGTAAGAGTTTGCTTTTATCTGCTTGCACTGTGAAAATATTTTGACTAGATTCTAGATTGTGATGTGTTTAGGTAACCAAGAATTGTCACCTCTTGTTTGTGGGTTGCTTATGTATTGGTACTTTTTATTTTGCTTTGTTTTGTTTTGTTTTGTTGTCAAAATGGTAGTAAGCTTATGTTGGGTGCCTAGAAAGAATGTGATGCCTTTTTTTGAGTTCTTTACTCTGTTCTACCATGTAAATCACGAGGAGGATGGCCTTGACTGGCAAGTAGACCAGCTGCAACAGATAGAGGAGGACCTTGAGCAACAGCTGGCTGCTGCAGAGCTCATGCTGCAAGGCATGGCAAGCACTACCTCCTCCAAAAATGTCTCCAGAAGCATAAGTCCTCATTTTCTCCTCCTGAGAAAATCCCCTGGTTTTTCATGTTAGGCCAGCTATTCATCAAAAGGTGGAGGTAGAAGAACCCCTAGACTAGGGAGGAAGACTGATAGGGAAGCACACAATGTACACTACCTATATAGCTATGATATGGGAGCAGATGTGGGAGCTAGCAAAACAACTGAAGCAGAAGGTGGGTGAAACAGTGCTCTCATGGCTGCTACAGCTGTGGGATGATGGAGCTGATAACACACAGTGAAGCCCACAGAGACGTTCCAGGTGGTCAGCACAGCCAGCTCTAGAGATGGGTTCTGCAGGATGTGCAGAGGACCGACCCAGAAGCAGGTAATCAGACTGTGATAAATTGGTTGACGGCAGTGGCTTGCCTGGTTTGGGAGAATCCAGGTGACCTGCCAGAGCAAGTCACTGAATGAACAACCTATCAGATTTGATAACTGTGCTATGTGAAATGGCCATTTGGCAAATGATGTTCATGCTGCAGTACCATAGCCCAGAGGAGGAACTGCTGAGGGCACGCATAAAGGACATGATCCTGGAGAGTGGGCCAGCTGGCACATTTGGGTCAGTGGCAGCCCTTCTAACCTCCTTCACAGATCACCTACTCCATGATGCTGTGGTTGCCTTGGCCAGGCTGGAAGATGTGGAAGTGAAGCACCAAGGTAAGGTGAGATCAAAGGAGAAAAAGAAGGGGGGCTCTAGGGGAATGGGGTCATCCCCCCAAGGACAGGCTGTGGGGCCACCAAAGGTTGGTCAGCACCAGATCTGGACAGACCCGCTGGCTTCCAGCCTAGCCACAGATAAGTCAGAAATGCAGCCTGTGGATATGTTGCCGATTCTGTGGGGGCAGTTACACCCTAAACACCAATACCAGCCAGTGGGCCAGGACCAGAAGGCAAAAGCAGCCCCCGTGAAGCAGGAAGAAATGACACTGGCCTTCTTTTACCCTAGGTAGAAGGAAAGCCAAGGTACCCAGGTCTTGGGAGTACCGGGAGACCGGAGGCCACATGTGAACTTGACTATTTAGTGCCCCCCCAAAATGTACTAGCACTGATAGATACCAGAGCTGAGTTAACTCTTATATATGGCAACCCAGACCATTTTATAGGACCCACTGCATGCATTGAAGTGTAGAGGTCACTACATCATGGTCCAGAAGACCCAGGTGACTTTGGGTATCAGACACTTGCCCCCATATGATGTTTATGTCCTCCACACCCATATGATGTTTATGGTTCCCCGGTTGCTGAGTACATACTGGGAGTGGACGTACTGACTGGTGCTCAGCTACACACCATGCAGGAGGAATGGTAAAAGCTGTAGTATGAGGACATCTGCAGCACATACCACTACATTTCCCAAATTCCATTTGAGTTGTGTGCGTGAAACATTGTGGACTGCCTGGAGGTAATGCAGCAATGGGACAGACTGTCAGTGGAAGCTGCTTGCTGGACAGATGCGGAGAAGCTGCTTTTCAGGACTCAAGGAGAGCTGTTGCATAGGTGCAAACCATACTAGTCATTGACCCTAACCTGCCATTTATCTTGTCAGTGTGGATGACGATGGATTTGGCAGGGGCCTATGGTAAAGACAGGGCAAGTGGAAGCACCCTGTTGGGTTTTGGTCACAGTTGTGGAAGGGAGCCAAGATCTGGCAATCCCTGATTGAGAAACAGCAGCACTGAATGCTGCTCTGCATGCCTCTGAGAAACCACAGGACAGATAAAGGGCTGGGTACAGATGTGGACTGCCCATCCCAGGAGTCGGGTGGCACAGTCCCCTGCCCTCATGTGTTGGGGCGCAGACCTCCAACAGCTATCCTGTTGGCAGCCAAACTGGCAACATTTTTGGAACCCATGATGTACACGGCCCAGGAACCCATCTGGGAGGATGGACTATAGGACTTGACCCCTAGTCCCTATGCAGAAGGGAAAGAGGGACTTCTGGCTGATGCTGGATATAGTGATGAGTCGAGCCATGCAATGGACAGCGGTCACTGTCCAGTCAAGTATGAAGTACTTTGGTTTGAAACCAGAACAGGCAGATCCAGTCCGTAGGCAGAGTTATGGACAGTGTGACTGCTTGTGATGCATGAAGAAGGCCCCCTACATGTGTGCACAGACAGTTGGGCCATCTTAAGGGGGCTGATGCTCTGGCTGCAGGCTTGGGAAACTCAGGAGTGACAGATAGTGCACCATCTCTTGTGAGGTGCCAACCTATGGCAAAACATATGGGAGAGTGCCCAAAAAGCTGACCATGTAGGGTATCATGGTTCAGGACATAAGCCCCTCCCCTCACCAGGACATGACTTAACGGATGCCTTGACCACGAATTGCAATGGTTCATCACTAAGAATACTATCTTACCAAAAATATTGACTGCTACATATGGGATGCTGCTAGAAATAGCATCTGACCAGGGGTAAGGACCATAGAGCTAGCCCTTAGGTTGAAGCTCTTGCCTAAGCCTTGAATGTTATGCATCAGGCTTTGATGCTGCTTATGGATGAAACTGTTCAAATGAAAAAAGTGGTTTTGCAAAACTACATGGCTCTTGATTTGCTGACTGTAGCACAGGGAGACACATGTGCCCTGTTACATATAACATTACATTTATGT
>NW_004955434.1:9852303-9858471 GCF_000276665.1 Chinchilla lanigera
AACAGAAGGCCATGAGGCAGCCAGAATCTCAGCATTTATTGATTGAGGAAGCAATTATTGGATGATCAGAGGGTGGTGATGATCTTAAACTAATGAGAATCTTGACCTAGAGCATTTTTAGTCTTAGTCTTAGTCTGAAGGGTTTTAGACTTAGTCATAGTAGGTTGGAGAGGATGACCCACCCCTAATGGGATAAAGAGAAGTTTCAAAAGGGTGATATCAAAAATCCTGACTCTATTTATCACTTAGGGAAGTATACAAAACTAGCCATTGTGAGCTTGTGGTCTCCAACAGAGGAGTGTGATATGGGGATCCACTCAGACTTCTTCAAAGCTCAGGGGCATCTACAGACACCTAAGGACATGGCTCTGCTTGTCTAGCACAGGCACACTGTGGGATACAGGAATATAAACATGATCTAGCACAGGTAAACATGCATTCACTGGTTATGGCACTATGTAGGAAGGTAAATATGAGATAACAACCTATATAAGAAAAATACAATGAAGATGCAGGCTTCTCTTGTGCTCTTACACTTTCTTCTGCACCATGCTGCCTGCTGCTGTTGCCGATGCCTTGCACCCATGCCTTCTTTAACCTGGGACCTCACCTGTGAAAATCTCCCTTAGGCCCCCCAAGCAAGCCAACAGAGGCCCTTTGTCAGGAATAATTCATATAGCAAATTCACAACATGGGTGGCACACAGCTCAAACTACAATCACCCTATAGGATTACAAGTATAGTTGCTTAGTTAATATCGATCCAATAGGGAAATGTGCCACATAGTAAGTGTATGTGGAAAGATCAAAGGAATTATTGGAAAGGGAGGGGAGTATGTCTAGATGTTCTGGTCCAGATGTGTCTGATGCATACTGGCCTCATTGGACTATGCAGTGCTAACTACAGTATAATCTCAATTTGTTGTTTATCTCACAGGCCTGGCTATTTAATCTCTATCCTGCTGTCTGGCTGTCTTCAAATTTTCCTCCAGACACAATTCTGCTGTCTTTTTTTTTGTGTGTGTTAAGTTCCTGGAGGGCACAATCCCTCTCTGACTGTCTATTGATTTTATATAATTTAGCCATCCATGAGATTATCACCAGAACCCAAGAAATGGCCCTGAATCGAGTCTACATAAGCAGACCTACAAAAAAAAAAAAAAAAAAAAAAAAAAATGAGGAAAAGACAAATTAAAAAAAAAAACCTTTACCTTCCATTTCTTATATTTACCTTATATTCTTATATTTCTTAATCACTTTTTTACAGTTTATCACCCCTACAAGAACATACACTTTTATTTGTCTAATTACTTTTCCCCAATTTATCACTCTTTGTTAAAACTGTATATCAGCTTCCAAGTCTGGGAGGGATTTCCAGGTCTCTTGGTGTTTTCATTTCTTTTCTGTGAAACCTCCCATCCCCTCTATATTTAAAAATATTAACATCCATAAAATGAATGCTTTTTCTCCTGTTAACCTTTTTTAATTTAATTCTCATGCTACAGTTACTAAACCTATGAGGAAAATATTTGAAATGGGATTTTTCCTTTATAGGAACACACACAAAAAACTGTTTTGTAGTGAATCATGGATATTTTACCATTGTTTCTTTAAAAGCTTTGTTGCAACCAAATGATGAATATATAGTAGAACATCAACTTTCCGGTATTAAAGGATTGTTCTTAAGGTTAAGTAAATGAACAAACAGAAAGCATTTAGAATTGTGTTTTGCAAGTGGCAAGAGGTTGCTTTTATTATTAGTTATAATCGATGGGATGAACAACAGGACGTTTTGGTCAGAGAAACTGTCTACATTTGCACATTTCCTACAGCAGCACAGTTTCAACTGTGCACAGGGGGCAGAGAGCAGGAGAAAGAGAGGTTTTTCCAGGCTCATGTGAACAGACAACAGTGGGGAGCTGAGAACTTGGCTCCTCCACCCTGAGTGCTTTATGCTGCCTGTGTGGCTACATTTACGAATTTAGACAAACCTCCTGGACCTCAGACATCAGCTCCCTAATCCCCATGTTACATCTGTGGGACTCCAGGAATCCATAGGCTCCCAGGATGGCCAGAACAAAAGCTGAAATCAAGTTACAGGATTAGCAGAGTTACTTCAGGTACTTCTGGGATGGCAAATAAACTCATGTGAAAGGTTAGATACTGCTGCCAAAGTCAGCAGTTAACTGAAGAAACAACCTGCCCTAAGGTTTGGAATAGCAGCCCTCAAACCCTGGCCCATCACGCCCAGAATTCCAGGGATGCAGGTGACCTGAGGTTGTGTGCTTGAGAAAGAGAAAAATCTGGAAGAGAATGGGGCCTCCAGATCCCTGCTGACCATGCAACTGTCTGGTAAGTGCTGAGAGCAGACAGCTGAGAAATAAACCTGAATTTTCTATAGTAAAAATGCTCTTATAGAGGCTAGATCTTACATATTACAGATATAAACCATATGTCTAAATATAATACAAAAATTAAAAATAAAATGCTTTTTTTTTTTTTTTTTTAGAAGCTGCAGCTCAGTGGCAAATCCCTTTCATAACATGCACAAGGTCATTGGTTATATCTCTGGCATTGGAGGAAAATGTCCATAAGCAATTTAGAAAATTCAGAAAACATAATGAAGAAAATAAAATTATCATTTTTGTGTGGTTCTTTTTGGTTATCATCTGATTATGTATGTATATTGTATAACTTGGCAAAATTGAGGTTTGAAATTACATGTCTTGATTTTCCCATACTATATCATGAGTACTATTCCATGTCCTTAATTATTCTTCAAAATATTATTTTCAAGTTACAAAGCATCCTCTTCGGTAGCTGGGACTATATGTCTCTGAATTATTATTTTTAGGGTTTTTTTCTAAATTATTTATAGCTATAGCCGTGTGGCCTTATACTTTATATAAATATGTGTGCACACCTCTTACTATGTCCTGAGGTTGAAAACCTAACATGGAGTAGTTACTGAGACTTTGTATGTTCCCTTAGTAGCAGGAACTCAAACTCCCCTTCCAGGGATCTTGGGAATGAAGAGGAAGAGCAGAGATAGCTGAACAGATCTAGGCTAATCATTACCAGGACACAACACTAAAAGGTGAGATTTTTCAGTGATGATAAGTTAGAGTTAGGGTTGTGGATCAAGAAACAAATCCCAACAATATGAAGAAATACATTTAATTAAAAAAGAATCTCACAAATTAAAAACCAAGATGTAGAAGATTATATTCCATGCAAGAAGAACCTAGAAAAAGGCAGGATTAGATATCCTAATTTCAGACAAAATGAATTTCAAGTGAAGACTGATCAAAAGAAACAAAAGATCACCACATACTTGTCAAGGGAAAAATTCAACAGGAAAATATAACAGTTATAAACATATATGCATCAAATAGTGATGCACCCAACATAAAACAAACACTAACAGACGTTAAAAATCATATAAACACCAATGCAATTGTAGTGAGTGTCTTAATTACTTTTCTCATTGCTGAAACAAAATACTTGACACTCAAAATTAAAGGAAGAAAGGATTATTGTAGCTCACAACTTATAGAGGTTTCAGTTTGTACTTCGCTGGTTCCAAGGCAAGATGGCATAGCAGAGGAGAAACAGTTCACAGCAGGCAGAAGGCAATAAGTACCAAAGAAACAAGGAAGCAAGTTGCGGTGGCAGCCTTCTTTGTGTCCCTTATATTCTATCCAGCTACATACCCCTAGGAAGGGTAACACTCACACACAGAATGGGCCTTCCCATTATCCACACCCAAAATTATGTCAAACCAATCAGTGGACTGATTTAGTAATCACACACTGTTAATCCCAACATCACACACACTAGACCCAGCCACCTCTGAAAGCCCCACCTATGATTGCATGCAGCATTGAGAGGACATCTAGACACAAACATAAGAATGAGGGACCTTGCCGGGTGTGGTGGTGCATGCCTGTAATCTCAGCATTCAGGAGGCTAAAACAGGGGCATTGCTTTTAGTTTGAAGCCAGCCTAGGCTACAAAGTGAATTCAAGGCTAGCCTGAACTGCAGAGCTAGACCCTGTCTCAAAAAGAAAAAAAAAAAAAAGAAGAGGGTCCTCAATATTATACTGTCACAAATACAAGATAAAATCAACAAAGAAATATCAGAGTAAAACATAATAACCCTATTTAACCCTAATTCTAAAACCAGAAAAGGATTCAACCAAAAAAGAGAACTACAGGCCAACTTCTTTAATGAACATAGATGCAAAAATCCTCAGTAAGATACTGGCAAACAGAATGCAGCACATCATTAAAAAGATTCCAAACTATGATGAAGTAGGATTTATTGAAGAGGGAGAGGTGCTTCAACATAGGAAAATCAATAAATGTAATACACCACACAAACAGAAACAAGGACAAAAATTACATAATCATCTCAATCAATGCAGGAAAAGCCTTTGACAAAATCCAACATTTATTCATGATTTAAAAAGAAAAACAAAAAAATCCTGAGTCAGGCATAGTGGCACATGCCTGTAATCCCAGCACTTGGGAGGCTGAGGTAGGAGGATCACTGTGAGATCAGGCTAGTCTGGGTTACATAGTGAGTTCAAAGCCAGCCTGAACTATACATAGTAAGACCTGTCTCAAAAAACAAAACGAAACAAAAACAAAAAAAACCCCACCAATTTCTCCAGATAAGAATAGAATGTTTTTATCTCAATCTGATAAAAACCATCTATGACAAACCGATAGTTAACATCTTAAAGTGAAACTGAAAGTTTTCCCTCTAAAATCAGGAACAAAGAAAAGATGTCTGATGTCTGCTATCACCACTACTGTTCAGTACAGTTTTCAAAACATTTGCTGAAGCAATTAGACAAGAGAGAGATAAAAGGGACATGGATAGGAAAGAAGAAATTAAATTATCATTATTTGGAAATGACGTGATCCTCCACATGGAAGACACAAAAACTCCACCAAAATATTCCTGGAATTAATAACCGGACTCAGTAGCATAGAGGATACAAAGTCAATGCTGAAAAAACAATAGTGTTCCTGTACATCCACAACAAACTCACTGAAAGAGAAATTAAGAAAACAGTATCCTTCACAATGACACTAACATATGAAATACTTAGGAATTAACCTAACCAAAGAACTGAAAGACTTCTACAATAAAAACTACTGTACTCTGATAAAGGAGATTGAAGAGGACATCAAAAAATGTAAAGCTATCCTCTGTTCCTCCATAGGAAAAAGCAATATAGACAAAATGGCCATACTTTCAAAACTTATAGATTCAATGCAGTCTCAATCAAAATACTAATAGATTTCTTCACAGAACTAGAGAAAGCAATTCTAAAATTCATATGGAAACAAAAGAGACCTAGAATAGCAAAAGCAATTCTGGGCAACAAGGATAAGGCAAGAGCCATTACAGTCCTGGACTTCAAGTTGTACTACAAAGCTACAATGATAAAAACAGCATGCTATTGGAAAAAAAGATGTGTGGGTCAATGGGAACAGAATAGAGAATACATAAAAGATCCCAGGCACAGTTCACTACTTTATCTTTGACAAAGGGCCCAAATCCTTTGCTGCAGGAAAGATAGCCTTTTTAATAAACAGTTTTGGGAAAACTGTCTATTCATATGTCAAGCATTGATCCATATCTCTCACCCTGTACTTAACTAAAATTAAAATGGATCAAAGATCTAAATATTAAACCAGAAACAATCTTCTGGAAGACAATATAGATAAAATTTTTGAAGACTTAAGCATAGGCAAAGAAGTATCGGAACAGAACTCCAGCTGCACAAGAAATACTATCAAGAATCAACAAATGGGATCACATCAAATTAAAAAGCTTCTATACAGCAAATGAAATCACCAACAGGGACAACTTACAGAATGACAAAAAATTTTACCAGCCACTCCTCAAAGGACTAAGATCTAGAATATATAAAGAACTCAAAATATTACCCACTCAAGAAAAGGGCCACTGCAGTGAATAGACACTTCTTAGTTGAAAAAATATAAAGCACCAATAAATACATGAAAAAAATGTTCAACAATGCTTACCATTCAAGAAATGAAATTTTAATGCCTGTAATCTCAGCATTCAGGAGGCTAAAACAAGGGGATTGCTTTTAGTTTGAAGCCAGCCTAGGCTACAAAATGAATTCAG
>NW_004955434.1:9858571-9864716 GCF_000276665.1 Chinchilla lanigera
AAAAAAAAAAAAAAAAAAAAAAAAAAAAAAGAGTCCTCTTTTTAAGGTGCTTTTAAATACCTCTAAAATTTTTAAGAGGTGTTTTTAAACACCTCTAAAAACTTTAAACAACACTGAAATTCCACCTCATTCCAGGAAGAATGACTATCATTCCTAAAAAAATTTTAAACACCTAAAAAAATTTTAAACAACACTGAAATTCATCTCATTCCAGGAAGAATGACCATCATCAAGATATCAACCAATAACAAATGCTGGAAAGGTTGTGGAGGAAAAGATACCTTCTTCACTGTTGATGGGACTAACAGTGGTACAACCATTGGAAATTACTGTAGAAATTTCTAAAAAACTAAAAATAGAAATTTCATTTAATCCAGTTTTTCCCTTTCTAGATATCTTCCCCAAAGAGTTAAAGAGGAGAGGTCCCAATAGGGCAGAGTAGAGAGTGTCAGCAATTAAGTTTCTCCAGCACAAAGTGCCTAGAGTCTGGAAAACAATAACTTGGGGAGGAACTGAAGTGAGTGGAGCACACATGGGAACCTTCAGGAAATTGATAGAAGAGAAGAAAATAGGATTAAGTGACACAGGAAAAAAAAATAGATCACACCATGGAGGAGAGACTGTGCAGCCTCTGATGGTGTCTGGCTAGCCACTAGTTGGGAGGCAAACTGAAACGAACAAATTTCTGCTCACAGAGAACTGGAGAACTGTATTAGAATGGGGAAAGTCTTCTGCAGTTGGGGCAGCAGGGAGAACAGAAGACACTGCTCCTTGAGCAACCTTCCACAGTCAAGAGTTGTTGAGTTATCTCAGTAAAAGTGTCTGAGGCCATAGTCATACAAAGCAGGAGCTGGCAGGAATGCCATTGTTGGGAAGGGTTTCATGTTTGAACCTGGATCCCTGTTGTCTCACACTACCAAGTTCCCAGAGTGGATGAGGGAAAGCCGGTCACAGGAAAGTGCTGAGAGGCAGGCACTCCTGAAAACAGACTTGGCCCTTACCAGAGGCCAGTTTCAGCCTCAACTACACGGGGATTGGAAGCTCACATTGGTGCCATGGTCCCACTGTGAGCAGAACTCTACTCCCAGCCCCGTGCTGGGGGCAGACTGCTACCTTAGACTTCCAGCATGAACAAGGACACATTCTCGCCTGAGCTCTGCTCTTTAACCTAGCCTGAGGAGAAGAGCCACATACCCAAAACAAGAGAAAATTTTCTTTTACTATTATTTAACTGTATTATTTTTTCAGTTTCTATTTTACTTTAAAAATATTTTTACTGTTTGCTGTTTTTCTCCTTCTATACATTTTCCCCAATACTTTTATTTAATCATTTTACCTTTTTTCTTTTATTTGCATATCTGTGTATGTGTATTTTTCTTCTTGCCTCTTTTTCTCCCAATGTAGAAAGGTAAAGCAAGGGGCTGGGGATTTAGCTCAGTGGCAAAAGCGCCTGCCTGGCAAGTGCAAGGTCGTGAGTTTGGTTCCTCCTACTGGAGAAAAAACAAAAAAAAAAAAAAAAAAGAAAGATAAAGCACTCCCTTGTCCCTTTATATCCTTTTATCCGTATCTCTTCAACTGACTTTCTCCTGTGTTGTATTCATTCTCAATCTTTGTTTTCTTTGCTCTCCACCTTTTTGTTTGTCTCCCTTTAACTTTTTCTGTAATATTTTATATTAATCATAGTTTTCCAATTCCCTTTTCTCCTTATCAATTTTGTAACCAGCTTTCCTTGTCATTCTCTTCTAAATATATGATAGCATACGCTTATCATCCATAGGATCCTTTGCCCCCCTTCTATTTCCTCCTTCCCATAACACAGAGCTGAAGATTTAAACACTTTTTTTCCTTTTCTCCTGTTCACTCCCCAACCCCTGGGCTTTAGATAACTGATTGTATAAAATTGCTCTTAAATGTATTTTTCACTGGTAGAAGAGACACAGACATTACAGCGCACACTAGCTGTAAGTCACGACTTAGGTGCCGGAAGAGTTAAGAGTGAAGTATGTTAAGCCCTACGAGCAAGTAACTTCTAACCCAGATTAATTTACCCAGCAAAGCTATCCCTCAAAATAGATGGAGAAATAAGGTATTTCGATGAAAAAGACCAGCTCAGAAGATATGAGTTCTAAGCCAGCTGTAGAGAAAATATTTTAAAATACCTGCAACGGAAATAATGAACTGAACAAAACTAAAAACACAGAGGAAACAAGTAAGGTCAGTGAACAAACAGCAAAAAAAATTTAAAAGAAGAAAAACAAAGGATATACCAATAGATAAAGAAGGCAATGATATGCCTGTAATCCCAGCACTCGGGAGGCTGAGGCAGGAGGATCGTTGTGAGTTCGAGACCAGCCTGAGCTACAAAGTGAACTCAAGGCCAGCCTGAACTGCATAGCAAGACCCTGTCTCAAAAAAGACAAAAAAAAAAAAAAAAAAAAAAAAGAAACAAAAGAAGGCAATGATAATAAATAACCAACGCATCTCAATAATATCTTTCATTGTTAATGGCCTGAACTCTCCAGTTAAAAGACACAGACTGAAAGAGTGGATCAAAAAGCAGAATCCAACAATATGTTGCACTCAAGAAATTCATTCAATGCAAAAAGATATTTATAGACTAAAAATTAAAGAATGGAAAACAACATTTCATGAAGAAAAGATAACATTGACATATATATGTACCAAATACCAGAGCACCTATTTTTATAAAAACAAAAACTTCTGAAATTAAAAGATCAAATGAACACTAACACAATCATAGTGGGGGATTTTAACATCCCACTTTTGCAACAAGGTTGATCAACTAAACAAACAAACAAAAATTTCAGAGCTAAGCTGGGTGCAGTGATGCATGCCTGTAATCCCAGCACTCATGAGGCTTAGACAGGACGATTTCCATGAGTCTGAGGCCAGCCTGGGCTACATAGTGAGTTCAAAGCTAGCCTGAACTATGTATCAAGATTCTGTCTCAAAAAAAAAAAAAAAAGGAAAAGAGAAAAGAAATTTCAGAGTTGAAGCACACCCTTGAACACACGGACTTAATGGATACAGATAAAGAATTGTACTCCTCTAAAATACAGTATACATTATTTTCAGCAGCATGTGATACTTTTTTTCAAAATACATCACATGCTAGTCCACAAAGCCTGCTTAAGTAAATACAAAATAATAAAAATTGCCCCATGCATCCTATCAGAGTACTTCAATGGAAATAGAAATCAATGACAGAAAAATTTCAGAAAAGGAAAAATCTCCTGAAAAATTAACAATATACTCCCGGACAACCAATGGGTCACAGAAGAAATCAAAGAAGAAATTTTTTTAAAACTTTCTGAAAGTTAACAACAATGACAGTACAGCTCAACAAAACTTCTGGGACACTCTGAAAGCAGTTCTAAGTGGAAAATTAATTGCAATCAATGCCTCTATTAGGAAAACAGAACAAGATGAAATAGAAAACATAAAAAACTTTTAAGATATTTGAAAAAACAGTAATAAACCAGCCCCAAACTGAAATTAAGGAGGAAAATTTCAAAGATTAGAGCAGAAATCAATAAAATTGAGACTATAAAAAGAGTAAAAAAAATCAATAAATCAAGCAGTTTGTTCTTTGAAAGAATAAATAAAACCTATAAGCCCAGGAGAAAGTGAGAAAAGACTCACATCAATGCAATTAGAAATAAAAAGGTGAAATCATAATAGACACTGTAGAAATCCAGAAGCCAGTAACTATTTTGAAAGATTAGCATTTTGAAGAAATAGATTCCTAGACAAATAGAAACTACCAAAACTAACTCAAGAAGACCTAAATTTGCTTAACAACCCAATTATAAGCAATAAAATTGACATAGTAATAAAGAATGTACCAACTTAAAAAAACCAGGAGCTGATGGATCCACTGCTGAATTCTGCAACACTTTCAAGGATGTTATACCAACAATACTCCTCAAGCCCTTCAAAGAAATTTAAAGGGATGAAGTACTCCCAAACCCATTCATGGAGCCTACTAAGGGGTGCTATTCTCTGCAGAAGTAGAAAAGTAATGGCCTCTTCCTCTTTTTTCGAAGGAGAGACTTGCAGTTTTTAGGCAGGCATGTGATGAGTTTGCAAGTTTTCACTTTATTCCAATAACAAGTAAAAAGCTAAAAAAGAAACTTGCAAATTCAACAACTTTTCCTAGATTCATTGGAGAAGTGAGGTCACAGTAAGACAGACAAGAAGCACCCAACTCTCGCCTTTCCCGTGCCGGCCAGAAGGGGTGTGATATGGTGAATGGTTGTGGTGCCCCTCTGCTCACTCCCCTTTGCTCTCCCTACCCCTAGCCCTACTCCCTCAGTTGACTGTGGCAACTTGCCTCAGTGCCCTCCCTGGTTATTTAGGGCCACTCTCCTCCAGGATGCTCCAACAGGAGTGCAGCCCGGCTGTCAGCTGCAACGTCCCTGTTATTAACACTCCCAGCCTCCCCAAGTCCCAGTGGGCTGCAATGAACCCAGCCAGACCTCCCAAAGGCTGGTTTCAGACTCACCACTTTTTCTAGAGATGTCACAGCTGTCAATCAAATAGTTCCTGTTACCCACCCCCTCACTGAATCATTGCCACGACAGTTGCAACAGTCCTGGAGCCCTGCACCCAATTAAACCAATAAGAGGTCTCCATCTGGGCCAATCATCAGGCTAGAGTTTGAACCAATCACAGGCCTACATATGGACCAATCATAGGTCTGTATCTACTATATAAGTAGCACTCCCCTGACATATATTAATCTCAGAAAGTTCCTTGGGATGTATTGACATGTGACTCTGCTGCTGTAAGGTCCTGTTAAAGACTCACTCCAGTGGTCCTGTAAATCTTTCCTGATTTATTTCTCAGGCAGTATGGGCTTGGAAAGTCCTATAAATCTACTCAGGACTTTTATCCTGAGTAGTGTGGACAGAGTGGCCATTTCAAAAGAAACCTATACACACTAGGGGCTGTTAGCCCTGAAGCAATCCAGAGGCCAGCAGCCAAAGATCAGCGACACAGACCAGCACCTGGTAGGGTTGGTCTGCAGTGTTTGGCACAAGCTGGCACCAAGTGACAGCAGACAGCAGTGTCAGAGACCGGCACCTTGCTAGTTTCCTGATGCCATCTAGCATAAGACAGAATCAAACCGTGGTGGCCAGCGACAGCGGTATTACCTGATGGCGTCCAGTAATATCTGGCACCACCTGGTGGCATCAGGACGCCTAGCAGAGCTGCACTTTGCCAATTCATGATTTCTATCTGAGTTGAGCAGAAGAATCTTCAACGGATTGGCAACAATAGAGCAAACTATTGTCCCAAACTTGGAGAACCTGAAAGGCAGATACAGGTAATCCCAACTTACCAGAACAGAAATCCATGGGCAGGAACCAGTGTTGGGGTGGGGAGGAACCTGAACTATAATTGATGAACTCCTGGATGCTCAGGGTTGATGGTCTGAGAGTAAAAAACATCAGGAGGCTGCACATCATAGGAGAGGTCCACACTTTTGTGACTTTTACCTTCAGAAGCTTGATCAGGTTCACACAGCGGATGCTTGGCAGTGGGTGGGAGGATCACATCTGCTTCTGGAGGATGAAGGGAAAACCATTTTGAAATATACTATAAATATTCTTCATGACAAGGCCTCCCCTAAACAGAAACTATGTTACCAGAGTCTGACCCACCGAGGTTTTATCAGGGACTGACTGACCCAGAGAAAGGAAATTCTCCAGCACCCTTTACCATCCCGCACCACATAAGTGGGATGGGAGACAGAGAAGCACTTTAAAGTCACTTGGCTCACAAAAACACTAAGGTCTAATCACAGGACACAATGCTAGCAAATGCTTCCCCTCCTGCTGTGCCTCACCCCTCATCACCAAAGGCCACTCTTTCTTCCCCTCATAAGTGAATCTTTCAACAAAAATGTCAGGGCAGAACAAACAGGCAGAAAACACTGAAGAGACAGAACAAGCAACCAAACAATTCAGATATAGCAAGAATGTTGCCCTGTCAGACCAAGAATGTTTTGTTTTGCTCTTTCTTTCTTTTTCTTTCTTTCTTCTTTCTTTCTTTCTCTTTCTTTTTTCTTTCTTTCTTTCTTTCTTTCTTTCTTTCTTTCTTTCTTTCTTTCTTTCTTTCT
>NW_004955434.1:9864816-9895211 GCF_000276665.1 Chinchilla lanigera
CTTCCTTCCTTCCTTCCTTCCTTCCTTTCATTCTTGTTTTCTTTTTTTTGAGACAGGGTTTCACTATGTAGTTGAGGCTGGCCTTGAACTTGCTATGTAGCACAGGCTGGCCTCAAACTCACAGTGATTCTCCTGCATCAGACCCCCAAGTGCTAGCATTACAGGTGTGTGCCACCTCACCCAGCACTGTTTTGTTTTACAAATGAAAAAAACATTACATTTTAATTCCCCAGGAGTAAACTGACAGGTCAGGGTATGTCATCACAGGAAGAACATGGGAACAGTCAAGCATCATGAACCTATAGAGAGATAATTGTCTCCAAAATGAAGAAGGACATTCACCTAACTACCCATACCTTTGAGCCTCTGCTTAGCATATATGCAAAAATACAACTGCTACAACTATTACTATCATTTTCTTTTGCCCTTAGGTGAGAAACACCTGAAAGCTACATGCCAAGTCATCTAACAAAATTAAACTTTTCACTTTGCTTAATAGTAAAATTACCACTACTGAACTGTTGTCATTAAAAAGTACATTCAGGTACATTACCAGCTATTTTAAATAAACATCGATTTTGAAACAATGGACTTTGAAAAGCTTTATAAGGACTTTAAAAATATCCCTGGTTACATTTCTATTTATTCACTCTGTGTGGGGAACCACTCAGACTGATTCAAGCTCAGGGGCATCTAAGGACACCTGAGGATGAGACCCTGCCTACCTAGCGCAGGCACACTGTGGGATACATTTATGCAACCATAACTTAGCACAGGTAAGTTTGCATGCCCTGGTTATGGTACTGTGTAGGAATGTAAATATGAGAAAACAACCTGTATAAGAATTATACACAGGGGACCAGGGATTTAGCTCAGTGGCACAAGTGCCTGCCTGGCAAGCACAGGGTCTCAAGTTTGATTCCCGGTACCAAAACAAACAAAAAAAACCAAAGAAACCACACTGAAGAATTATACAATACAGGAGGCCATGCAGGCACCTGGGGAGGCAGGCAGGCTGCAGGAGCCTGCTCTGGGAGGCTGCACGGCTGGGGAGCACTGGCCCTTTGGGGCCCAGGGCACCCAGCCACACAGGCGCCTGGAAAGGCAGGCAGCAGGTGCCTGGGAAGTGGCGTGGAGCTGTGGGCTGGCCGCCGTCGTGCAGTCAAGAAACGCCATGCTGCAGAGAAGCAATGACACAATAGGCCAGCCCAGAGACATGCATGAACCATCCCAACATGGAGAAACCTCTGGGAAAACATGCCACACAGTGGGTTGCTCTTGGCCCTGCCCTTGAGAGCCAGAAAGGTCCAGAGTCAGCGGAGGAGCAGCTGCTGAACAAGGACTCAGAGAACACAAGAATAAGAATAATAATTTTGCATTGATGCCCAGTGACTCAGAGGTTTAGCTGACTGGGGACGCCAGACCCATTTGGGAGCTGGAAACCAGGAGGACCTTGGGCAATACCTGGGGAGACCCCCTGGAGGCCATTCTTCCCCTAACTGTACAGGCTGCAGTGGAGGAGTGAGTGGAGCTCCAGAGGTCTGCACCTAGACTTCAGGGATTACATGGGTGCCTGATATTCAGATTTTGAAGAACTGCCTTCATGGAGAAGGTATGTGTCTAGGTTACCTGCCTGGGACACTTTGCACCTGATGGTGCTAAGACTGACTAGCGGGCCGAGGACTTCATCCACATGTTCCTGATGCCTGTGTTGATGGCTGGGGAGAGGACACTAAGTGGTTGCGGGATCTCAATGCACTGGGAGGCTGGAGAGAATACCCCTCTGCTTTCTAAGACAAGAGGCATTGATAAAGCATACTTCCCTGGATCACAGTTCAGTAGAGGAACAAACTATTCTTAAGGATAAGTTTATTACTCAGTCAGCCCCAATAGTAGAAAAAAGCTACAAAAAAATGGCTTTTGCCCCAGACAGCTCACTTGAGATGTTAGTAAGAATTGCCTCCTCAGTATTTTATAGCCATGAGGAGGAGGCGGCCAAGGAGAGAAAACAAAGAGATTGAGAAAAAACAGCTGCCTTTGTTGCATCACTAAGAGAAACAGACCCTAAGTCTGATTCTCGGGGCTCCAAGAAGTACTCGATGACTACATTCGTCTGCTACCGCTGTCAAAAGCCAGGCCACGTCAAGAGGGACTGCCCTAAGGAGCACCCTGGGCCATGCATGCCCTGACTGTAAAGGTGACCACTAGAGGTCAGACTGCCCTGTGAAGCAAAGGCCCCCGAGCTCAGACCCCTGCTACCAGCTGGTCCAACAGGAATGAAGGGGCCCAGGGCATACTCTGCCTTCTCCCTCTGGCCAGACAGTTATCTTCAAGGAGGAGCCCCATGTAATCATGAGTATAGAGGGAAAAGTAAACAGCCTATTGCTGGACACTGGTGCTAGTCTCTCAGTCCTTCTTTTCAATCCTGGCCTTTCTTCCAGTCATCTCGCCTCAGTGAAAGGAGTCACTGATGAGGAGATAATCCGACATCTTTCACAACCCTTAGGCTGCAACTACTTGTTAGATCTTTCTTGCATATCTTTGTTTTCCTGCAAAACCACTTGGAAGATACCAACATGTATTACAGCAGCCATTGATAATTTCCTATCAATCTGTTCATAACTCTGTAATGTTTCTATTGTTCCTATGCTATTTTGTAAATGGATTTATGTTTATTACTATGTGTTTTCAACAACAACCATTGATAATAGTCAATGATTATTTAATTGATCACTCATGTATAGCTCTATTTGTTTTTCCTAGAAACCACTTTGAAGAAACCAAAGTATAGTACAACAACCATTGATAATTTCCTACCATTTTTGTCTGTAACTCACTATTGTCTATTTGTTTTCCTGAGAAACTATGTTGAAGATACCAATAGGTAAAATAACAACCATTGATATTGTCCTACCACTTTGTCTGTAATTTGGTAAATCCCCCTATTACTATGTTATCCTTCTTTTACTCTTTTAAATAAAATAGAATTATACAATACAGATGCAGGTGGCTCTTGCTCTTGTGCTATTGTTCTGGCTCTCTGCCCTTGCTCCATGCTGCCTGCTGTTTTGGCTGATATCTTGCACACATGTGTTCTTTAACCTAGGACCTCACCTGTGAAAATCTCCCTTGGGCCCCCAAGCAAGCTGACACTGTGTTAGCCTGATATGTGTATTTTAAAAGATTACCACTTAATTTCCTTGAAACAAAACAAAAAAACCCTGTGTAATACAGAACAGTGGTGAAACAAGAAAAATGTGTGCTTTTCACTTAACTGTATATAAGGACTGTGATAAAATGCTACTTAGGCCCTCTTAGTACAATGTCTGGGGAAACACAAGTCACAGTACAGACCACGTGCTTTATGAAGACATTACCGTTAAATCCGAGGTTTGCACTTTGCCTCAGTTCCATGTTCAGGCTCCACAGCACCCCCACTGAAGTCTTTGGGAGGCTCTGGGCACAATGACTGGCATTTTTCATCCCACAGTTAACAAGGTGTAGTGGATTGATAACTGGTGGTCAACCTGTAACCCCCAGCTGAACTGAGTGAGTGTGGTGCTGGGTGTGGAAGGCCCACCTGAGGACTGTTGCCAGCAGCATATGATGCAGACCTGGGGAAGAAACAGGCTGTTGGGAGCTGAGAGAGGCTGTTAGGAGCTGGTAGAAGCTGTGGGGAGCTGGCTTTCCTGATGAACTTGGCTGTTTTCATTCTCAGAGGAGCTCAGGACCTCATTGGCACTGAGAATGGCTTTGGTTCACTTTGGGGGAGCTCTGGTCCTCACTTTGAGCATCGCTTCCTGGCTCCAGAGGGGAAGGTGGTGCACTGCCGGTCTCCTGGAGAAGCTTGCTGCATTTGCTTCCCTGATAGGAGCTCAGCCATCTTGATCATCAGAGGAGCTCGGGACCTCCCTGTTGCTGAGGATGGCTGTGGTACCTTTCGGGGGAGCTCTGGTTCTTCTGAGTGTCGCTTCCTGGCTCCAGTGCAGATCCTTCAGTCTGCTAACACAGATCCTTCGTCCTGCTGGCACAGACTTTCTAGATCCCACCACTGACCTCTGGGCCTTCGCAGCACAGATCCGTGAAACAGGCCTGCATGAGATATTGTTATGGGCTCTAGGTCTCCAGGTAGACTCGTGGGAGGCATTGTTCTGAGCTCCACGCCTTCAGCTGGACTCATGCAGGCCATTTTCATGGGGTCCAGGTCCCCAGCTGGATTCCCTGGTCTTAGTGTGTGGACAGATTTCCTGCACTGTCTTGTATTTCATTCTTTGGGTGACTATTATAAATAATCATATAAAGTGTGTGTTCTGTATTATATTGTTCCCCTTGCAAAATAAGCCCCAAGCCAACACACAAGGTGTGCAATTCACATTGACTAAAAGACGACAGGTTTGATGCGAAGTCCTCAGTTTGAAGTTTATCTCAGTCTACCCTACAAAATAACTTGTATGACGCAGGACCTCCCTTTCCATGCTGGTGCAGTGTCTCCCTTAAAAGAGGATCAGACCCAAATAGAAGAGTTTTGTTGTTGTTTTTGTTGTTTGTTTTTTTGGTGGCTTTTGTTTTGTTTTTGAGACAGGATCTCACTATGTTGCCCAGTCTTGCCCCGAAGTCCTTGGTTCAAATAATTCTCCTGCCGCAGCCAGCAGAGCAGCTGAGCTACAGGTGCAAGTCACTGTGCTTAGCGCTGGGGGCTTTTTAAGTCGTGTTAAATTGCTCAGTTCTGTTTATCCAGCTATCCGCAAGCATCTTCAACCTTCAGCATTACTAAATTTGATGAGTGGTACGCATTCTTCCTAAAAAGATGCTAACATCTGAAGCTTTGGGAATCTTCTAAACTTTGACGTGGTATCATTGTCTTACATGTTTTCTGTGTTTTCTGGGCTACTAGTCTGGTTGTTAATCTATATGTATGATAATTAAGTTTTCAAAGACAAGATTACTGAATCTGAGGCTGGCAAAATAAGCAGGGTGGAGGGGAAGAGGAAAAAAATTGAGACGTGTTATACACATGCATCAGTTCCCCGAAATTAACGTAATAATTCTTTACTGCAAACACGAACTAATAAGTCATGCCACTGGGAAGAATGAAGTACAATATTTAAAGTGTTGAGAGGAAAAAATCTTGCCAATCTAGAATTCTGTAACTTGTGAAATTATTCTTCAAAAGTGAAGGAGAAATAAAAATTTCTGGTAACAATTGAGGGAATTTGTTACCACTAAGACTGCCTTAAAAGATATATTTTAGAAGTTTTTCATAAAGAAGGAAAAAGATATAAGACAGGTAGAGCCATATAAAGAAAAGAACAGTAGAGAAACAGAGGAGGGAGAAGTCCCGGGGCCATTACTGTCTCTTTAAGATTGGACAGCAAGTGTGGGTGCATGAAACTTCCGTTAATTAACTGATCAGCAGACACCGGTTGGACCAATTAAGCCGAGGAATAATTCACAGGACAGAAGGCATCCAGATAATCGGACTCACATGGTCAGCCTCTCTAGGTTTCAGCTTGTTTTCTAACAGAATGTCAGAGATAATGCATTTATGCAACTCATGACTATAAGTCTGAAAAAACCCATAGCTGGGATCTCTGGCAGATGATATTCAGGTTAAGCATATTTTTAAAAACAAAATTAAAATGCTCCATCAAAATAAAAACAAAACATTGGGATTGAGTTTTAACTCTTGTTCTTGTGGGGTTTTTACATTCTGTTTTGTTTTGTTTTGATCTTCTTGAGACAAGATCTCCCTCTGCAGTTCAGGCTGGCCTTGCATTTACTTTGTAGCCCAGGCTGGCCTGGAACTCTCAGTGATCCTCCTGCCTCAGCCTCCTGAGTACTGGAATTACAGGCATATACAACCATATCAGGCTGAGTTTTTAACTCTTAAAATGTCTTACAACCAGACATACATTTCTCCTGTAGACATAGTTAGGAAGAAATGATAAGGCATAATTGACCTTGGGCAATTTCACTCTGTATCTCTTCCCCTTTCCTTTCCTCAGAACTTTCCTTGAAATCACAAGATCTGCCGCCAGACGGAGGAAATTGCTTCACTCTTCATGGCAGGGACAAGGAGTTCTGTCAAAAGATTGATTTGTTCTTTTCACACAAACAATTTTATTTTTTTGGCCTAGAGATGATTAATGTCTTCCTTATTTAAAGTATGGGGGACATTTCCAAGTATTTCAGGGTATCAGCAGGAAAGTAGAACTAAGTGGGGTTTATGGAGAACCAAATGCCCCTAATTTACTGAAAGAGTCAAAGGCCATTGTCCCTAAAGACAAAAACTAAAGAAATATGAAAATACCCTTAAAATCCAGGCCTCATAGGATTGTAGATTTGGTCAGTATGCCGGGAAAGCTGAAAAAAGTACCTCCGCAGACACGGAGGAGGTCAGGAGCCCAATACTTAAAGTGTTTATTTCTTACCCAAACCTTCCTGACCCTTTAGCTTTTAGATGCTTAAGAGCAAAGAGGGACACACTGAGGCCGTGGCTGTAGCCTGGCAGTGTCAGGACCTCGGTAGCACTCAGGAGTCTTCTCCCTTGGGAATAGTGTACTTAGTAGGAGCTTTTCAAGGACGGGGACAGTGATTAAGCCCTCTCCCAACATTAAACTTCCACTGTGTTCAGAGCAATACCCGTCAAGAATGGTACCATACTCCGGGTGATGATGATTGGGTAGGGAAAGGGGGACTTTTTCTCAAAATCAAAGGCAGAAAAATGCACTGAGGCAGACAATTGCTTTCCTTAGTGTTGGAATACTGTCCCATTTTCTCTGATCGTGCTACTTCTTAGAAGTAGCGGCAGATGGAGCTGAGTAACAGTTTAGTTCACCACCCAGTTCTTCTCACAGTGCTTTCAAAGAAACAGCAAAGGCTTAGGAAAACTTTTGAGGGACGAATTCTAGCTCTCTGAACCCAACATAACTGTGATGGCCCTATTTGCCAGATGCGGTAGGGAGCGGCTCTGTTTTTATCTGTTATATCCCTTCTTTCTTATTTTGGTAACAGCACTCCAAGTCCTTCTGAATGTCTCCTTTTCTATTGCCTTGATGGGGCATTAACCCCCTCTCCAGCCCCAAGCCACTTCATGCCTGGGCAAGAATACGCCTTGAGACTCAAGCTAGCCAAACAAGATTTTCAAGGAACCTGAAGCTTGTACACAACGATGAACATGGACGAGGCTGATTTCATCCCAGTGGCAGAAGCCTGTAGCGTCATCCATTAATTCTTATTGCCTGCATCCACAGAACTACTTTATTCTATTCCTTTTTAAGCCCCGGTTTGCTCGGACTTGCCTTTACTTCTGCGGTTCCTTCATAACATGCCATTAATTTCATTATTTTGTTAGGTAGCCAGATTTGAGTCTTTGTTGCTTATAACCAAAGAATGTGATAAATATAAGAGTTTACCCCCATGCAAGGCACATAAGGCTTCACTATCCGCCCTGAGAAAAGCCATGTTCTTGTTCTGAAGATGACACTGTTGCTGATGGTCATGCATGCCCAAAGACACACACCCAGTCTACACTGGAGCAAAAATCTGGATTAGGATAAGAATCAAAACCCAAAACCCTAGCTGTCTCCTACTCATCCTTCATCTCACCAACCTGATGTCTTGCCAATGAAGTTGCTGCTTCTAGGTCTAACATCAAAGTAATTTACAGTTTACAAAATGCTCTTACACATAACGCAGGCAGGCGTGTGGCCACTTAGGAGGTATCTCCACGACACTGGGAAGTAACCTGACCCTGAGTCTAGTCAGCTCACTTTTCTCCCTGCTTAAGCCATTCTGCATACTCCTACAGCTCTGGAGGCTGAGACAGGAGGATCACAGGCTGAAGGGCAGCCTGGGCTGCATAGCAAGTTCAAGCAGGGCTTGAACTACATAGTGAGACCCTGTCTCAAGAAATAAACAAAAAAGCAAACAAACAACCACAAGCCTTCGTCTGACTTAAAACAGTCTGCAAAGTCAGTCCAAAAGCCTCAGTGTGGTGTTCTTGGCCTCAGTTTCCCAATCTTTCTTGTACTTGGTGCTCCAGCCATGGAGAATTCCTTGCAGTTCCCCCAAACCAATGGCCACTCCATGCCTCTGCACCTTCCCCCTACTCTATGTCCCCTTCCCGCCCGCACTCCAAGCTGAGGCTGGAGAATCCCCACCCACTGCCCATCTCGTGCCTGCGGAACCCCTCTTTACCTTTTCTAGACTCTAGCAATGCCTACTTCCTCTCCAACTTTTGATGCCCTTACATAGCAGCAATACCTGCACAATCTGAGGTGAGAATCCGGGCAGCTGTAGTGACATCTGATGTCGTAGTGAACGCAGATCAACCCCTCCAGATCTTTCCACCCAAAAATTAATTAAAAATCTAGCCCATCTTAATAGTGACCACTTATAAGTGGCTATAGAACCCAACACATTTCAGTATTACCCGAAATCCTCTCCGCTCACCTGAGTAGCCGGGGACTTGGCTCACACATGAGCCAGCTTCTGCACACACATCAGGTTGAAGCTGCCTTGCCTAATGGATCGGTAACTGGTAGAGCTTTGCCCAGCTCCTTCTGAGAGGGAGCCACACAGAATCCAGCAGGAGTCGGCTCTTGCGTGTGAGCGCCTGGCGTGGGAGCCTCTGTTGGTCTCAGTGCCCCCAGGCTGCCAGGGCTGTCCCTCCAGGCTCCACCTAGACAGTCTTTATTCGGTCCCCTCTCCCTCTCCTCACTGCCCTGCTACCATTAGGACCTTCCAGGGCGTATCTTTCCTCCACAGGCAGTAACCTGTTAGCTGATTAACACTCAGGAATGGGCCTGTGCTCCTAGCTTACCTGCTAGTTCTCTCCGTCCGCATGTTCATGGGAAATTCATGGAGGCGCTAGCCTTTCTCACTTTGGTCACTTGCCAAGTACTGCAGTGCACTGCACTAGATGATTTTACATACAAGACTGTCTTAGTTACTTTTCTCATGGCTAAGACAAAATACTCAGCATCCAAAGTTAAAGGAGGAAAGATTTATTTAGCTCACAGTTTGTAGAGGTTTCAGCCCATAATCAGCTGGCTCCAAGGCAGGGTGGCATGGCAGAGGGCCATCATAGAGGAGAAACAGTTCAGGGCAGGTAGAAGGTAGCAAAAGAGCAAGCAGTAAGCAACAACAGTAGCCCTCTTTCTGTCCCTTGTATTTTATCCAGGCTACCCGCCCTAAGGGTGGGCTCACACGGGGGTGGGGCTTCCAGTTATCCACAGCCAGGACTATGCTAAACCAGTCAGTGGACAAATTTGGTAATCACACACCTTTCATCTCAGCATCACACACTCGAGGTCCAGCCACCTCTGAAAAGCCCCACCAATAACCGCATGAGGCTTTGGGAGGACGTCTAGATACAAGCCATAACAACGACTGTATTTCATTTTCATGGCTGTGTGTAATTTGTGTTGAGATAGGGTCTCACTATGTAGTCCAGACTGATCTCAAACTCACAAGCCTCCTGCCTCAGCCTCCCAAGTGCTGGGATCACAGGCATGCACTACCATGCCCAGCTTGTAATTATTCTTTGTTCCCATTTTGAGATGAAGATAGTGAAGCTTAGAGGGTTGGAATAACTTGATAAGGTCACAAGAAATAACTAAGGAGAGCTGTGATTCAAGGCTTCCCCATGGCACAAGGAGGAAGTGCTGTCTGCATTCTACCTTGGTCACTCCAGTGCCGTCCACTTCCCTGCCTTCGGAGTACCAGCTCTGTTTGACTTCTTGACAAAAGGGATCAAATCCCATCGGTAGCAATGGCTTTGGGATGTGTTGGAGAGAGAGTAAAACCTCATGCTCTTGTGGGGAGCATTAAGGAAGGTTTTAAACCCCCAAAAGGATGAGTAATAGGATTCTGACCTGGAGCATGGTAAGCAGGAAGGTTTTGAAAAAGACAGAGGCTTTTCCGGTCCCTTCCTATAGTGCAAGGAGACCAAGGCCCAGTAGGTGGCAGCAGAGAACCAGCCAGTGACTAGCAAGGTCATAAGGATGCAAATTCTAACCGTGGGGCAGAAGTAGCAGAGCCCTTTGAGTTGGGGCCAAGGAGTAAGGGGTGGGCAGTCTCACAGCAACAATTTACTTTATTATTGCTAAGCATATTTATCTGTATCTGTGCCAGATACTGTACCGAGAAGGAAGCTTTCAATTCTCACGATGAACCTGGAACAGAGATCAGCCCCATTTTTAGATGCTCGCATGAGGCTTTCAGAGGTTTGTTTTGTTGCTCAAGGGCACATGGACTGAAGAGACAAAGTTCAAGCAGTTTGGACTCCAGCCTCTGGTGTTCGCCAGTGAAAAACCAGCATTCACCTGGAAGTGCTGAGGTGGGGAGCAGGCAGGACTGACTTAGGCTGGCTGTGACTAGGAGCCCGGTCAGGGGAAACTTCTGGGAGCTCTAGGAGACAGGATGTGGTAGGATTTTCAGGCTAAAATTTCTATGAAGCTTTCCTTGAAAAAGTGACACACACTTTGTCTTGGTCATGTAACCCTGAAGGACCAGGCACCTCAAATGCCACAAACCAAAATTCCAAGGAGGTGCATGTGAAAAATCGGATCAGGGTTCCCTGCCTGAGTTTCAAAAGGCAAACTAGGTGGAGAACTGGTCACCTGACAGGCTGCGTATGGCCAGCATGCTGACTCTGACGTGGACCCCTTCCGGGGACAGGACAATGACAGCTGCCTTGCCGTCTCCACCATGGAAGAAGGCAGGGCATCCTCACATTCCCTGAACCAACTCACACCAGCAGAGGACTCGAGTGAGACCTTGCCCTGAGAGCCAGGTCAATGTCTTCTACGGCCACCAGTCCTCCACGACCCGTGCTAGTTGGAGAGCCCAGCTTAATGCAAACCCTGGGCTTCTCAGTTCAGGACTACTGTCTTCCTTCCAGACACAGTCACCACCAGGGCTTTCTGAGAATCACCAGGCATAAGCCTGAGCTTCAGGCTGAAGTTGCTTTCTTCAAATCTGTTGACACCAAAGGCTGTATTCTTGCCAGTTTCTGTATGAAATCTCCTGAGCTAGCCTCAGTTCTGGAAACCCAGATTACTTTGTGGTTCATTGTTCTACCTCAGGGCTTTGCACTAGTTGTTCTGTCTGACGTGTTCTTCTTCCGCCTGTTCAGCACCGCCCCGCCCCCACTCCGGCTCTGGGGATTGAACGCAGGGCCCGGCATATGCTAGGCAACCACTCTGCGGGGCCACACCCCTCGCTCTTCTTCCTCCATCTTTTCATGCCTGCCTCCTTCTGATCTGGATCTCAGTTTACAATTTCCCTCCTTTTCAGAAAGATTTTCCCTGTCTCTCCTAAAAAAGAAAAAGAAAATCAATCCTTCTTTCACTGGTCCCTTATCAATTCCAGTGACAGCTGTCCCAGCATCCAGTTTCCGGCAGGCTGACACCGCTCTCCCACAGGACAGCTCTTCCCCATAGCTCAACACAGGAACTGGAAAGTCAGTGGGTCTGAAAGGAATGGAGCCCCAGATGCTATGCGGCCATTTAACCCAAGCCCTCAGCTAGTGAAGACTCTCGCACTCCTTCATTTTACTGGGGGTTTTGCTTTAATTTTTGTCAATGATGGTTATGGAGACATAGCAACAAGTGACTATCACGTCCCATTAAAAGGCTTGTGGGCTATACACATTTGACTCATAGGGTAGAAGCAGCCCTGATTTGTTAGATTTTTAACTAGATCATATTCCACCTTGGAAAAGAAAATTTCATGTCCCTTGTAAATGATTTTTTGTTGTTGTTGTTGTTGTTTTCCAGTACCGGGAATCGAACTCACAACCTCATGCTTGCCAGGCAGGCGCTGAACCACTGAGCTAAATCCCCAGCCCTCATGTCCCTTGTAAACACATGGAAACTCACTGTTGTCAGTGGACAGCCACCCCAGGACCATCGCAAAGAAATCAGGACGCCCAACTTAGAAGATTTCAGGGATCTTCTAATTCTTCTTCTTGAGCAGGGAGTGTGGGACTCGATTATCTCCAGACCTGAACCTACAATCTCTTAAGCTTTTTGAGGTAGAGATGAGAGGGGATATAGGGCTCCTGGTTAAATCTGGATTTCAGACAAAGAAAAACATAACTTTTTTATTGTGTGTCTTGATGGGAGACATTTATATTAAAAATCTTTCGTGGACGTAGTTACACTAAAAAACTATTCATTTTCTATCTGAAATTAGAATTTCATTGGGAATTCTATACATTTTTTCTGGCCACCCTACAGAGGAGCTAACTCTTAACTAACAGCTTCCCTTAAGATGAAGCTTTCAGATTGGGGAAAACAAAGGCCACAGTGAGCTGTGATTTTTTTTTTTTTTTTTTTTGAAGGGTGAGATGAAGTTGGTTTCTTTCATGCCAAATAAGCAATCACAGACGACTCCGTCAGGAGTCCAAACTCATGACTATCATGGGACTCAAGATCAAGAAAAAAAATTTTGTTTAAGATTAAGAGTCAGAGAAGCAATCTTCACACACACACAGCCAAGCCCAGTCAGCAAGTGAAGGGCTATCTCGTCAAGAAAGGTAAGAACATCGCTTCTCTCTGGAATCTTAGTCCTATTCTCTCAGAGCAGGATGGGGCGATGCTGGCGGACATTCCCGCTTCCCTCGGTGCCTTCACTGTCCGCAGGATTTCTCCTCAATGTTTATAAACCTCCAATCTCTGAGGGCCCACAAAGGCTCCCCTGTGACTGCCAGCAAGAACAGGAATTATTCCAGAGATAAACACTCTCTCTGCTCAGGATGTATTCATTTTTGCGGGGGTAGATTTTTTATTTATTTATTTATTTTTGAGACAGGGTCACACTGTGTAGTTCTTGATGGCCTTGGACTTACTTATGTAGCCTAGGCTGGCCCCGAAGTCACAGTGATCTTCCTGCCTCAGCCTCCAAGTGCTGGGATTACACGTGTGTGCAACTATGCTTAACATGCTGGGTGTATTCCGTCACTTGAAGGAGTGCTTCTCTTGGTTTGAGGGGGGTGAGGGGACATTTACTTTCCCTACACTGTTTCCCAAGGCTCTGAGCTTGAGGTATAGATGTACAAAAACAGTTTAAAGCAGAATTGAGTTTCTTGTCTGTAATTTGAACAGAGGGCTTACCCCCACGTTATCCACCTGAGATGATCATCGAGTTCAACTGTAATTTTATTTAAACGTTTGGGAAGGACAGTTACACATAAATTGGTCCCAGTGGAAATGTGTCACATGGTGAAATTCCCCACTTTGTTCTCCCATTCTCCCTGTTGTTCAAATTGGAGCTCATTAAGATAACTGTATGGGGATTAGAACTTTAATAGTCACAAGAAAAGTAAGAGGGAGAAAATTACACAACAGCAAGGAGAGAGGCTTCCACTATTGACTTTTAATGAGGTCACTTTTATCATGAGCACTATGGTTCATGAGTTTGTTGTTGTTATTGTTCATTTGTATATATTAGAGTTTCTTTCTTTCTTTCTTTCTTTCTTTCTTTCTTTCTTTCTTTCTTTCTTTCTTTCTTCTTTCTCTCTTTTTAGCTCTTTGTCATAAGGCTTGAACCAGAAAGAAGTTGAAGTTGATTTAGGTGGGAAGAAAAGAAACTGTTAGACAACGTCAGGTCCAGGGCTTCCTGGGTGATGTGCATATGGACAAACCGAGGCGCAGGTACAGCGGTTTCCCTTGTTGGAAGGTGGACTTGGTTATGTTTTACAGCACATATTTGCAGCACAAAACGGGCACAGACGTTGGAGGCAGCTGGCACAGGTACCTGTCACATCTTAGTTCTTAGTTCATCTTCTCCTTTCCCCAAAGGATGCTGTGCTCGCTGCCTCACGCCCCATATCACACTCTAGGAAATGCGTTTGTCTCATCACAGCCTCTGTTTGTTCAGGTATTAATACCAAACAGCAACCTGTGAGAGGAATTACTTCTCCTGTTAACATTGCTCTGGGTCAGGCAAATTAGAGAGTGAATAAAAATCCTCTTTTTCTCTAAAAGTGTATAGGATGGAGTCAAGTTAAAGGCAAATTAAAGTCAATTATTTTTTGGCCAAGTAATAACCTCCCTTGAAAGTTTTTTGTTTTGTTTTCATCTGTATTTTCTTCTTCAAACTTACTTTTCCATTAGTGGAAGAGTTAGAAGCCTAAGCTACGAGTACTGCTAAAGGCCCTCAGGTAAGTGCAGAAGTAGGTACAAATCCTTTCAGAGAGAAACCAGGGGTCCTCCTGTCAATACTGGTTACCTGGCAACAACATCTTTGCAGGTCTTCATGAAATAGCAGGTGGGGTTCACTGAATTTACTAAATGGTGTCCATGTGTCCCGTCAGGTGTGTTGTGCTCTCACCCCAAGATGCCACGAGTAGACGGTCACTTCAACTATGGTTATCCCGGGAAGGGGCATGGCCACGCTTACATCACACCCGAAGCGTAAGTTCGAAACCAGACCTAGCACGGTTCCCAGTCTGCTGTTTGCTGGCAGAGCCTGCTGACTTCCACCTCTCCCGGCCATTTGTCAGTGTCCCTTGTGTTTATTTCCCCAGGGAGTAAAAACCATAGCAACAAGGGGAAGAGACTTCTGGTTTTACAAAGGACTCACTGGGGTTTCTCTGGGGCCAAGCCGGCAGTAAGAAAGGAATGATAAAAAGTTGGATCTTTCTATTTTTGTCTGCATTCAGAGCTATTGAGACTTATTAGCCATAGATCCCCAAAACTTCTGCCTGGCATAAAGATGCTTCTTTCCTCAAACCTTATTCGTCAACTCTTCTGAGGCTGCTGAAGGTGCCTGGCGCACAGAATGAAGCTAAGTTGCCAAAGAGCCTGTGTAGATGAGGGCAGGTGTGCGGAACTCAGCCTGCAGACTAACTCCAGGATGAAGATGGTGCCGTAACTGTTGTACTGTAACTTTACAGAAAGGAGACCACGTCATTAATAAGAATTAATCAAAAACAAGAATGTAAATGACTAGCATTTTTATGGTGCTATATAAGAGTCCAAGACACATACTGCTTTTATCATTGAAAAAGCTAATAATCCAGCGGGAGAGTTGGGCAAGAAAATAACTTTAGCAGATGTAAGTGTTGGCTGAGCGTGCTGGGCAGCACACACCTATAATCCCAGCATCCTGGGAAGCTGAGGCAGGAGGATTGCAAGTTTGAGCCCAGCCTGGCAACTTAGCAATTTAACTGTCTCAAAATAAAAATAGGGATGAGGAACACAGCTCAGTGAGGAGGGCCCGGGTTTAGTCCACAGCGTAACCCCTGCCCCCCCAAAAAAAAGAAGAAAAAGAAAGCAACAAATAAACAAAAAGAAAAAAGAAGGAAGGAAAAGAAAAACTAGTGCTGTTCAGGGAACACACAGAGACTGTAGGACACTCTGGGCGCACTAGGAGTGGGGCGGGGTGTGGCGGTGGGAGGGAGTATGGAGGTAGGACAAGGGGTTCTATTTTCTGAGCAGGGACTTCCACAGGATAACAAGAAATCGGGTTTTTATTTGGACTATGTTTCCCATGATCTGATCAGAATGCACTGTAGACCTGCTCTCCTTTTGGAAAAAGTCACTGAAAAACCTTAAATGGACCAATTAGCAGGGACAAACAAGTTGTAGAACCCATCAAAGGTGCTAAGACAGAATCCAGGCTGACAGCATTTCCTCCGAAGACTATGTGGGAATTCTTCCATACTGCGGTGTGGGGAAGAAACGGGGCTGGTTCTATCTGCTAACAAACATTCTTCAAGAGTGAAAATAAACTTGGGGAGGGCCTATTGCCTATGGTGTTAGTTAGGATACTGTTTCAGTGTCTGCAGGATGACCTAACAGAGTATTCTTTGAGACCTAATTTTATTTACCTGTCAGGTGACAGTCCAATGTTCATTAATTTCCTTCTCTCTGTCACTCCCCTGAGACACCGTCTTTGTTTACACAGTCGAAGATGATACATCATCAATGCCAAATCTCACCCACAGAAAGGGGAGACAAAGACAGGGCTGGGACCATACCTCTCAGGTGACATGCACCACCTCTGCTCGCCCCTCACACGGTCACACTCACCCTGGTGCATATCACCCTTGCTGTGTTGCAGATGAAGAAGGACTCAGAGAAACTAGGAAATATACAACTGGACATAGTGATACTGTGGTTTCGATACGACTCTGCCTGTGAAGCATTATGCTATAGGTCAGCTGAACTCATATTTATACAACTCCAGCCAACACCAGGCAAGGGTGGAGGTCAGAATCTCTACCATGAAGCGGAAGGCTGGGAGTAGGAGGACGTCAGCTCAGGAGGCCATTCCGTGCCATAAGCAAGGGGCCAGGTGGCTTCACAGCCTAAGCAGAGTGATTCTCAGGGTCTAGTTGGGAAGACAGAAAGCAACCAGGCATTTCAACTTCCGTATAAGAAGGCATTTCTACCTGGCTGGTTCCGGAGCCTTGGGAGCTTGGAGGTGGGGACGCTGGCCAGCTAGTGCGGAGCATAACAAGGCATTTCTATTTGGCTATTCTAGGAGTGAGATGCAGAGCTGGTGGTTGGGACTGGCTGTGAAGAACTGTTGGTGGGGTGCTCCTAACCAGAACAAGGAGCAAACTGGAAAGAGCAGCTCTTCCCGGTCTTGAGGCCTCCCTCCTTCAGCCTTTTCAACTCCCTCTAGGGGCTCTAACGGAAGTCAGTGGGCAGAGGAGAAGGGAGGTTTGCAGAGTTCCTCCCCCGCACAGCATAGGAAGGTGGGCTTGGAAGTCGGTGACAACGCTGAATTAGGAGCTCATGGCGTTTAATACCATTGCCGTGGAAAGGAACCCCTGGACGGAAGGCCTGGCATTCTGTGTTTTGCTTGCTAAACAAAGTGCTCATGTAAATTCTCTGGCATCTTCCCTGAAATACAGGGGAGCCTCTAGCTTCTAGAGAAAATGTATCAATTTAACCTGCATGGTAGGAGCTGTCCCTCCAGAGGCAGAATGTCATTTCAACAGCTAAACTGCCCACACTGTGATCTCTTAATCTCAGTCCGCAAGAAGGAGCCACTGAGTTCATGGAACATCATGATTTTGTGCAGGTTAGTGAAAGAGATCAATCCAGAACGTAACTGTGCACCAATATTCTCTCTTGAAAGGTCTCTGCTCATAGATAAATAGGAAGTAGGGACAGGTTCAAATAATTCTCCAAATTACCTATTCCGTTGTTTCAAAAGTATTTTAATGATATGCTAATTTGCTTCATTTATGCTCCTAGTTTTTCTTAATTTTTTGAAAAGAAAGTTTTGTGCTAATACCTGTTTGTTTCTTCTTTGTAAAAGAGCATCTTTTTTTGCCTATGTCTTATACTTTGACTAACTACTTTGAAGATAAAGATACATAGTGTGTTAACTATTGTCATGCTCTTTCAAAAAAAGAGAAAACTTTGATTTTAAAAAATAAAAGAACCCTGTTCCAGTAAGGGAATAGGGACATCTACATTGGAGCAACACGTCTCTGAAATTTTTGAAGACAGTTATCCTCCTTCCAATCTTGCCACCAGACAAACAAGGAAGAACAATGTGTAGTGAATCCCCATACCTCGTCCAAAGGGCAACCCATCTGCCTTGAGTGTGACCTACCGTTTCGAAGGCTCAGGAGATAGAGATTCTCACAGTTCACCGGGCATGATCATCTAGGGAGCTTGCTTATGTGTAGATTTCTAGGTGCTGCACTCAAGAGTCCGAGCTGGCAGGTCAGGGGTGGAGCCCACGGACCTGCACTTTAATTATCATTGCAGGTAACTCTGCTCCACTTTAATAAGCATTGCAGATGACTGCTGCGGTGCAGGTGACTCTCTGAGGACCCCAGCCAAGCCGGGCAGGGGATTATTCTGGTGCATCTGGCATTCCGTGGTGTTTTACGCTCTCAGTCTTTGGGTGTGTTGTGAGGACAACGTGACCTTGCATAAAGAGCTGGAACAGAGCTCTGTGTGTGTCAGGAAGTTCAAAGGCAGACCACAGAGTCAAATTGGAGCACAGGCGCTCTGGGAACTGGGTCAGATGTCTTCAGTCACGAGAGCCCTTGAGCCCTCCCGTCACAGCTTCATTTTAAGAAACAGTAGATTTTGCAGGACAAGCACCAGCCTGGGAGACAGGAGACCTGGTTCTGGCCCAAATTCTAAGCTCCCTTGGCTGGTGTCCAGTGCCAGTAACTGTGAATGCTGGCCCTGCCACGTACTGGTTGTGCAACCTTGCCTAGTTTCCAACCTAATGTGGGCTCTGAAATGAGCACCACACACGGCTCGGGATTGTAGTGAGGATAAAATAAGGCATGCATGTGTGGTGCTTAGCGGAGTGTCTGGCACAAGTTGGTGCTGTGTCACTGAGGTGGTGGTAGTGCTGATGCATTTCAGTGGGTCGCAGCTTCTTGAGCTATGGAATGGGTAGACTGGCCTACATAATTGGGTCAGAACTCACACGTAGCATTGCCATCTTGTTCTTTCCATTCCGTTTGGGGTTGGACGTAACATAACAGCTTTGAGTCTGTAGCCTTGAGATTGTCTAGTAGGTGGCCCTGGGCAAAATTTTCTCCAGAAGGCTTTGTTCAACCTTGCTCTTTTCTTATAAATTTCCTAGCTCTGCAGAGCTTTCTTAGCAAGTTCTCAGGCACAGGTAGCATGTAATATTATGAACTTTCACCATGCTGTGGAGTGGAAAATCAGGCAGGTGCTGGCTCGTTGACAGCTTCATGCAGGCAATACATAGTTCCAGCCTCTTCCCAACCTTTATGGTAACTGCAATGCTTCCCAGGGCGATGGACACAGGGTCCAAGAGGATGACCCAGATCCCCAGCAGGTTGGCATTCTGATGCTTAGGACCAGATCTGTCTGCAGGAACTCTATATCTTTGTTCTGGTTTCACTCAGATTCTTCTCCTCAGGGTTGCATGGGCTGAGAACGGTTTTGGGCAGAGATTGTCCTACCTCGGTCTTGCGATAGCTCTGGATGACCAGCAGCAAGCCATTTAACCTCTATCTTTATTTCCTAATCTGTGAACCTGGGATGATGAATAGTGTGAACCTACCAGGGTTATTATGAAAATTAAAAAAGCCAGTGCATGTGCGATGGTTCGCATAGCACCTGGCTTATAGTAGATGCTCAGTCAGTGTTCATTTCTCTTTCCTTGCTCTGTGCTGAGATGGAGAAGATGCTGTGAACCAACCCCGATGAGAAGAAAAGATACGCTCAATAAAGCCCGAATAACTATATTGTCCCTGTGAGGATCAGTTAATAGGATCCTTGCAGCTGGCAGTGCTGGTGTGGGCACAAACTGGGAGGCTTCTCCATCAGAATCGGTGCCAAGATACAGGAGCTGGAGGTCTGGGGCGGCTCCCCCATCTAGAGGGTGGTGGTGTGTGTGGCAGACTACTCATATAGTGGGACTATATGAGGAAAGAAGACGACTGATTTATGTTTCTTGACACTATGGAACAATATTTCTGTCCCTAATTGGATGTGTGTGTCTCTGCCAGGGCTGCAGGGATTGGCATCCTGACAGTGATCCTGGGAATTTTACTGCTCATTGGCTGCTGGTACTGTAGAAGAAGAAGTGGATACAGAACCTTGACGGTGCGTGGAGTCCTTCAGATCCAGGACCCCTGCTTTCCACTTCCTCTGAATTTCTGGGGAGAAGGATAACATTCTCATGGTCCCCTGTAGTTCTAATTCTTGCTTCTGATGAACTTTTTTTTTTTTTTTTTTTTTGAGACAAGGTCTCGCTGTGTAGTTCAGGCTGGGCCTGAGTTCACTATGTAGCCAGGCGGGCCTCGAACTCGCAGTGATCCTTCCGTGTCAGTCCCCCTAGTGTTCGGATTACAGGCTGCACCACCACGCCCAGCTTCTTTCAAGCAACTCTTCCTTTGCTTCTGCCCAGATATGAGTCCTACCCAAGAACTTGCCTCTTCTCTTTGGCTCTACTCAAAGCAAATTTAAGTGGCTGGTTGCCATGTGCAGCAGAGTACCAATGGTTTGTAGGGCAGAGGAGAAAGGGTTTGTGGTCCCCTTAACAACAGTATTTTAGAATCCTTGGGTCTTAGCAATTCTAGAGATTATTGTTGATTCTGTTATCCCATTTAGTGGCATGCCTCTCCTTCCTTGCCTGCTCACATCTCCTGTCCTAGATTACCTACGAACTTCAAATTCTTCTAATTCTGTCATACTAAGTAGTCCAGGCTACCCAAGACCCCTGTGAACATCAGTACAGTGAGAGAACTGTCCTTCCTTTCAGCAGTACAAAGCATATTTATTTCTTTTCACTGGCCCCCATCCTCCTTAGGTAGCTAACGTTTAACATATCTTTTCATTCTGTACCCACATAACCAGGAAGCTAACACAACAACACGGTCTATTCATCGGGCACCGGGTTCTCCCAGTGAGTGGGACACATCAATCAAGCCTATAGGCTATAAAAAACTTTAGGTTTCAGCAAACTCACTTCAAAGCCAGGTAGTACTTTAACACTGAAGCATCCAAAGGCATTCTCCAAGGTGAGGCTGCAATGAAAGGAGAGTTACAATTTTCTCTCTTCTTATCACAGATGTGAGAGGTTTTCAGGTTGCTGCGTGATGCAAAGCTGTCATCACAGGAGATCTTGGAAAGTCCCACTCCTCATGTGGCACACACTTCATTCGGAAGAGGCTCTGGGAAGGAGAGGAGTGCTGGTGTGGGTGGAGGGCAGGAGTACGGCAATCTGAAGAAGGGAAAGGGATTTAGCTTTTCAGGGCTGGGGATTTAGCTCAGTGGCATTGCGCCTGCCTGGCAAGCGCAAGGTTGTGAGTTCGATACCTGGTACCGGAAAACAAACAAACAAAAAAAATAAAAGAGGCACTTTCCAATTTTTCCCTCCTTGCCAAGAAACTAGGCAGTTTGTGTTTCCCTTTCTCTAATGCCTTACTAGAGTGTGCAAAAAACAAAACATGAATGGTTAGGCAGATTGGAGGCTGACACACCACCAAGAAGAGCCTCTGGTATGTCTGTATTTCATGAGAACAAGCAGAAGATACTGAATCAGAACAAGAAAACTTCAAACCAACACTGGAGGAAAGCTTCGACTACAAGGTTAAGGACAGAACCCCTGATTTTATGACATTTCTCCGTGGTGGTCCACAACAGGTTAGCAGGGGAAGGGCTTTGTTTTCCATCCCAGAACTCTACTTGTAGCTCTAGCATGGAGTAATGACATCTTCTAACTGGCTGGTTACCGTTTACCTCTTCCACCTACTCTTTGCCCCCATGCATGAACCAGGACATTGTACGTCCAGTGCTTAGTACAGAGCCTGACACATGGCAGTTACTCAGTCATGTGGCATTGGGATTTGATCTCATTGCCTACCACTGACTTGCTTGGAGACCTTAGATTTTTAATTTCTCTAAACCTCATCAGCTTTATTCTACACACACAGAGACATGGTGGAAACATGATATAACACAGCCAGTTTTTATTTAATATACTTTAAAAATATTTTTTTATCATATATTTGCATATCAAAAATACAATGATTTAACCTTTCAAAAAAACATGCTATAAAAACTCATTAGGTTGGTGTTCGCTTCCCAATCATCCATAATTATTAGGTTGATGCTTGATTTTTCTCCTTTATGCTTCAATGTTCTCATTTTAAATTCATTCCATTTGAAGAGTAGCAGAGAGTTAATAGAGTTAATAGAGTTCAGACACTGTGAACATTTGATTAGTAAAATTTAAGTTCAACCTACCATGACTCAATTACTCCAGATGTAAATCAGTGATTCAGAGTGTTTCTGGAATTTTTATGAGACAGAAATGTGTTTAAATTTCCTGGTTCTTCAGTATTTAAATACTCTGTCACATTAATTTTTTAAATTAACATTAAAATTTGTTTTGAAATTGGTATATCTCCAGGAAAGAGAGCAACAACTGTTGGAAATCAACAGTCTAAGAAATTTAGGCAAAATAATGTATAATACTGCATTTAATTACATTATTACCTCTTCTCTCTCTTTGGTGATTCTATTCCATTAAGCAGAAAAACATAAATAATAAATACAAGTTTTAGGTACCTGAAGCTTAGCAATTTTAACTAAAGTTTGAAAAGCATACGTTCCAACTTGCATTAACCACAGAATGGTAACAAGGTTGTTTAAAATTTAGATTGCCTAAAATTTCTTTCTTAGTTACCAGTTCTCCTGAATGCTGAAAAACATGTTTTAAAAGGAGACATTGATTTTTGAAGCAACACGTTTTTGTAGCAAAAAATGGAAAGTTACTTATAAGAAACTGGAAGTTGTTTTTTACATTTACCAGTTTTACATTTTCACCTGGACATTTAGGGCATACTTTTTGGGTGTTTTTTTTTGTTTGTTTGTTTTATTAGAATTTTAAGGCCCTGGCTAACAGCTCAATTTATATTGATGTCTCATGGTATCAAGTTTCTGAAGGCGTGGTCGCAGCCACCCGCACTTACTAACATGCAGACTCTGAGGCCGTGTCTGGTTAGATGCAGGAGTCAAGTCCCTAATATACACACTGAGTGTGAATGTAAATGCGGAGAACTAGCAGTGGACTGTGAGTGGCTCACATTCATACCTGATGAGAGATGACAGTTTTCTTTCTTCCCAATTGGTATGCCTTTTATTCCCTTTTCTTGGAGTATTGCATTAGCTAGGACTTCCAGTATAATATTGAAAAAGCAGCCAGGAGAGGGTACATCCTTGTCTAGTTCTTGACATTAGTTGGAGTTTCACTTTTCTCATTAGGTATGATGTTAGCTCTAGACATTTTTAGATATTCTTCAGCAAAGTCAGGGAAGTTTCCCTTTATTCCTAATTTCCTGAGAGTTTTAAATTGTGAATGGATGTCAAGTGCTTTTCCTGCATCTGTTGATATGATCATGTTTAGTTTATTGATGTAATGAATTAGAATCATTAATCTTTCAATGTTGAACCAACTTGGCACACCTCGAATAGATCTCATTTGCTCATGGTGTATAATTCTTTTAGATACTGTTAATTTGATATTTTCTTCAAAGTTTTTGCATCAATGTTCTTCTCTTGTAATATTTTTTTCTAACTTTCATCTTAGGATAAAACTGCCCACATAAAATGAATTTTAAAATGCTCTCTGCTTCTATCTTCTTTTTAGAATTTTGAAACTTGTTTTATTGTCACAGTAAGTCCATCAGTTAAATACCTTTATGCTCATTTTATATATGAGAAAGCTGGGGGGAACAAAGTTTAAAAAACTTATTCAAAGTTGAAGTAAATATATTCTCAGTGCTTCTATCTTCTGAACCCACGGCCTTCACATTGAGCTACATCTCCAGCACTTCCACTGCTGCTTTAAAAAATTTTTTTGAGATAGGTTTGCATTAAATTGCCTGTACTGGTCTTCAACTTATGATACTCCTGCCTTAGCCTCTGAGAGTTCTGGGATTATAGGTATACACCATCACACTTGGCTCAATTATTTTCTTCTGTGACTTTTGGCAGATTACTATATTTCATCTAAGTTTTTAAATTTGTGGGCATAGATCTGTTTATAGCTTTCTTGGGATATCCTCTTCATGTTCTGTAGTTATGTCTATGTTTTCATTTCTGATAGTAGCATCTGTTTTTTTCTTTGCCTAGCTTGGCTAAAGGCTTATCTTATCTTTTATAAGAACCAGTTTTTGCTTGTTTTGGTTTTCTCTATTAATTCCTTATTTTCAATTTCATTGATTTTTGGTGGTTTTGGCTTACATGGAGATGTTCCCTCAAAGTCTCATGTGCTCATAGGTGGGGCTGTCGGGAGATGGCTGGAGCACGGGTGTGTGATACTGGAAATGGCTGTGTGATAATCACTGGATAATCACTGACTATACCCACTGATTGGTTTACTGCAGTTCTGAGTGTGACTAATGGGAAGGTCCACCTTGGGTGGCACCAGACTTATAACCTGAATGGCATAAAAAGGGAAAGGAAGTTTGCTGCTTACTGCCTCCAGCTTTCCACATTATGGACTGTTTCTCCTTTGCTATTCCTCTCTGCCATACTGTCCTGCCTTGGAACAAGCTGACTATGGATTTAAAGCACTATAAACTGTGAGCTGAAATAAACCTTCCCTCCTTCAACTTGTGTGTATAGGGTATTTTGTCCCAGCCACAAGAAAGTAACTAAGGTACTTGTCTAACTTTTATTTCTTTTTTTCCTGCTTACTTAGGATTTAATTTACTTTTTATAATTTTCCCAAAGTTGAAGCTTAAGTGGTGGATTTTAGGTCTTTCTTCTTTTCTAATACAGGCAATCAGTCTTATAAATGTCCCTTTAAGTGCTGCCTTTACTATATCCCACAAACTCTGATAAGTTATATATTCAACTTCATTTATTTTGAAATATTTTCACATTTCTCTTGAGAATTTTTCTTTGACCCCTGTGTTTTCTTAAAGAATGTTACTTAATCTCCAAGTATTTGGGTATTGTTCAGATAGCCATCTTTCTGTTTTTTATTTCTAGGTTAATTCCATTCAAGTCTGAGAGTAAACAATGTATGATTTCTATTCTTTTAAATTTGTTAAGATGTAGTTTATGTGGCTCACCTTGATGCATGAGTGACTTTTCTATTGCTCAGACAACATACTGGACACCATAACTCAAGGGAGGAGAGCTGTATTTGGCTCACGGCATCAGAGAGTTCAGTCCATAGCTGGCTGGGTCAAAGGTAGAAGAAGCAAGGGGGAAGGGCATGGAGGAGGAAAGCTGCTCCATTCATGGCAGCCAAGAAGTAGGGAGAAAGAAGAGAGGACCTGAAGTCAAATTTACTTCTCCAGATCATTCCCCAGTGATCCACTTCTTCCAACTAGCTCTATGTCCTAAGAGCACATTCAACTATAAACTCATCAATGGATGAATTGACTGATGACAAATATAGTGCTCTCATGATCAATCACCGTCCAAAAGCCCCACCTCTGAACACATGAGACTTTGGGGGATATTTGATATCTAAATCATAACACTTAGTAAATGTTCCACATGAGCTTGGGAAGAATATGTATTCTGCTGTTGTTGGATAACAAAAGTATATAGGTGTCCATTATATGTAGCTGATTGATGGTTTTGGTGGGCTCAATTATGTCTTTACTGAATTTTTGTCTGTTGGACCTGTCTACTTCTGGTAGAAGTATGTTGAAATCTCCAACTATAATTCCAACTACACAGTGGATGTCAATGGTATGTCCTTGACGCTGTAAGTTATTATCTCATACATTTTGTTGCTTTGTGTTTAGGTACATGCATGTCCAGTACTATGATGTCTTCTTGGAGGATGAACCCCTTTATCATTATTTAACGCTGTCTTTATCCCCAATCTTACTTTGTAGCCTGCTCGTTCTGAAAGGAACATAGCAACTATCACTTTCTTTTGACTAGTGTTACCATGCTATATCTTTCTCAATCCATTTGTTTTTGTGTGCCTTTTAAAGTGAGTTCTTATATATAACACATAGTTGGAGCTTGTGTTTGATCCACTGTGATAATCTCTATTAATTGATGTATTTAAATCACTGACTTTCAAAATGATTATTGACATAGTGTGATTCTTATCTACCATAAATATTACTGTTTTATATATTTTGCCCTTGTTATTTGTTCCTATTTTCTTCTTCCACTCTTTTTCTACCTTATGTGCTTTTAATTTTAGATGATTTAATTTTTCTCTTTTTATATATCTTTCCTTTAAGTTTTTTTTAAATGGTTACTTGCCTTAGAATTTAAAATATGCACTTACAGTTAATCAAAGCCCACTTCACAGGTAGTAGGAGTATTTGTAATAACAAAACAATACTAATTATCCTTTCTATCCCTTTGATCATTGCTGTCATTCATTTCATTTCTATATAAGCATACATAATCAAATACATTGTTGTAATTATTATGTGAACAAACTATATAAGTTAGATCAATTAAAATAAGAGAAATAAAAATGTTTATTTTATCTTCATTTATTCATTCTTCATTTGTGTTCTTTTCTTTATACACATCTGAGTTTCTGACCCATATTATTTTCCTTCTTTTTAAAGAACTCTTTAACATTTTTTGCAGTTAAGTCTACTGGCAACAAACTTTGTCAATATTTGTTAAGAAAGTCTTTCTTTCTTCTTTTTTTTTTTGTGCTGGCAAATCAAACCTAGGGCCTCATGCATGCTAAGCTGACACTTTATCACTGAGCTACATCCCCAACCCTCCTCCTTCATTTTAAAGGATAATTTTGCAAAATGTTCATTTGTATATTCACTCTTCTCCCTCCTTTCAAAAATATTTATTAAGAGTGGGGTGTTAGGCATTGTAACTAGTGCTTTACCTTTAGTTAATTCCCACAACTCAGAGAGGTAGATATCCTGCTATTACAGATGCAAAAGTTAGAATTAAGAGGTAAATTAACTAGCCTGAGCATACACAGCAAGTAAGTGGCAAAACCTAGTTAAAATCTATTCTTAAAACTTTGGCCTCCTTTCTTTAATGGACTCAGCTATTTCTTCTTACCTATTCACTTTAATACATTATATTTCAGGACAAAAGTCTTTGTGCTGGTGCTCAGAGTACCTTACAAGGAAGATGCTCACATGGAGAGCTTGGTCATCAGGACACCAAACTATCTTCTCAAGACAAAAATTGTGAACCTCTGGTAGGTCGAGATGATGCCTCTGGGTATTTTCACATATGGCTGCTTTCAGTTCAAGTGAACGATGTGATTTTCCTTGAAAAGCAAGGATACTGTTAATGTACTGAATGTCACTAAATTGTACACCTAAAATGGTCAAAATGATAATTTTATAATGCGTATTTTATATTTTATCACAAAAATAAAATAAAAACAAAAGTCAAGGGACACAGAGATTTTCTTGAATTGTGTTCGTCTCATACTCAGATTTTTCCAGAGTATGGGAAAATACTGAGTAAAATATAAAGGAAGAACTTGGTTTTAGACATAATAGCCTTTCATTGTATATTTTAATTACATTTGCCTTTGTTCATCAATGCAAATATAGACAGAAGGAAAATTATCAATTATTAATTAAATAGAGTTGTGCTATCCAATGGGGTAGCTACAAGCCACATGTCATCAAACAGTTGGAACGTATCTTGAGTTAAGATAGATTGTAATACATTACAGTATATGAAAATATAAATAATGATTAATGATTTGTATTTAAGCAAGACTATATCTCAAAATAATTAAATAAGTGGGTTAACTAAAATATCTTATTAATTTTACCTGGTTTTTAAAAATGTTGCTACTAGAAGTTACAAATATATGACTTGAACTTTTTTTTTTTTTTTTTTTTTTTGAGACAAGGTTCTTGCTGTGTAGTGCAGGCTGGTCTTGAGTTCACTATGTAGCCCAGACTGGCTTCAGACTCACAGTGATCTTCCTGCCTCAGCCTTCCGAGGGCTGGGATTACTGGCGTGAGGCACAATGCCTGGCTTTGAACTGCGCTTTGACTAGACAGCACTGGTACAGATGCAGTCTTGCATAATGGCTGAGAGCACTGATTCTTGGCTCAATGCCTTACTAGTTTTGTGACCTTGGGCAAGTGGCAACTTCTCTGTGCTTTAATTTCCCACTCAGCGACATTTTGTGGGATTGTTATGAACATTAACTGCAGGACTGACCTGCTTGTGCTGCATCGGTACTATAAATGTGCCTTTAGACACAGTACCAGGAACTATAAAGACTATAGATAGTAGCGACTATATTAACTGTGAATAGGCTTCAACAATTCACTGGGATTTGGGACTTCTGCTGACACTAATAATCCAGGTATACCTTCACTATTAGATTGTGGGAAAGCCCTTAGTCCTATTTTTTCTCTGGTCTTTTCTCTCCAACAATGTTTCAACATATACATTTGGGTGAGAAATTAGATGTGAATACTTAAAAGTTTCAGTCCGCAGCCAAAGTATAAGCATGCTGTTAACTGATTTGACTTAGCTCCTTCCCAGAAATATACACGCGTTTTCCAAACCCATGTCCTCCTTTTTTTATTACCACAGGTTCCTAATGCTCCACCTGCTTATGAGAAACTCTCTGAAGAACAATCACCACCACCTTATTCACCTTGAGAGCCAGTGACCTGCCTCAGAAAAGCTGAAATAATTTCCCTCACACTTTAGTTTTAATTTAGTACAGACATCTAATATTACACTTTGGGATTCTGTAATAGCAATGTACATCTCTAGCAAGCCAGTGTTAATTTTTTTTTTTTTTTTTGTCTTTTTGAGTCAGGGTTTTACTATGCAGTTTAGGCTGGCCTTGAACGCACTTTGCAGCCCAGGCTGGACTTGAACTTGCAGTGATCTTCCTGCCTCAGCCTCCTGAGTGCTGGGATTACAGGCATGCACCATCACACCTGGTCTAAACCAGTGTTAGATCCTAAATAGAGCAACTAGCAATATGAAGCAAATCAGGAAATAATCAGAAATATTCAAATGAAAAACTTCATCAATAAACATTGTAATACCTGTTCTCTGTGCCAGCAGTAATGCTATTAAACCTTCAACCTCTTATTCTTCAAGGAATGGGTACAACTCAAATGGGTGTTCTGCAATCATCTGATTTTTTTTTAATGGAGATTTTGCTGATTTCCCAAGTATTCAGATTTTTAAAGAAGTGATACCTTGACAAACAGAACTGTGGCAGGTGCTATGAAGTTCTCAGAAAGGAGATTGTCACATGTTTATGACAGAGCCGATGGGACCATGTATCCCACCTGAACAATGTCAACCATGGTTCTTTGGGTTTTAAAGTTCTATGACACTGTAATATACTGCAAAGATCCTATGTCTTAAATAATGCATAGAATGCAGTTCTAATTACATCTTACTTAAAGACTCAATTTTGTCATAACTAATAATAAAAATTTTGTGTGAACCGAAAGTGGTATTAGAATTTAAATAAGTAAATGAGAATGTACCTTGGTCTGTGTTTTGTGTATTGTCTTAAATGGTTCCCTGGCAGCTTAGTTCTTTTTGATTTCCAAATCCTTGTCATAAGAACGTACACAGAAAAAAAGCCACAAATGATCAGAAATTCCGCAGTGGTATAATTAGTTTCATTAATGTTTTGGCCATATCTTCTCCACTTATCCCTTACATAATTTAATTTTTTTCAGTCAGCTTAATAAACTATTTTTGGCTTTTAAAAAAATTTTGGTGGTACTTGGGCTGGAACTCAGGGCCTTCAGGTTGAGCTACATTCCAAGCCCTTATCATTTTTTTGTTTTTAAAGATAGGGTCTCACTAAACCACAAGTTGTCCAGGCTGGGCTCAAACTTGTAATCCTCCCACTTCAGCCTCCCAGAGTGCTGGGATTATAGGTGCACACCAGTGTCTGAGTCCAAAATTTGCATCACCACCCGAAATGGAGCAAATCAGCACATTTTTCATAAGTGTGGGTAACTTAAAAGTTTTTATTAAAATCTAAGAAGATAATAATTGTTGTAGGTAGCTGTAAACCCAAGACCTGCTTTCTTTGTTAAAGAGGGAGATTAACACGAATCAGAGAAAACTTCAAAGCTGCCCTTGACACAGAAGGTTTGCAAGTTTTAAAGAAATGTGTTGTTTAATTCTAAGTCACGAAAACACCTAACATCATCTTGTGTCACAGGAAATATAAGCATAACATTTTCCACCAAAGACAAGATGAGACTGAAGGGAAAAAACGCAGAATAAAAAAGCGACACTGAACAAAATATTAAAATACCTTTCCAACTGTCCAAATGCTGTCATCTGTTACCACTGAAGCTACAATCCCCCCTCTGATCCCTTTTCAAAAAGTGATTTCTAAATGAAGAAAACTCCATCGGGCATTTGGCCACCCTTTCCCCTCATCACAAGACCTCTTCTGGGAGTCAGTCCTCCGCACTGACACGGGGATGTCTGGCTTGAGCTCTAGACCTCTCCAAGACACCAGACTGTCAGCTGCTGCAGCTCTGTCCAGTGTGAGCGCTCTCCTCACGGAATACCTCATGTAGTGTCCCACGTGAGAAAGACAGTGGCTTGGGCTGAGTCCAGCTGGGAGAAGCTAGGAGAGTGAGTAGGAACAGCAGATGTGAGATTCAGAAAGAAGCTGCGTGTGATGGCGCACACCTGTAATGCTAGCACTTGGGAGGCTGAGGCAGGAAGATAGCAAATTTGAGCCTACACTGGGGAATGTAGTAAGACCCTGACTCAAAATAAAAGCTAAAGACGTGGGATGTGACTCAGTGTGAAAGCCCTGGGTTTAATCCAGAGTTCAGGAGGAAAAATAACCTGTTCCTTCACAAGGGTAGCCCCACTTGTGAAGACAACTCACAATGCATTTTATATTTCAAAATAGCAAAAAATGAGTTGGGGCATGGTCTGCCTTCTCCCTCTGGCCAGACTGTCACCTCCATCGAGGAG
>NW_004955434.1:9895676-9959544 GCF_000276665.1 Chinchilla lanigera
TTTGTTTTCCTGAGAAACTATTTTGTAGACAATAATATGTAAAACGATAACCATTGATAATTTCCTACCATTTTGTCTGTAATTTGCTAAGTGCCCCCTATTATTATGTTATCCTTCTTTTATTCTTTAAAATAAAAAAAATTTAAAAATAAATAAATAAAATAAAATTTTAAATAGAAAGAAAAACAATAACAAAACATCAAAGACAAAAACAAAACACAAAAACAATTAAAAATACAAAATTTGAAAACAAGATGGTAGGAATTAACAATGGTTGTTATATTACCTATTGTTATCTTCAACGAAGGTGCTCAGATTACCAGATGTAAGAATGCAAGACTGATCAAACAATTAAAGGGAATAAAAAGTAATAAAATTAGAAATGCTATAGAGCTTCCCTAAACAAGATGGTAGGAATGCATATTGCCGTCTTCAAATTAGTTGATCAGATTAATATATATAAGCATGAAAAATTGGTCAAAAAATTTTAAGCATTAACTGTTCCTTTCAATAAACATTAGACATCAGCAGTACAAGTATCCTAGCTATTCTTCTGTATACATATATTTGTTTTCTTTCTTTCTTTTTCTCCTTACCCTCATCCCAGTTGTTCTTTCTCTTTGAGCAATTTCTTTCCCTTTCACAATATCCATTGTACTTTTTGGGTTTTATTTACTCTTTCAGGTTCTTACACTAGGGAGACAATACAATGTTTACACATGTGGGTTTGATTTAATTCACTTACGAATATGGTCTCTAGTTGCATCCATTTATCTATAAAAGCCTCGAGTTTATCTCTTTTATAGCAAAGTAATACTACATTGTATGAAAACCCGACATCTGTTTTATTCATTCCTCAGTTGACGGGCATTTGGGTTGTTTCAAGACTTAGTTATAACAAATTGTGCTGCTATAATCATGGGTGTACATATATCTGTGTGGTATGATGTTTTCAGTTTTTCTGGAAAAATACCCAGAAGGGGACTAGCTGGGTTAAGTGGGACCTCTAATCTTAGTTTTGTGAGGATTCACCAGTCTGCACTCCCACCAACAGTGGAGAAGGGTTCCTTTTTCCCCACAGCCCCTCCAGCATTTGTTATTGGTTGATTTCTTGATGACAGCCATTCTTTCTGGTGTGAGATGGAATCTCAGTGTTGTTTTAATTTGCATTTCTTGAATGATCAATGCTGTTGACTATTTTTTCATATACTTATTTGCCATTTGTATTTGTTCATCTGAGAAGTGTGTATTCATCTCAGATGCCCATTTTTGGATTGGGTCTTTGAATTTTGGGGGCCTGATTTTTTTTATTCCTTACATGTTTTAGATAGGAGTCCTTTGTGTGAGGGACAGTTGGATAAAATTGTTTCCCAATTCGTCAGTTGTCTTTTTTACCCTGTTGGAGATTTCTTTTGATGTGCAAAAACTTTTCAATAAGATGAGATCCCAGTTGTTGATTAGTTGAAGTATTTCCCCTGCAGTTTAATTTTTGTTCGTAAACTGTCTGCCTACTCTTATGTCTTCAAGATTTTGACTTACTTTCTCTTTTTAAAAGCCATTTTGACTTTAGTTGAGTGCATGGTGATAGACATGGGTCTAGTTTTAGTCTTTGGCATATGGATAGCCAGTTTTTCCAGCACCATTTATTCAAGAGGCTATCTTTCTTCCAGTGAATGTGTTTGGCCTCTTTGTCAAAGATAAGGTGGCTGAGTGTGTTTGTAGCTGTGTCTGCATGTTCTAATCTGTTCCATTGATCTTCAGGTCTGTTTTTTGGCAGTACCATGCTGATTTTATCACTGTAACTTTGTAGCATATCTTTAAATCAGTGATTGTGATGCCTCCTGCCTTTCCTTTGTTGCCAGGATTGTTTTTGCTATTTAAGGTCTCTTCCTGTTCCAGATGAATTTTAGGAAAGTTTTCTCTAGATCTGTGAGGTATACTAATGAGATTGCATTGAATCTGTACAACTTTGGGAGTATGGCCATTTTCACAATGTTGGTTCTTCCTACCCATGAGCAAGGAATATCTTTCCATGTTCTCAAATCCTCTTTGATCTCTTTTTTCAGAGTACTCTAATTTTCACTATATACATCTTTTACTTCCTTTGTTAGACTGATTCCTAAATATTTCTTCTTCTTTTTTTTTTTTGGCTATTGGAAAAGGTGTGGTTTCCCTAATTTCTTTATCAGTGGGCTTGTTGTTTAAGTATAGGAATACTATTAATTTTTGAATGTTGACTTTGTATCCAGATCTGCTACTGAATTTGGTTATTAAATCTATAAGCCTTTTTGTGGAGTTTTTGGGATCTTCTGTGTGGAGTGTTGTGTGATCTGTGAATAATGATAATTTCACTTCCTCCTTTCCTTTCCTTATTCCTTTCATTTCTCTCTCTTATCTAATTGCTCTGACTAATATTTGCAGAATTATATTGAATAGGAGTGGTGAAAGTGAACATCCTTGTCTTGTTTCTGATTTTAAAGTGAAAACTTTCAGTTTTTGTCCATTTAGTATGATGTTGGTGATTGGTTTGTCATAGATGGCTTTGATCAGATTGAGGTAAAGACCATTTATATATAGACCTATTTTCTGTAGGACTTTTGTTTTTTTTATCATGAATGAGTGTTGGATTTTATCAAAAGCTTTTTCTGCATCTATTGAGATGATCATGTGATTTTTGTCTTTGGCTCTTATTGGTATTGTGTATTACATTTATTGCATATATTGAACCATCCCTGCATTTTTGGGATGCATCTGACTTGGTAGTGATGGATAATCTTCTTCATGATTTGCTGCATTCTGTTTGCTAGTATTTTATTGATAATTTTTCCATCTATGTTCATTAGGTAGACTGGTCTGTAGTTCTTTTTCTTGGTTGGGTCTTTCTCTAGTATTGGTATCAGGGTAATACTTGCCTCCAGGAATGAGTTAGAGACAACTGTTTCCCTTTCAATTTTATTGAAGAGTTTGAGAAGAATTGATGTTAAATCTTCTCTAAGTATCTTGTACAATTTAGCAGTGAACCCATCAGGACCTGAGCTTTTCTTTGCTGGTAAGTTTTTTTATTACATTTTCAATTTCAGTGGCCAATAGTGAGTTATTCATGATTTTTATATCTTGTTGATTCAGCTTTGGTAATTCATATGTATCTAGCAATCTGTCCATTTTCTCTGTGCCTTCCATCCTATGAGAGTAAAGATCTTTGAAATAGGTATTGATGACCTTCTCAATTTGTTGAGGATCTGTAGTGATTTTACCCTTTTCATTCCTTATTGCATGAATATGATTTTTTCTTTCCTTTTTTCGATAAGGTTGGCTAGGATTTTATCCATTTTATTTATTTTTGCAAAGAACCAACTCTTTGATTCATTAATTCTTCATATTGTTTTCTTTGTCTCCATTGTGTTAATTTCTCCTCTTATTTTTATAATTTCCTCCTTTCTTTGGGCTTTGGATTTGACTTGCTCTTATTTTTCTATTAGCTTGATGTGCAGCATAAAGTTGCTTATTTGTGCTTGTTCTGTTTTCTTGAGATGGGAATTCACTGGTATAAATTTCCTTCTGAGGACTGCTTTCATTGCATCCCACAGGTTCCAGTAATTTGTATCTGCTTTGTCGTGTGATTGTGAATATTGTTTAATTTCTTCTTTAATTTTATCTGTGACTCATTTGTTTTGGAGGGTGTTAATTAATTTCCATGTGTTTATGGAGTTTTTGCAATTTCTTTTGTCAATAATTTCCACTTTCATTACACTATGGTCCAATAGTATGCATGGAATAATTTCAGTTAAATGGGAGGTCTTGAGTTTGATTCCCAGTACCAAAAACAAAATAGAACAAAAAACCCTTCGCAGTACACACTTTAGCATTTGACTCAGTAAATTCTGCTTTACAAAAACCCTGCCTCCTAGTAACTGGGAGGCTGACGCAAGAGCATCGCTGCAAGTTTGATGCCAGAGTAGGCTACAAAGTGAGTTCAAAGCCAGCCTGAACCCTACAGTGAGACCCTATCTCAAAAAAAAAAAAAAAAAAGCAAAAAATAGTAGCAAAAATGAACAAATATGATATTCCAGCTGGATCTACTAGTATTTTTATAAGTTCAGTACTAAATTCATCCATGAACTAATTCAGAGGTAACACTTTGTTCATATCATTTGCTGTTTAAAATTTTTTTCTAAATCTTATACACTTCCAAGTTTTCCTTTAAAAATCCTTTTCTCTAGCCTCATTTTCAACAGTTTTTCTCCTTTTTTCTATCTCTCTTCTGCTACTGTTAGTACCAAATACTGTCTTCACTCCCCCTAATAATATCCTATTTGGTTTCCCCATCTCTGAATGTCAGGTGAATGACAGCAGCTACCAAAATATTTTGTATCATTATTTCATTTAATCCTCCAGCAATATAACTGAATTATTTCCATCTTACATGTGAACATTACTACCTTTACCCAATTACTTCAGATTATTTTTCAGTATTTTATCACCCAGACCATTCTATTTTTTTAATCATTCCCCACTGGCCCTCTTGACCTATAGTATTCCCTTCAATCTCAATTCATGTGTTCTGTCTGCTTCCCAGACTGAATTGCTGCAGACTGAATGTGCTACACACATTTTCAGTCTCAGTACAAATGCCACCTCTTATCCCAAACTTTCCCTTACACCTCCCCGCTCAGTTCTTGCAGTTTTTTTATTCCCCTTACATTTACTTTTAACTTCACAATTGTATTATCCCCTATTGAAGACAGAGGTGGGATATTACTCATCTATATTGTTCCTACAGCATCTTATGCCTTATATAGTACTCAATATATGTGTAGAATGAATTTACAACTTTGGTAGGTGCTTTGAATTTACAGCAATAATTACTTTCAATTTTTTTCACATCTATAAAACACATTCTGTTTCAGTGTATGTGCTGCCAAAGTGAGCATAAAAAACACACACAGTTGATTCCCTATAACTTCATGTATTACTCTGTAATTATAGCTTTCTCACAGATTATCTCACCAATGTAAGCAAAAGAATTCGACACTTCTTTACCTATACCACGCTTTTCAGGTTTTCTAAGCATCAAAGCACCATGCTGTACATAGTAAATGTTTATCAAGCATCTGAGTAAAAATAATGGAAGCAGATTATATCATGACAGCTATAATAAAGCTTCTGGCTCAGGTAACAATAAAACTCTCAGATGACTTAAATTATCATCTTTAAGCCGGGAGTGGTGGCACACGCCTGGTGGCACACGCCAGCACTCGGGAGGCTGAGGCAGGAGGATTGTTGCGAGGTCAAGACCAACCTGGGCTACAAAGTGAGCTCAAGGCCAGCCTGAACTGCATAATGAGACCCTGTCTCAAAAGGGAAAAAAAAAAAAAAAAGTTATCATCTTTAGGTGATAGTCATTTTGGATAACTAAAATCCCCATCAACTTTCTTATTTTCCTAACTTGCTATCTTCTCAAGTTTTTAATATTAAAAATCTCTAAATTGACTATGTTTTTGCAAGTGTTTCACTGGACCAAGCATTTTCATTGACTTTAGTATATATATTACAGCTATCATTACTTAATCATAAAACTACTTATGTCAATTACTAAATGCACCATTAAAACTTGTGGCTGAAAATGGAAGCAGAGATCTAAAGAGCCACTTAGTAATGCTTACAGAACTAATTACAAAGACAAGGGGAAAAAAACCACAGGAAATGAAAGAGAAGTGCTGTATCAGAAGGTGCTATGTTATTTTGGCATCTTTTAACTTAGTATTTAAAATGATACCAAATACAGACATCCACATGGCCTACCTACTGTAGGGACATAACCTCTTTAGTACTGTAAATCTCTTCAGGGTATCACTGTGGTAACTTTTCTTGCTTTATATGTATGGCTTTACAGATGATTTTTAAAGAGTATGCTAACACTGGACACAAAGAATTGAGGAATCTGACTTTATATTCTTTAAGAACACAGAAATCTACACCTACCTGGTGGAGACAAAGGGAAACATTTAGAATTTTGAATATATAAAACCATTAATTTAGTTAAATTTCTAGAAAAAACACTCAAAACTATTTTAGAAAAGTAAACTAGAGCTTAATAAGTACCTTCCTAGATTTCTCCATCACTTATTAAACAAATAAATATTGAATACTGTGTACCATTTACTAGGGTGATAATGATTGAGAAGGTCCTTGTTTTTAAAAAGGAAGACAAGCACTAAATAACTGTAAACAAATTATAGTACAATTGTGAAGTAGTGCTACATCCCCCTCTGAGTGACCACAAAATCAGGATGCTGGCTAGAATATGGCAAAGAGAAGAAGCGATATAAAATGTAAGGAGAACCTGTAATGAAACATTAAATCAAAGAGAATATCTGGGAAGTCTTTAGTTTCTTAAGCTTTCTAGGAACTAAAAGAAAACGAGCGCAGTGAACAAGGAGGAGAATGGATTACAATGAAGGGGAGACAGGCAGGAACAGCTTGAAGAGCTTTTTAAGTCCTAAGTAGGGGCTTTACTCTAAAGGTTCAGTAGTACATGGAGAACTCTGAAGATTTAGTAGGACTTTGGGTTTACTAGTTTTAAGAGATTTAGTGATTCATTGGTTTAGGTCCTTTGCTGGGATTAAAATTAAGCCACAGGTAATTCAGTAAATTACTAAAGTGATAGAATTACAGAATTTTTGTGAATTCTTTTGAGTGTCAGGCAATGCTTTAAAATCTGTATGTATATACACTCAGTTATTGAATACCTCCCATGCACAAGACACTGTATGGTAAAAATCACCCATGCCCAGAAATCCAGGTTTCTTAATCAACTGACAAGGAAAGGTGAAGAATGACTGAGCAGAACATAGACATGACTGGCAAAGGTACTTCAGAGAATAATTTTTTGATGTTTTTTGTGATAAGGTCTTGCTATGTAGCACAAGCTTGCCTTGATCTCATGATCCTCCTCCCAAGTACTGGGAACACAGGCATGCACCCCCATGCTGGGTATAAACACATTTTTTTTTTTAAAGCTTTTCGCAACTTTTCAATAAACTCATGCCTGCTGCATCACTTCAATGTAGTGTCAAGAGATCTTCAGGCCTCTACTCTAGTGCTTTCAACTTCAGACAAGCTCAGTGTGATGGGGCATAACCGTGATCATAAGTGGAATACGTAAACTACAAAGTATCTTAAATGAGGAACATCCAATATAGAAGCTACCTTTTATTTAAAATGAGGCATATTCTGAAATACTACGAAGTCAAACCCTGAGAGTCAGCTGAACCATTAAGTTTTTAAGTGATTGCTCTGTAATGGGAATTTAAAAAAAAATAGTGAGCAAGCACTGCTGTTCTCATTTACTTTTTATTCTAAACTAAAAAAAAAAATCGTATTTGTAAATATTATTTTGGAAAATCAGTCACTGTGAACCAACACCTCAACTTAAAAATGAGTGCATCTGGGGAAAGCAAGGGGAAGGCTGTATGAAACCTTTCTATACTACCTTTGTAACTTCATGTAAATCTCCGTTTTTCAGTATTGAGAATTAAATCCATGGCCTTTGCATTGAGCTTCACCACCAGTCCTTTTTTCTTTTCAGACAGGGTCTTGCCCCCAGGCTGGGCTTGAACTTGTGATCCTCTTGCCTCAACCTACCAGAGTGCTGGGATCATAGGCATATGCCATCACACCCACCTTGAAATTACTCATTTTGGGCTGTGGATGTTTGTTCAGTGGTAGAGTGCTTGGTTAGTGTTATGGTTTGTGACTAGATGTCCCTCTCCAAAGCCTCATGCAGTCATGGGGTGTGTTTCTAGTTTACGACTGATTCATGGTCCAATGCTGGGACTCTGAGTGTGAGTGCTACACCCCCTAGGGCAGGTAGCCTGCGCACAATATAAGAGAGGGAAGGAGGCTTGCTCTCTGCTGCTCCTTTTTGTTCTTGCTGCTTTTGTTCTCCGCTCCCACAAACTGTTGCCCTCTGCCATGTACCACTCTGCCTTGGGTCCAGCTGATTATGGACTGAAACCTCCACAAACTGTGAGCTAAATAAACCTTTTCTTCCTTACTTCTGGGCATCAAATATTTTGTCTCAGCAACGAGAAAAGGAACTAAGATAGCATGTGCAAAGCCCTGGATTCAATCTCCAACACCAAAAGAGAAAAAACTCAAACAAAAGTTTAAGAAAAATGTATTTATGATATCTAAAGAGATTAAATATATTGGTCTGAAAAAAATGTATTTTGATCAATGCAGAATTTGGTAGTGGATTTTTTTAAAAAGTCTGAAACCATGAAATCTAGAATGATTCTTAAAAACAGAGACAGTGTAGAACCATGAAAAAAGATTTAAAGGATCAAGTTCATGTACTGGCTCTACTACCCATTAGCTGGGTAATGTTGGATATATCTCTTAATCCATCAAAAGTAATGTGACAATCAAATAATATACATAAAAGTGAATTTTGTAAATCATGAGCTCTTGTACAAATGCTAGTTATTAATACAAATTTCCCATCCTTCATTACTTCTTTTCAAGACTGTCATTTATATCATGTACTATTTCAATGAAACAAAAACACACTTTAAAATGGTATTCAAACAAAGAAATTCCAGCAACTCAGTTTATTACATACAGTTCTTCTGCATTGTTGCTAACAGTTCACTGGTCCAAAATTACTAAAATACTTAAAAAACTATACATTATGTAAACAAAACATAAATAAGACAGCATAGTTCTTTGTACATATATTTAGTACAGGTTTGTTAGGGATTTAGGAGTATGTACAATTTTACACAATGGACTGCATTTTCACAATGCATAAATATATATATATATATATATTTCTTTTTACAGAAACAAAAATAAGATTTCACTAAGAACACAGAATATTATGTCAGAGATATGCTGCAACAGTCCGAATTCAAGAAACATATCAGTGTAAGTGTGCAAAAGGCTAGCTTACTCTAAACTAGTCAAATTTGACTTTGTTCAACTTATGTTATACAGACAGGTAAATCTTGACCATGTACTTTAACCAAAGAAGCTTTGAAAACAACCTCATACCAATGAGTGAAATGGAACACTTTTCCCTCCCCAAGAAAAAAGTCTTGGTGTAAGCTAATGAAAAGATACATTAAAATATGCACGTGAACATACACGTGCGCAGACACATACACAAATATGTATAGTATGTTTTCAACAGTATAATAAAGTTAAAATCTGTATGGGAGTTAAAAGAATGCCCCATTATTTAAAAACTGGCTCATGTAGTCTAAATTCAAGATGCAGCTGTGTCAGGCTTCTCTAAACCAGATGACTGAAAACCTGGGAAGACAGAGGTGGGATTTCGACTGGCAGATACTACAATCTGAGACAGAGATGGAGACAGTGAAGAAACTTTAGATTCTGGAGTATTTATGGTATTCAGAATGGCTCCTTCTGGGCTAACCAACAATTTTTTGACAGATGTGTCCAAATGAAATGCTGACGTGCTACTTGGCAGTGGAGGATTACTAGAGGAAATGGCAGAAACCAAAGATGTCTTTCCTAAAAGGGAGGCTGGAGGAGACTTAATTACTGAAGTCAATGGTACTGTTGGTGTAGGAGGTGAAACAGAAACTTTAGCAGTTGTGTTTATAATCGGTGGTGTTGTATGTACTGTGGGTAGAGAACTTGCATTTCCAAGAGAGTTAACAATTTTTGTAGAGCTTCTTAGAGGATGTTTTATAGGTTGCCCACCTGAAGAATTATTTGATGCTACTGAGATCTTCTGGGCAGAGTTATCTATTGCTGCTGTCTGAACGCCTTGGCCACTGTTAAGAACTAAAGGAGGCCCATATTTCGGACTAGATATAAGGAGAACATGGTTGCCAGCTCCAAGACCTTGTGGTGGAACAATAAATCGGGTTCCATTAATCAAGATCTGAGTTCCAGGTGCCAAAGGTGTACTGGTGTTGATGACTATTTTTTGCTGAATACTAGGTTCACTCAATGGACTTGCTACTGGACTAGTTACACTTGATGGTGCTGCAGCAGTATGAATGGGAGAGTCATCTGGAACAGAATTGTAAGCGGGAGCTGATTTGACCAAAGCAGGGCACATGTGCTGGTTTGGTAGAGAAGTAAAACTGGAAATATTAATTATTTTACCTGGACTTGGTGAAAGGGATGACAGTTCAGCTTGAGGTTTATTTGTGTTTACATTTGTTGGCACTGTAGTTGAAATCCCTGGTGACTGAAACTGGAGAGAACTCCGAGATTGTCTTTTAGAAAGAGATACAGAAAGTGTGGATCCTGGTATTGTCGCTGAATGTGGAACTGTGTCCATTTTGGGGGATGCAGTCACAGGCGTAGGCAAGGCAGCCGTAACAGGGATCTGCAAAGCTGATGTCAAACATTTGGGAGTCACTGTTGGCTGTGCAGTTGAAATCAGAACAGATGATGCAAGATGTCCTGTTTTCACAGTTGATATGGCCACAGTGTTTCCCAGACTGGACGTGCAGAGTCTATTTGACAAAATAGGCATAATTCTTGAAGAGGTATCATTTCCACTCACTGGAACAGGAGGATGTGCACCAACTGAAGCAGAGGATGAGGTCACTGAAAGGGAACCCAAAGAAACATTTGCTCTTGTTACTGAAAACATGTTTATTGTTCTTGCTGTGGAAACTGATGATTCGTTAACAGGAGTAATATTCTGACTCACAAAATTTGAGCTTACTGGAACTGAATTTTCACTCGTTGACAATGGTAACACACAGGCCTTGTTACATTTGTCTTCTTTTGGGGTTATATTGCGTAATATATTAATCGATGGTATAGCAGGCACACTGCCTGAAGGATTTACAATTGCTTGACCTATATTTAGTCCAATTTTCACATCTTTTATCTGAGACACAGTTTGTGAAGAATTTATTTTTATTGGTGCTCCCACTGTAGATGGAAGTAACAGTATCTGGGGTTGCTCAGGAGTTTTAACGTATGTTTTATTCAAGGTGTGAGGAAGAGTTTGTTTTAATGATTCTGCAACAACTGCTGGGGTTGAAGTACCACTGGGAATTGGAGCATTAATAAAAACTAATTTTTGAGTGGATACACCTGTAGATGTCAGTGCAGGTGTCCCATTAACTGCAGTCATACCACTAGAGGGCAGAACAGATGGAGCTGATACAAGCATGAATTTCTGAATGGGAGTCCCACCGATCGTATCTCCATTTGTTGCTGTTGCCTCTGACCTTGTAATAATAGGGTAACTTTTTGTAATATAATCTATTTGTTGCTGTTTAGTTGCAGTATGAGTCACATTTGCATTGGTTTGTCCAAAATTTCCTGATATACTAATTACACTTAGTGAACTATTTGTTGTTGATGGTAGTAGAGTGCTGGAAGAAAGAGAAGACTTCAAGGAAGAAGAGGTGATATGTGAAGTTTTATTTATCATGTGGCCCAAATTACCATTGCTGGAGGGTTGGCCTAATGTAAGTTTGAGATTTTTCCCCACAGAAGGATTAAACCCACAGGGAACGGAAACAGAAGTTGGTGTTTGGCCAAAAGGTGGGAAACTAGATGACGTAGTCATTCCAGTTGTTTGTGAAAAAGTAGAGGATGATGAAGCTGTTGACTTTGGCACCAGAAATGCCTGAAGTTGAGGAGCAAAAGTGAAAATTGAACTTGAGGACAAACTAGTAGGTGAATTCTGATCTGGATTGGACTGCACTTTTACAACTCCAGTGTTTCCACCTCGTGTCCTAACAAGAATCGACTGTGAATCTCTTATACACACAGTTTTCAGTTCTTGCTTTGTTTCAGAAGAATCAGCAGTTTGCTGTGTAAAACAACTGGACTTAGCAGAATCTGTAGATCCACTTAGTGTTGTTGCTGGTAACAGAGGCTGAACTGTTGAGGAAATGGTGGGTGAAGCAATGGGCTGGGGAACCGTAGCTGCTGACACTGCATTCTGTACTTTACCAACCTCACGGTGGCTAGGCTTTACTGGTGTTAATAAATTACTTACAGAAGTTACAGGTGATAATGGCTGTGATCTAGCACTACTCACATTTGATGAAGGTGTAACAGTCTTGTTAAAAACTGTATTAGGTAGTTGGGTAGACACAGCTCCTGCTGAGTTGACAAGAACTGATGCTAAGGAAGAGTTTACACTTGCTGTCTGTGGGAAAGATGGACAATGTTGTTCTGTACCTTTTTGTTGAAGTGGCGGTATTTCTTTTGTAACTGTTTTTCCTTCCTTGTGCTGAATCACAAAATTTTTAGGCAGAATAAGAACCTGCTGCATGACCTTTTCTCCTGTTTTAGAATCTACCACAGGCTGCATCTGAATCTTTACAGAGCTATTGTGAAGATCTACTGGCAACCACTGGCCACAGGGCATTTTATATACCATCTGTAAAGGACCTTTTGTACTGGTGAGGCAAGTCAATGCTGGTTTTATGGAGCTTACTTCTGGAGGAGATACAATTGGTTTTTCCGCAGAAGGAGTACTTCTGCTTGTGGAAGGGGGCAGTTGATTTGTTAAGGTCACTTTGTTCCCAATATTCTTTGCAAGCAAGGCCTGAATAGGTTTGGTCCCTTTCTGCAGAGTAGACACTGGTAGGGAATCCACTGAGGCAGATGAATCTGGAAACGGTAGTTCTGTATGCTTTGATTCATACAAACAATCAATCTGCATACCACCTTCTAAATTCTCAACTGTTGTCTCGTTTGTGCTTAACTTTGCTTTCTTCCTTGGAGAAAGCTCTTTTGTGCTATCATCCAGATAACTAGTTTGTTTGGACTGTCGCTTAAGTGTTTTAGGCAGTATCTTCAGTACATCTTTAGAAGGTAATTCCTTTTTCAATAGCTTGCTTCTGGCCATAGGAAAATCTGTTTCTGATAACTTCATATCATCTGAAAATTGTAAAAACAAGAATTTTGTTTATAGAAAACAGCTACTGAGTAGCAATAATAACAATTAAAAGTCAAAAAGTCAATCTGACAATTTATTAACAAATCTACTATAGGGTGATTCAAAAACTTTAAAAAGTAAGAGAATGAACCAATTTCAAATAGACTGTAAGAACATGTGATTTGCAACGAACAATGACATGCTTGTAGTGTGGAGTCAGGGACTGGCTCCAGAAACTCCTAAAAATGTAATAATGATTCCCAGAAAATTACTTACAAGGACATGTGCAGTACTTCCTCAAAACCTAATAGATTTCCCCCCTCAATTATACTCTGACCAAACTGGGGCTGGTGGCACATGCCTATAATGCCAGAACTCTGGGAGGTTAAGGCAGGAAGATCACAAATTCAAGCCTAATATGGACAATTTAGCAACACAGTGAAACAGTCTCCAATTAAAAAATAAAGGGCTGGGGATGTAGCTCAATATGAGAGCCCTGGGTTAATTCTCCAGTACCACAAAACCAAACCAAACCAAACCAAACCAAAACTCAAACTAACCCAACCCCCAAACGAAACAAAAAGAGCAAAACACACTGACCAGGTTATTTTTTGCTTTCACAATAAATAAAAACTTCTCTTTGTCTAATGATACTATAAAACACTTTTAATATATACCTGAATCAAAGTGATCTTTCTCCAGGATATCTAGAGGTTCTGTTGAGTCTGCAGATTTACTGATTTCTACTTTAGGAGACTCTTTTCCAGGATCTCCTTCACATTCTTCAGTCATCCACAGCTCTCTGGTAAATTTATCATGATCAGGTTGTCTTCTGAAATCATCATAGTCTTTCTTTAGGCGGCTCCTGAAATTAAACACCAACATAACAAACAATGCATATATAGTAAACTCTTGGAACATATACTAACTTTATATATATTGAAATGTTTTTAGCTGTCATTAAACTTTTATTTTTTTGAAATAAGCTAAATTGTCCAGGCTGGCCTTGAACTTGTAGTTCTTCTGCCTCAGTCTCCTGGGATTACAGGCATGTACCGCTGCATTTGGAAAAAATGATGTTTTAATCTTTTTTTCTTTTTTTTTGAGACAGGGTCTTTTTGAGACAGAGTCTCACTATGCGGTTCAGGCTGGCCTTGAGCTCACTTTGTAGCCCAGGCTAGTCTCAAATTCACAATGATCCTCCTGCCTCAGCCTCCTGAGTGCTGGGATTACAGGCGTGCGCCACCAGGCCAAGCTGTTTTAATCTTAAATGTGTCTAAAATGCTTAATCTGGTCTGGCCAATGAGTAAATTGCTCAAGAAGACAAAAGCTAGAGTGTAGGCATAAGAAACTTCAAAGGTATCTGTGTTGTATCTATCACTCGTTTGTCTTTCTATAAAGGCTGCTGTGAGACCTAGTAAGTGAAAGGTAATTTTTTTCTAGCTGCACTGACAAATGGATTTCAGACTGTCTTAAAATAATGAATCACAGGACAGTTTAAAAGCTCATTTAAAAAAGTTAAAGGAGAAATTCTAAGTGATAGTAGTGATTATTGTGACTACTGTATAGAGTATAACAAACAAATCTATCATTTAATCCAAGGATTGGTTAATAATTATTCTCAATTTATTTAAGTCTTTAATTGCTTAAAGATTTTATGAGGCTGTGAGACAGTAGATGAGTGACCCAAGGATGACTGTAAAATGAATTTCCCTTTTCAATCTGTAAGATTAGAATGAGGAAATAGCTATAAAGCTTTTTTCCTTTCCCACCTTCAGTCTTAGCTAATCTAATGACTACTTTTTATTTCTTGGATTATGGGAGCAATCAGAAAAGAATTTCACATGTTCACACTTATCTGCAAGTTACCTTAATTCATGTTCATATTCACCTTCCTAGCTAAACTAACACTTCCAATTATATGCATCCCCTGTCGGCTATTCAGAGATATCATTATCAAATGTCCCTTCTTTCACCTGAGTCTAGTTTTGAGTTTTTCTACTAGATCATTCCATCAATAAAACATGTTACTTCTCCCTTTAATTCATTAAGTAAAGCAAAAGCCAAAATACCTTTTTACTCCAACTTATCTTTCAAGGTATTGCCACATGTCTTTACTAGACTTACAGTAAAACACCACGCAAGAAGACTTTTCAATTTCTTTCCCTAATTCTCTCAAGTAGACCTGTAAAAGGCTTTCCCCCACTTTTCATATAATGAACTCTTATTCTTCAACTCCCTCAATCCATCATGAGAAGTCTTCCTTTCGAAATATTTTTTTCACCTGGTTTCCAAGGCCCAAAGGTGGCTATCTTGGCTATCTTCCTATCTTTCTAAGTACTTCTTGAAACTCTCTCCAGAAAGAATCCTAACTCATCTACCTCACCTTTAAATGTTGGAATATTCAGTGTCCAGGTGATTTCTAAAGTCTCATGGCTTAAATACAACTGGCACTGCACATAGTGGCGCATGCCTGTAATCCCAGCACTTGGGAGGCTGAGGCAGGAGAACTGCTGTGAGTTTGAGGCCAGAGTGGGCTATAAAGTGAGTTGGAAGTCAGCCTGAACTACATAGTGAAGCCCTGTCTCAAAAAGACAACATCCATCCATCCATCTATCTATCTATCTATCTATCTATCTATCTATCCATCCATCCATCCGGTAAGTTGGCAACTCCCTTATTTGTATCTTTGTCTGCCTAAGTCCCTTGAACTATAACTGATATGCTGAACCACCCAGTTAACATCGGTTACATGTCTAGAACAAATACCAAACTTAACATGGTGAAATACAGAGACTATTTTATCTCTATTATGCCCCAGATCTATTCCTTTAATCTCTTAGTTAATGGAACATCCATAATGCTAGTTATTGCTTTCATTCTTCACTTTCTCTTATAGCTCCTATCTTGAAACCAATTCTGCAATCCTACTTTCATGATATATCCAGAATCCAACTACTCCTTGGCATCTGCACCATACTGTCCTTGACCCATTTTTTCCCCTTATTATTACTATAGTATAAATGTTTTCTCTGCTTTTATTTTGCACACTCATTTCAACATATCAGCTAGAGTGAGTGCTTTAAAATTTGGGTAAAGGCTGAGGATGTAGCTTGCTAGTAAAGTGCTTACCTATCGTGTGCAATGTCCTGGAATTGATCTCTAGCACAAATGAACAAACAAAAACAAAGAAACAGGTAAGAATCTGTCCCTTCTCTGCTTAAACCTTTCAAATGGCTTCTCATCTCACTTAATGTAAGAACCAAAGATCTTAAAAGTCCTACATGACCTGGCAAACTTTCTCTTTACCCTTGTCATTTCTTCCTTTTTTAATGGTGGCAAAGTTTCACATTTATTAATGGTAGAAAAGAATTACAAGGGTAGGGGAAAGTGGACTCTGTAGAGTGAGTTTAGGCCGAGTAAAAAGGGAAGAAAAAATAAAAATACACTCTACAGAGTAGGATGGGATAACGTACAGAGACATGATAGCCCCTCATTTCTTACCATGATGTGTCTCATTCACTCTGCTCAGTTTATCCATGTCTACAATCTTGGATATTTTGCATTTTCTATTGTCTCTGCTTCTCTCTTGGATAGCCATATAGTTCTCTCCCTTGTTTCCTTTAGGAATAATCTTCACCTATCCCAAAAAAGGCATTTTCTATCCCTTTTACCTTGTTGTTTTAAAATTTTACTTTATTTTTTTCGTACCAGGAATCAAACTCAGGACCTTGCACTTGCAGGCAGGTACCGTGCTGCTGAGCTATATAAGCAGCCCAGCTTGCTTTATTTTTCCCCATAGCATTTATCAACATCTGGCCACTTGGCCTATTTCTTCCATTAGAATATATATCACTTGTACATATGTCATGGCTTTGTTTAATCAATATGGTTTCCCACAGCTTAGGAAGTACCTGGGACACAGTGGGCATTCAAAAATATCTGCTGAATCACAAATGAATGGAAAACTACTAAGTGGTTCCAGGATCTTCCCAAAATCATAAATCAAGAGCCCTAGAAAGTAAAACAGATTATAAAACTTTACCTGTTTCTTTGAAAAGCCTTCATTAACTTTGGTTCCCATGGCAGCAATTCATTTAAAAGACGTATCAATGTGCTATGCAATTCTTTTACAGCTTGCCTCCGATGATACCATTTGCCCTAAAAACACAATTTTTAAAGTAAATCCCTTACATTTAATCTAAAAAGTTAACATCAAGCATTATCTCCTCAGTTACAAATACAATAAAGTTGCTAATAGCGCATCAAAATTTTTTTTTCTCGAAGTGAGGAGGGGGAAATATCCTGTAACAAATCTTATTTAATAATTTCCAATACTACAAGAGAAATCAAAAACCCATCTCATCCAACCAGGAGGTGACAAAAAATTTAAAAAAAATTTTTTGAATCATGTTAGTTGTCTTTTAATAAATCACTTTAACTAAATACATACAAAGAGCCCTGGGTTTGCTCTCCAATACTGCAGAAGAAACAAACGGAAGGAAGGAAGGAAGGAAGGAAGGGAGGGTGGGTAGAAGGGAGGGAGGGAGGGAAGGAGAGGGAGGGGAGAAAGCATTCAAACATTTAAAATCATTAAATACATAATATAGCTCATTTAGTGAGGTTTTTGTAATTTTCCCCAAAGAGTGGTTGGTGGTGGTGAGAAAAGCTGGGTTTGTTATTGTATCCAAAAGCAGTCTTCATAACGAAGTTCCTTAGGAAATTCAGCAGTTATTTTAATAGTTTGCAGCACAGAGAAGTAACCAAAACAGTCAGTGGTTTTGAACACTACACTAAAAGTAATGATTTTTGGTGCCCCCTCCATTTGGTAAGTATTATTTTATGCATTTTACATATCTATATCTACATATATGTATCTCTCTATATATCTACATGTATGTAAACAGAGACACATAGATACACATATGTAGGCAGGATGAACTCTAGCATTTATGTAAACCTTTCTGAGATGTATACACTGTTACATTCACTTCGTAAATGGTGACTAATATGGCTTAGAGAGGTTAAATGATTTGTTTAAATTCTATGACTATAAATTATTAAATGGTTAAATGATTTAAGTTCTATGACCTGTACCTCTATGATTCTGCAGTCCAAGCTATTGGAACTACATTACAACCTCTTAAAAAGTGCATCACATGAATTCAATCTGACATAGGTTATAAAAACCTCTAGTACACAGTAGATAGAATTGTTTGACTACCATAGGAACAAAAAAAAATTGCAGTAGTTAAGCCAATACCTGGTTCTCAATAGGTGCACACCTATCATCATCATGTTCTATTTTTTAAAACTGCTTTCGGATTTAATTCACATATCATATAATCCACGTTTTATTTCTAACAGAAATATACAATTATATATTATAGATTGCATTTAGCATGCATAAAATTAGACTTCATTCTATAAACAATTACTAAGTCAATTTATACTTATGTAGAACAGGAAGGCAAAAAAATTACCAGCATCTAGAGCAAAAAATAAAAATGTGCATATGAATTTTCCAATTTTACATATATAAAAACTTCACTGTTTTGAAATTTTAGTCACATATAAGCCTAAGTGATTACTACAAGTTTTATCAAAAAATTTTTGTTATAAACCCACAAGTGTTTACGTACATAAACACCTATATTTCTATCACTGAGGTTTTTATATTTTAGAAGGAAAACATTAGAATAGAAAAACTTGGGATTATACATGCACATGCATAAAATGAACATGAAACCTATATTCACTAATTCTTTTGTGTTGTCTTAATGGCATGACAAATCAGAGTACTAAGAAAAAATAGTCAAAAAAAGTAATTTTTATTTCATGTATTAACGATAGGCCTCTTGTTAAATGTGTTCTAAAAGTATAAGAGTCAAGTTAACAATGGGTATAAAAAAAAAAAAGAGGAATCAAGACATATCATGTATAGATACAAACTCCCTACAATGAATGTGGTCATTATGTATACTTAAATTGTACCAAATTTAAATGAACTAAAAAAAATCAGAACAATGGGTTACACATTGAAAGCTCATTTTTCTCAAATTTTATGACAGTATAACCTCCTTATTTCTAGCCCACAAAAACACAACTATTAAGTGGATAAACAATGAAACTGAAGAAGAAATAACTTTCACCTAGGGAAAACAAACTGAAGAACACAAAAAGGCAGACAGATGATGGCCACCCTAATCTTTTGTGGAGTGAGGTAGTTTTGTTTCAAGGAATAATAGGAAATAGGTAGATTTTTCCCTTTAATGAGACCTATAAATAACATTTTTCTACTCAACTATTATTTGGCTCAAAGGTGAATGGTTAGAGTGGAAATACATTTTTCCAAACATGAAGCAACAAAAAAGAACAAAGAATATCCTCTTTGTGGTATAATTGGTTGGAAAAATATTAAAAGGCTAGAGAACATCATGCATGCTGAACTCCTCGTTGGAGGTTAGAGTTATCACAGGCTAAATGGTTGCTGTCTGGAACAGCCTGGTAGTGATGGGGTGGAGGCTACAGAAGACATTAGGTCTAGGTAGACAAGGAATAGGATACCACACACTGCATTTAGCTGATTAACACCATTTGAAGACATTTGTTGGCTGTAGTGCATCTTTGCTAAATTAAAAACTTCATTTTTGCAAAAGAGTTTTAAAAGGATTAGGAAGACTTTGTGGCTTTTGATTATTAATTTTTAATACACATCTAGAAAGTATACCCATGAATTAACAGACTGCATTCAAGGAACTCAAATATTAATCACAGAATAAATTTCTAATTTTAAGCTAACTCTGTCTTACCCATTGACCTGTTGTGAAATGTTTATGGCCTTCTAACTTTGTATGTTTTGTAGGCTTCTTCCCTTTCTTTATATTATGTATCATCTACTTGTAGTGATGGTGAGATTATTTCATTTATCATTTGAAAATGCATATATAATCATTTAATATTGGAAAAATGAATCAAAAAGTATTATTTTCATAACTATAGAAAGTAAAGGTTAATAAAGTACCTTGCCTAGGACACAAAAAGAATAAAATAACCTCCATAAAGGGCATCCGTATACCCTGCCATGGGATATGAGAGTCCGTAAGTTTCTATGTTGATTAAAAGGGGGGCTGAGAATCACTGCTCTGGGAATGGTATCAGTGGCTTTAATCACTGCTAGGAAAGGAAATTCACACTACTTGTTTCATGTATCAATCTTCACTGTTCATAACACTAAATTTATAACGGGGTGTGCTATAATCCCAGCACTTTGGGAGGGTAAGGCATAAGGCTCCTAAGTCCAAGCCCAACCCAGTCAACTCACGCACAGTGAGACTGTCTCAAAATTTAAAAAAAAAAAAATGCTGGGGATGCAATTCACTGTGAAGGTCCTAGTTTCAATCCCCAGTACTGCTGGGGATTTAGCTCAGCGGCACAGCGCCTGCCTGGCAAGCATGAGGTTGTGAGTTCATTTCCTGGTACTGGAAAACAAACAAACAAAAAAATCCCCAGTACTACAATAAAACAAAAGAAAAAACCATAATGGTTACAACCCAAATCAAAATAAAACAGGGCTGGGGATATAACTCAGTGGCACAGCGCCTGCCTGGCAAGTGCAAGGCCCTGAGTTTGATTCCTGGTACCAAAAAAAAAAAGAAAGAGCGATAAAATAAAACAATGACAGTGTTCCTTTCTATTTAGTATCGATCTCAAAGGTGCATAATATGCAGTGAATTAATGTAGAGGGTAGTTATCAATTTTTAATAGAAATTATAGTTGATAAGAATCTGCATATCTTGGGTCTAACATAAAAACTGATTTAAAAAATCAAAGAAATATTTATTCAATTTTAAGCTATTAGTAATACACCAGCAATAATTTTTCTGACTGATTAATTTTATATACACAAATAGAGAAAAAAAGCATAATTTTCATGTTTACTCTTGCGTGAATTTGTTAACTGTTAAAGGGGAACTCAGAGGGCATAATTTTACAGAAGAAAATTGTCTAAAGTCACACAAGAAAGTATTTTAAATCAGAAACAGACTTTAAATTAGAAATCTATCTCTCCTGACTTTCTAAGTCTGACTTATTTTACTTAATATGATGGTCACCAGTTCTATACATGCAGATATCTTTGTAATGCAAGAATTAAAATCTCTAAAATTTATTTTTTAAACAACTACAACAGTATTAATATTACAGTGACCTAAAATTTCAAAGTTAAAACAAAAGGAAAACAGCAAGCTCTCCTCTCTCTGTACACAAAGAATATTGGTGTAATAAAAAACTGAGGTTCTTACCCCACTTTCATCTGTACTGATATGGAACCAAAGACAAAGATGGTGATGGATGAAGTAAAAGATCATTTGAAGAATAGTACTATAACTTTTTCTAACAAAAATTTATTTAATATGATTTAGGTATTAATTTTAGTCTTGACTTTACCAACAGGTAGAGGAATATAGGGACAGACGAATTGTTTTCAAAATTAGAATTTTCTCTATTTTCAGGGATAAAAAATATTTTCTGCTGGGCACAGTGGCGCACACCTGTAATCCCAGCACTCAGGAAGCTGAGGCAGGAGGATCCTGAGTTTGAGGCCAGCCTGGGCTACACTGTGAGTTTAAGGCCAGCCTGAACTACATGGCGAGGCCCTGTCTCAACAAACAAATATATATCTATACATATATTTTTTAGGATAATAATTTAAACAGTTGCCAAAGGTCACTTTAAAAATAAAGTACACCATTTTTACTTTTACCAGTCTACTATAAAATTTAACAAAATATGAACTTCAAGCATATACCATGGAATTCAAAATGTCCAAGGTAGTCTAAATTTGAGCTTACCTTTTATTGCTTTCTCATCCAATGTCCACAGCAGCTGCAGATTGCCAGCTCCCTTTCCTTTAGATGCCCCAGTTATCATACTATAGATGTTTTACGACTCCATTAATATTACTACAAAAAGGAGCTGATCTACGGTCACAAGGTAAGTCCTTTATTATATTATGCAGTTTTATAAGTTTCTGAATATGATGCACTAATAAAGAATTACAAGGGATCAGAGACTTTAAAAAAAACTTACAAAACTACACAATATTGTAAAATAAAAAGCTGTATCTTGAGGAATATGAAAGGAGTGTCGGGGGAACTTACCTTATAACTAAAGAACAACTCCATTCTGCTGCAGTAATCTGGAAGGAATGTGACAGCACCAGCATAATGCTGGTTAGGGCGTTTCAAGGAGAGGGAATTGGCAATCTACTGATGTTGGGGACATTGGACACCTAAAAGGAAGAACAAAGGAAATAAATAAATCCTAGATTTACTAAGTGCCTCATCACTACATTAATAAATTTAGTGTTAAACTCAGGTGAAAGTCACTTGGTTACACAAACCACCTAAGTACTTGCATAGATTTTCCTATAATGTTATCTCTAAACAAAACTGGTATCAGCAGTCAGTCATATGAAATAAAACCACAAAGTCAGTCAGTCATAAAAAATAAAACCATACATAAAGAATTATTTTTTAAATGTGAGAAGTTATTGTGGAAATTAATGCATTTTTATTTAAAAACATGTTGTACATGGTATTTTGTTAATTAAAAACTTGAAAAACAGTATAAAAATATGACAAATATGCAGGTACGAATGCTATTTTTTCTCCACGCTTTTGTTTGGTTATAAATGTCAGAGCAAAAAACGGACCACAAAACCAAATTTTTTTATAGGTTTAGCTCTTGTGAGACATAAATCTGGTGATAGAAGAGGGATTAAATATCAATAGGTTATGTTTTCAAATAAAATGCAAATAACTTAGAAAAGTCAATGGATCCCTACACAGTGACATCTTGTTTAAAATCACTAGCAATACCCAAAGGTAGCATGCAAATGTCTAAGCTCATGTGTATAAAAAAGTCAAGTATTTTATTAAAATTTAACATTCTTCCTAAGTAAAAAATGAAGAGGTAATAGTATATTCAGTAAGTATCTGTGTCTTCTTTATTTGCTTACTTAGCGAGACTATCACAATATTCATATACCTGCATATTCCTACTTTAGGGACAAAACATGACATTAACCTTGTTGGTATACAGTGCCTTAAAAAGGTACTAGTTTTGACAGGATAATGAAATGTTTGCATACAAATATGAAAAAAGTCAAAAAGTATTTTAATCCTCCCAGAGTTTCTAGAATAAACTACCACATGCTATCATTTTCTCTTGAGACAATTTTTCACTTAAGACTTTTTATTTTTGTTTATTTTTATTTTTGGTTTATTAAGACAAGGTCTTGCTATGTAATTTAGGCTGGCCTTGAGCTAGTGGTGATCCTCCTGCCTTGGTCTCATGAGTACTGGGATTATAGGCATGTGCCTCCATGCCTAGCTATTGCATTTTTTTAAAGGAATCCCATATCAAATACATTGAATAGAATACATAATATTTCCAAATGAGCGTTGAAATAGTTCCAAAGCATACAACTAATACTCTGATGATAACATTGCAATTTTTTGTGTCTTCTGATTCTGTAGAGAAAGAAAACGCGAGTGACAGATCACATTCCTAGGAGGTAATACACTGGGGAAGAAATCTACACTACATACTTAGGAGATAGTTCACATCTTTTTACTAGTGCATAGTGGTTATACAGATTAATGGGCTTCATTTTGGCAGATTCATACATACATGTTACATATTTTGACCATTTTCACCCCCAATAACCCTCTTTGCCTCCCCCTCCCCATTTCACATTTTTTGGAGGATTCAATGCATAGATTTTAATCATATACGTCCCCTGATTTCCCTCCTTATACTCTCTTTCCCTCTTATTCCCTACCTCTTGTCTAATAAGTTTCTGTCTACTTTTTTGTCATTTTTTTGGATTTGTTTGTCTGAGTCTGGATTATTTTGTTCAACATGGTAATCTTCAGATCTATCCACTTTCCTACAAATTACAAAATTCCATTCTTCTCTATGGCTGAATCATATTCACTACACACGTAAATATCTACTTATCTACCACATTTTCTCCCCCATTCACCCACTGATAGGCACTTAGGTTAGTCCCGTATCTTGGGTACTATAAATTGTGCTGCAATAACATGGGTATGCAGTTATCTCTACAGTATGCTGACTTTAATTCTTCTGGGTATATATACCAGAAGAGATAAAGGCGGACCAACTGACAGCTCTATTTAGTTTTGGGAAGACTGTCCATACTGATTTCTATAGTGGCTACACCAGTTTACATTTCCACCACCAGTGTAAAAGGATCCCCCTCAACTTCCTCACCAGCACTTATTGTTTGTATTCCTGATAGCCACTCTGACTGGGGTGAGATGGAATCTCAATGTAGTTCTGATTTGCATTTCCCAAATGGCTAAAGATGTTGAACATTTTTCCATATACTCATTGGCCATTTGTACTTCTTTTGAGAAGTGTTGGTTCAATTTATCTGCCCATTTATTGACTGGTCTATTTGATTTTATGGTGTTAAGATTTTTGAGTTCCGGATATATTGTAGCTACTAATCCTCTATAGGCAAAGTGTAAAGATTTACTCCCATTCTATAGACTCTTTACTCTGCTGCTTCCCTTGCTGTGCAGAAGCTTTTTAATTTGATGTAGCTTCATTTGTTGAATCTTGCTATTATTTCCTGTGTTATCTGAGTCCCATTCAGGAAGTCTTTGCCTGTGCCTATGACTTCAAGTGTTTTTCCTCTTTTCTGTCAGCAGTTTCAAAGTTTCAGGTCTTATATCTAGGTCTTTATTCATTTTCATTTGATTTTTGTAAATGTGAGAGATAGGAATCTAGTTTTAATTTTCTATAAGAGATATCCAGTTTCCCTAGCACTGTTTGAAGAGGTTGTCTTTTCTTCAGTGTATATTTTCAGCTCCTTTGTAGTTGTAGGGATTTGTTTCTGTGTCCTCCATTCTGTTCCATTGGTGTATATGTCTACTTTTGTGCCAGTACCATGACTTTTTTTTTTTTTTAACACGTCTGGAGTATAGTTTGAAATTGAGTATTTTGATGCCTCCAGTCTTGGTCTTTGTGCTTAGGATTGCTTTGCTTATTCTGGTTCTTTTGTGCTTCCATGTGCACAAAATAGGATGGTTTTATCTAGTTAGTTCTATGAAGAATATCACTGGTACCTTGATGGGGATTGCACTAAATCTGTAGTTTACTTTTGGTAATATGGCCATTTTAATAATATTAGTACTGAACCCAAGAACATGGGAGGTCTTCCCATCTTCTGGCGTCTTCTTCAACTTCTTTCTTCAGTGTTCTAAAATTTTCATTGCAAAGGTCTTCCACCTATTGTTTAGGTTGATCTCTATGTATTTTATTTTATTTGAAGCTACTGTGAATGAAATTATTTTTCTGATTTCTCAGCCGGTCCATTTTTGGTGTACAGAAAACCTACTGATTTTTAAATGTTGATTTTATATCATGCTACTTTGGTGAATTTGTTTATCAGCTCTAAATCTTTCTGATGGAGTCTTTAGGGTCTTCCAAGTACAGAATTATATCAGAGACTTGGTAGGAGTCCAGAGAATTATTTATCTTTTTCCTCTTGGCTAATTACTCTAGCTAAAATTTCAAGAAATATAGAATAGAAATAGTAAGAGTGGACATTCTTGCCTTATTCCTGATTTTGAATGAAATGTCTTCAGTTTTTCCCCATTCAGAATGTTGGCTGAGGGTTTACTGGATATGGCCTTCACTATCCTAAAGAACGAGCCTTCAAAACCTAATTTTCTCAGGGCTTTTATCACTAAGAGATGTTCAATTTTATTGAAGCCTTTTTCTGCATTTATTGAGATGATCATGTGATTTTTATCCTGGATTCTATTCATGTGGTGTACTACATTTATTAATTTGGGTATGCTAAACCATCCCTGAATCCGTGGAATGAAACTGATTTGGTCATGGTGTATGATCTTTTTAATGTGTTGTTCAATTCAGTTTGTAAATATTTTATTAAGGAGTTTTGCATCTATATTCATCAAAGATACTGGAATATAGTCCTCCCCCTCTTCCTTTGTGTCCTTGTCTGGTTTTGGTATGAGGGTGATATTGGCTTCACAGAGTGAGACTGAAAGTGTTCCTTCCCTATTTCATGCAATAGTAGTTAGTTCTTTAAAGGTCTGGTAAAATTTAGCAATAACCCACATGGTCCTGGGCTTTTCTTTATTCACAGAGTTTTGTTAGTGTTTCAATCTCATTGCTTGTTATTAATCTATTTAGATTTTTTTACATCTCCTGGTTCAGTTCTGGTATTGTATATATCTAGAAACTTTTTCACTCCTCCTAGAATCTCTAATTTACTAGAATATAGGTTTTCGAAGAAGTCACTAATAACTCTATGGATTTTACTGGTGTCTGTTGTATCCTTTTTTTAAAAAAAATCTCTAATTGTATTGATTTGGATCTTCTCTCTTGGTTAGTTTAGCTATGGGCTTATAAATCTTGTTTTATTTTTCAAAGAACTGTTTCAGTGATCCTCTGTATTGTTTAGTCTCCATCTCATGAATTTAAGCTCTGATAATCACTCTTCTTTTCTTTCTGTTGGGTTTGGTTTTGATTTGTTCCTGTTTTTCTAAGACCTTGAAAGGTAGAGTAGGTTATTTGAGATCTCTCTGATTTTTTTGATGCAGGCACTCATAGCTATAAACTTTCCTCTTTAGAAATGCCTTTTTTATATCCCAGAGATTCTGGTATGCTGTAATTCCATTTTCATTTGATTGTAGAAATTTCAAACTTTTCTCCCTATTTCTTCAATGATCCACTGATCAAACCTTGGTTTTAATCTCTGGACTCCTATCAAGTCTCTGCTACTATACACAGCACATAGAAAACAGCCAGGAAATATGTGCCTAATAAATAAAGCTAGTTTCTGTCTATTAGCTAAAGTACGAAAATTTATTTAATTTGTTGTGTGGTACCTCCAAAAGGTCATCTTGGGGCTGGGGATTTAGCTCAGCGGCAAAAGCGCCTGCCTGGCAAGCGCAAGGTCGTGAGTTCGGTTCCCGGTACCGGAGAAAAACCAAAAAAAAAAAAAAAAAAAAAACAAAAAAAAAAAACAAAGGTCATCTTATTTTCAAAAGCTTTAAATGACTAATGACGAAATGACTCCCCCCTAGCTGGAAGTTTTTAGTTTTGTTATCCATTAACTGGTTTACCAGAAAGAGCTAGAATAAGAAAACATATACAATGAATTATCAAAACCTTAAATAAAACCAGTTTTAAGAATAAATTAGAAAAAAAAGAATAAATTAGAGATTACTGCAGCCATACCTACAACCAAAGCCATTAAATAAAGCTAATGAGGGGTTGAGGACTCAGAATATACTTAAAAGGTCCTTACACTGTAATAAAATAGATTTTACACTCTTAAAAAAACAGCTGGCTATAAAATAATGCTGATTTGATCCATCACTATAAGAAAGTGGGGTATAAAATGAAAAAAGAGGAAATTTTTATAAATCTTCATTATAATAATTTTTTTGTGTCAGAAAATAAGTTTATATTTAACAAATTATTTGCCTTATATCAGCAAATAATACGATATTACTAATATATAATTATGTTTTGAATCTATATAAATTCATGTAATAAGAAGTTTCATAACATGATTTAATGATATTTTTCTAGTTACCTGTGTATCATTCCTCATTATATCATTTTTAAGAATATATCACACATTTACAAAAATGATTAAAGAAAATACTTATGTTTTTAACTATGAATCTTACGCTAATAAAGATAAAATGGCCGGGCGTGGTAGCGCTCGCCTGTAATCCCAGCACTCGGGAGGCTGAGGCAGGAGGATTGTTGTGAGTTCGAGGCCAGCCTGAACTACAGAGTGAGCTCAAGGCCAGCCTGAACTGCATAGCGAGACCCTGTCTCAAAAAAGACAAAAACAAAAAAAAGAAAGATAAAATGTAAATAATGAACTAAATGAAAAGAGGTCATCATCATAAAGGGTTGAAAACAGCTAAGACTGAGCTGAAGGTAAGGTCAAGAGTCTTTCTTAACTATCTGATAGGATTATGAAGGTGAAACGCTAACACTGACATACACAAGTTCCATCAAATAGAAATCTGAATGGAAAACACACAATGTAACAGAATACTCTCATTACATAATATGGGATTATTTCAGTGATTTCCATCTAACTTTCAAAGTATCAATCTGTTTTCTTCTGATAAAAGATTGTACCATCAGACAGAATGAAAGAACAGGGCTCCTAACAAATATGAAACTATGCTAGGCTTTTGCAGAACTTACACTTGGGCTAGATGATTCTTTCCTGTGGGGAATATCATATATATTATAGGGTATTACACTGTGGGATGTTCAACAGTATCACTGGCCCCTATCAGTTAAACCTAGTACTCTCTCTTCAACTATGACAAGCAAAAATATCTTTAGACACTGCCAAAAGTCTCAAAAAGGAGGAAGTCCAAGATTATGCTTAATAATCACTGGGTTATGCACAGAACTCTGTGATCATAAAATGGATGTTGCCATCTCTGATTACATGTGTGATAACATTCAGATTTCTCTAATGTTTACTGTATTATAAGTTTAAATTATTTTAAGAACATTAATTTCATTGTAATTCTTTATAATATGCCTCTATGTTATTTTGTACATTGTTAAAATTTAACATTTCACAAATATTTTCACATAGTAACAATGATCCATTAATATTTTATTTTACTAGCTATATATCACTTTACTAATATTATGGTTTGGTTAGTTATCTCTGTATTGTAGGACATATGAGCTGTTTCAAATTTCTGCTAGTAGACGTCATCTGTTAAACACACCATCATAAAGTTACTTCTGGGAAGAATACAAATTCAATCTCAAATGGCATCATGGTATCAAAGCAGGAGAGTTTTACAGTTATTCTTACATATTGAAAATAAAATTGAGAAATGAAATCTGCAATATTGTTCAGGGCTGAGGTACTTGCTGTTAAAAGACATTAGGAAAGATAAGATCTTATATTTAAAATTTTAGTTTGTTTATATGGAAAGATAGTCCAGCTACGTTTCTTGTCTTATCTTTTCGTTGCCTAACTTTCACTTTTCCTTATATCCAATCTCTACATGGATTTTTCCTTATTGAATAAAAGACGGAAACCCCTTTGAAAATCTGTAAGTTATTATATAAAGTATAAACTTAAAAAAGTAAAAGAAGATTTAAAAAAATGTAAAAACAACATGAATTAAGGAGGTATGATTCAATCAAAGTTTCAGAGCCTGGCAATGGCAGATAATTTTGTTTCTTGATCATTATATTTAAAGATACAATTTCTTTTGTGTGTTGCTTTAACTGTGAACCACAATACTTACTTTTTACTATTCCTAATATCCTTTATTTTTTAAAAGCTAACGTGTTTACAAACATACGGAATTTGAAGTAAGTTTTTGTCTCTGGCCAACTCCCTGCCCATGCATCTCATGCGCCGGTTGCAGCCACCAGCCAATTATGAGCCTGTTCTGCTTCTCTCTCTCTTCGGTATGGGCAGCAGAGGTTCCAAGTGACTGGCTGACCAATCATCTGACTGACCTGAAGCGGGTGAGGCCAACCAGCAGGAACAGAGATAAGCCCAGAGGTTCAGCAGCTCCAGAGAGAAACAACCACACAGGAGTGCTGGCACCAAGAAAAGCCCACAGCTATGGTAAAATGCAAAAAGGATGGGGTTTAACTCCGAAAGTGACTCCTTCTGCACAGCAGGATAGTGTTAGAGAAGAAATCCAGAGCAGTGTGCACTATATTGAGGTTTAAGCAGGAGCCATTTTGGAAGGGATTAATTGTTCAAGAGGGAATCTCACAACACCTATAGAACAGCTTTACTTCAGGGCTCTCAAGTGTTACCTGCCAAAGTGACTGAATGAAAGACAGACACAAGAGCTGCAAAGGCTCTGGGCTAGACACAGACCCTCCTGGGAAGGTGGGGCCCTCTGTGGTGAGAAGCCAGGCCTTGCATGTGTGGCTTTCAGCGATGGCTCGATCAGAAAGTGCAGGAATTAAGTCCAGTGGTCTGCTTGAAGCTCCCAACTCTGCTTGAAGCTCCCAACTCAGTGTCTACATCTTGTATAAACGATGACTGCTTTCTCCACCTGCAAAAGTGAGTATGCCCATAGCCTGGTGTACGGTCTCTGAGGTGTGTGTGCGGGACCCTCAAAAACTACAACTATAATTTGCTGGATTCCAAGACTGCAGATCTTGGAAATAACTCACTAATTCAAAAATACAGGGACTTTTTAGATATTTAGTTAACTTTGTTATTACTGCTCAATTCTTTTCTAGTGTCAGTGGAGTACAGTTACTGTATTTAGTAGATGTTTAGTACTATCCTTTCCCTGGAAATAAGACCAGGTCTTATATCATTCTTTGCTCCAAAAGACACAATAGGGCATATTTTTAGGGGATGTCTTACTTTTTCATATACAACAATCTACATTTAATCATGTACAATAATCTACATTTATTCATATATAAAAATCTAAATTTATTCAAATATATCATGAAATCTTCTTCTGGAACATTGTCATAACTCTCCAAGCCCCAAATTACAGCTTGAATTTCTTGCAACTCTATTTTCTGTACAACTATTCACCCCAGTCTCACGTCCAGCAACAGCTGGACCAGTCTCTACGAATGAGGAATTCTTGTCTGTGTAGCCTGCTTGTAGTGCATCATTACAACACAAGACATATTATGAAGGTTCATGGATACAACCATGTCCATTTGCTATCAAGTGTGCATACTATTCATCTGTTGTATCTGTACTGTGGTCATCTGGCAATAAGTCTCAAGTTCATTTGTATACATAGGCATTTACCTCTTGTTTAAAGATGACCACTTGGGTATTTATAAATATTTAATTATAATTTGTAATATCATTTAAGCATCAATGTCAATAATACCTATTATATTTAATGTATATCAATATTTTATAATTCAATACATCTGTTATATATAGCAATAGATGTACTAAAGGCATCCACCTGGCTGAAAATCTTAACTGGGGCTTAATTTTTGGGAGGACTTATATTAAGAGCATCCTGAACAATCATACTATAGCTTATTTTCTGATTAGGTCTTCAGGAAAATACAGTATTTGTCAATATTTATACTGCAATTATAGATCTTTATAGTGTTTATACAGTATTTATACTGCAACTATAGATCTTTCTTATGGTTAAGAGTGGCACATTATTGGCTCTTATGGTATGTCAATATCCAGTCTGTCTTTGACTGTTGTTATTGATTTTGTTCCTATTACCAGGGTGGAATAGTTGTTGCTATTAATTGGTTTTCTCTGTATGTCAGTATCTGACATACAGATAGATGGCCTTTGTGTCAATAACAATACTGTGATCTATTCTCTGAGAACTGGGTGCTGGGCCAATTACACTGCATCCTTCTCTCCCAAGTTAATGGAGGCAGCTGGATCTTTGGACAGATGCAAAACCCTATAGTTACCCACACCAAGGGTGCATCACTGAAAAGCAGACACTAACTAAAGAGGTCTCCACACTAGCAACAAAGTCTCTCCATTATAACTGATCCCCAATCCTCTGCAAAACAAAACAAAACAAAAGAAATATGAGAAGGCAAGGCAACAAAGTATCTCACCCCCAAACTCCAAATCCCTCAAAACTGAACTATGGGGCATCAAAAAAAGAGAAAGTCAAAAGCCAAATCAATTATTTCAAAATTCAAAAGAGATAAAAACACAGATTGATATGACACTCAGCAAGCTCAAAGAAGATATAACCAAATAGGTCATGGATTTACTAAACAAAACCATCAGTTAGTTTACGGAGTCACTAATAAAACGCTAGCTGAACTAAACAAAACAATACAAAACATAAGTGGTATTTTTAGCAAAGAATTAAGAGATGAGAAGGTATAAAGTGGCAACCCAAAAGATTAAAAATTCTATTGAAAGCATAGGCAACAGAAGTGACTGCTGTGAGGGCAGAGTATTAGAACTAGAAGATAGGGCTAATGCAGGTGATTATATAGTGAGAAATGGCTTAAAAACAAGAGAACATGAAAAATGGATCCAACAGATAGTAGATGACCCAAAAAAGACTAAACTAAGATTAACAGGAAGTAGTAAAAAATCAAAAGACAGAAAAAAAAAAGGCATAAAAAAGCTTGGTTATAGAAATTACAGCAGAAAATTTGCAAATATGGGGAGACAACTTAACATATAAGTGAGGCATACAGAAGCCCAAGAAGCCACAATCAGAAAAGAATGTATCCAAGACACATCACAAAATCATACAAGTCCAACACAAAGACAAAATATGGAAAGCTATTAGAGAAAAGCAACAAATCACTTATAATGGCAAACCTATTAGAATTACAGCATAATTCTCAAAACAAACTTTAAAAGTCAGGAGATCTTGGACTGAAGTGTTTCATGCCCTAAAAGAAAACAACCTACATTTCATGGAAAACTGTCTTTGAAAACTGATGGCAAAATAAGGTCTTTCCATGATAAAGAGCATCTTGAGACACTCATGGCCATCAAACCAACACTAAAAAATTCTCAAGGATATCCTAGAAAGAGACAACAATGCTAGAAAGTCTAACAGGATGAATACATCAGACAGGGTGAGCAGTTAAGCAAAAAGAAAAAAAGAGAGAATTGGCAATAGGGAAATACTCACAAAAATAATAACTTTCAGTAATAACTCTCAACGTGAATGTTCTCAATTCTGTAATCAAAAGACACAGACTGGCAGAATGAATCAAGGTATGCTGTATACAAGAAATGCATTTAATCCAAAAAGAAATTCACAGATTAAAAATGAAAGGATGAAAAACAATATTCCACGCAATGAGAACCCAAAAACAAGCAAGGGTAGCTATTCTACTTTCAGACAAAGTGAACTTCAAGCCAAAACTGATCAGAAGAAGCAATGAAGGTCACTATATGTTGGTTAAGAGAAGAATTCAACAAGAAGTGATAACAACAGAAGCGTATGTGCACTAAACACTGGAGCACTCAACTTCTTACAACAGATTACTACTTGACATAAAAGATCAGATAAATATCAAGACAATTTACTAGAGGACCTCAACTTCATTGTCACAAATAAATAGATCAACTAGATAAAAAAAGGGAAAAAATCAAGAGTTGAACATTTTTGAAAAGATTGATTTAATACATAGCTACAGAGTGTTCCATCCACTAACAGAATATATACTCTTCTCACCAGCACATGGTTAAATAAATGCAAAAGAACTGATATTATCCCATGCCTATTATCACATCATAGTGCAATAAAACTATAAAGGAATGGCCTAAAAAACCACAGAAATTATGAAAACACACTGAAGTTAAAAAATAGACTCTTGAATAATCAATGGATCACAGAAGAAATCAAGAAATTAGTTCCTAGACTGAAACAATACTACCAGAACCTATGGGACACAACAAAAGCAGTTCTAAGAAGTTTATAGTTTGAATGCCCATATCAGAAAAAAATAGAGTGAGCCCAAATAACCTAATGATTTTTAAATCCAAAACTAGTACAAGGAAGACAATTCAAATCAGAGCATAAATTAATGACATTGAGATTTAAAAAAGCATCAATGAATCAAAAAGGTGGTTCTTTAAAGAATAAACTAAATAGACAAACCCTGAACCAATCTTACCAAAAAGAAAAAAGAGAAGACCCAAATCAATGCAATTAGGAATAAAAAAGGCAAAATCACAATGGACACTGTCCAAATCCAGAAGATTACTAGTTACTACTTTGAAACCTGTATTCCAATAAGTCGGCAAATTCAGAATAAAGACAGATTCCTAGGTAAGTATGAATTACCAAAACTGAACCAAAAAAAATATAAAATCCTTGAATAATCCAATAAAAGGCAATTAAATTGAAGTAGTAAGAAGAAACTTACCCATTAAGAAAATCCCAGGACCCAGTGAATTCACCTCAGAATTCTACAAGAACTTCATGGAGGTTGCAACACCAATATTTCCCAAACTCTTCAATGAAATTGAAAGGAAGGTACCGTTACCCTGAAAAGATCCAACCATAAAACAGAACTACAAGCCAATCTCTTCAATGAACAAATACAGAAAAATGCTTAATAAGATTTGTTGCAAACAAAATGCAACAAATCAAAAAGCTCATGCATCATGACAAAGTACACTTGAGCCCAGGAATGGAAGGATGGTCCAACATACACAAATCGATAAATATAACAGAGCATATAAACAGAAGCAAGGACCCAAGTCATACAATTATCTCAATAGATGCAGAAAATGCCTCTGACAAAAACCCACATTCATTGATGACAGAAGAGAAGCCATGATGAAAAAAATAGGTATAGAAGGACCTTATCTCAATCTGAAAATGTTATTTATGACAAACCAACTGCCAACCTCATATTAAGTGGGGAAAAGCTGAAACTTTTCCATCTAAAATAAAAAATACAAGAATTTCCACTACCACCATCACTCCCATTCAATATATACTCAAAACATCAGCCAGAGCAATCAAGCAAGAAAAAAAAGGGATTTGTATTGGAAAAGGAACAGTCAAAGTATTAAGGATTTCCAAACAACATTATTCTCTACTCCTCAAAAAATTCCACTGAAAGACTCCTAGAATTAATAACCAAATTCAGTAGTGTCACAGAATACAAAATTAGCACACAAAAATCAATAGCATTCTTGTAAATAATGAACTCACTGAGAAAGAAATTAGGAAAACAATACTATTCACAATAGCATCCAGAAAAATTAAATACTGAGGAATTAACCTAACCAAGGAAATAAAAGACCCCTACAAGGAAAACTACAGTATTCTGAAAAAAGATCAAAGAAGATATCAGAAAATGGAACATACCTCCTCCTGGACAGGCAGAACCAATACTGTCAAAATGGCCATAGTTACAAAACCTATATAGGTACAAATTTAACACAATACCAATCAAAATACCAATAGTATCCCTCACAGAACTATAGAAAATACTAAAATTTATATGGAATCAGAAGAAAATGAGAATAGCAAAAGCAATCCTGAGCAACAAAAGCAAAGCAGAAGGCACCACAATACTGGATTTCTAATTACAGTTCATAGCTACGGTATAAAAACAGCATAGTGTTGGAACAAAATAGGTATATGGATCACTGGAATAAAATAGAGAATGCAGAAATAACCCCAGGAACATTGAGGTTATACAATCTTTGACAAAGGGGCCAAAGTTTTTTGCTAGAGGAAACAACCTGTTTAATAAATAGCACTAGAAAAACTGGCTAGCCAAATGGAGATTGAATCTAGACCCACATTTCTCACCATGTACTAAACTAAAAATTGATTGGAAGTGTAAATGTTAAAACAGAAGCTACCTTCCTGAAGACAAACCAGGTAAACCTCCTGAAGACAGAGGTATAGGAAAGGGCTTTCTGACCAGAACCCACTTACATGTGAAATAACATCAAAAATCAAAAAATGACATTATATGAAATTAAAAAGTTCCTGCATAGCAAACGAAACACCAACAGAGTGAAGAGACAACCAATAGAGTAGGAAAACTATTTTTCCAGCTATTCCTTAGACAGAGGACTAATATGTGGAATATATAGAACTCAAAAAAAAAAAATCAGACCCCATGGGAAAAAAAAGGCAACATGTCTGACCATTTGAGAAATGCAAATTAAAACAATACTGAAATTCCATCTTACTCTAGAAACAATGGCTGACATCAAGAAATGGAATAATAATAAATGCTGGTGAGTCTCTGTGGAAAAAGAAACCCTTCTACATTACTGGTGGGTTGTGTAAACTAGTACAAGCACTACATAAATTAATATAAAGATTTCTCAAAAAAACTGAAACTAGAATTTCCATTTTATCCAGCTATTCCCCCTCTAGCTCTCTTCCCAAAAGAGGTAAAGACATTATGTCACAGTGATATATGAATTCCCATATTTACAGCAGCATAATTCATAATAGCTAATTTTTTTTTTTTTTTTTTTGAAGTCAGGGTCTTGCTGTGTAGTCCAGGCTGGTACTGAACTCACTATGTAATACAGGCTGGTCTCAAACTTGGGGTTGGGGTGACAGGCATGCATCATCCATGCCCAGCAGGCTAAACCTTGGAAGGAGCCTGTATGTCCATGAACAGATGAATGGATAAAGCAAGTAAGGTATTTTTACAGAATTGGAGTTTTACTGAGTAAAGAAGGATAAAACTGAGTCAACTGTACGAAAAGGGATATACCTTGAAACCATAATGTTTAGTAAATAAATCAGACACATAAGATGAAGTTTTGCAAGGTTTCTGTTATATGAGAAACCCAAAATATAAAGAAAGACTAAAAGAAAAGATAGATAATAGGGCATAAGGAGATCTTTTTCAAAAGGGAAGGGGACAGAGAAATAGAGGGAAAGAAGAGAGGGGGATGGGAAGAATATTAAAAATGAAGATTATTATATACATGAATAAACTCCACAGGAAGAATGTAATCATATGTATTCCAAACATATACTACTACTAAATAAAAATTAAAAAAAATCAAAAGACAAGATATGGTATAAACTGAATAAAGATCCTTTTAGGGCTGGGGATTTAGCTCAGTGGCAAAGCGCCTGCCTGGCAAGCACAAGGTCCTGAGTTCAGCTCCTGGTACCGGAGAAAAAAAACAAAAAAACAAGATCCTTTTATAAGGTTAGAATAAAAAAAAAAAAAGAGATCAAAGCTTTGAAAATGTTGCAACATTTACTATTTAGAAAGCAATCATGTCTGCCAGACTTCAATTATACCAGGTTTGGGCAAATTATCAATATCATAGTAGTCTACCATTCTGGAAAACTAATACATTTCCTAGAATACAAAGCATATTTTCCAGTGATTCATCAAAATGCCAATTTTATGTTAACCAAACCACAAAAATAGAAATAAAAAATATGATTACTCCTTAAGATCACAAAGATTGCTATGATCTAAACAATAATGAAAACATAAAATTAAAGGACTTTCTCAAACTATATATTCTTACTAATCTGAACAAAAATTGTTTCTTTGAACAAATCTCCATTTTATTTAAAATAACAAAAATAACTTTAAATGTAATATTTAACCTGAGTGAGAAAATGGGATCATTCTTTGTTGCTTTGGTATGAAAAACTATCTGGAAAGTTGCTGCAGAAAAGAAATTTCCAGAAGCAGCTAAATATTTATATAATTTCACATTAAATTCTTATCACATATGTAATTTCTTTTTTTTGGTACTGGGAATTGAACTCAGGACTTCACACTTGCCAGGCAGGCACCGTGCCACTGAGCTATACCCTCGGCCCACACATATGTAATTTCTATCTTTAGTAATAACATTGATGATAATCAAATATTTAACGGAATGTGTAGTCTTTGTTATTGAAGTCATTAGTTACAGATATAAAAGCTGGTAACAGAACTGTATGATACAAAATACTATTTTATTTTTAACTGTGATATCCTCTTACGAAAAGCAGTATCAATACTGGATTTGCTGGGCCATAGTGAAGAAGTCCACAGAAAAGGAATCAGTCAAAATAACTATTATCTAATTCATAATTTCATAAGGAACTCTCTCTCAAACTTGCAGTGATCCTCGTTGTGAGTCTAATTCTAACAAGTATGGTTACCTACTTGTGTATAAGCTAGGGCAAATATATGGACACACACAGAGATGACAATTTACTGACACAGCCTGGCAATGGAAAAAGAGACAGAACAAAAACAAAAATACAACAAAATCCTTCAAAATACCTGGGGTAAAAGCCAGTTAGTTTTTATATAGGTAGAATTACTGATATGATATTAGAATGCCAATACAATTATTGATATTCATAATGATGAACCATAAATCATCAAACAAGGATTAAATTGCATTCAATATATTACAAGGATTCAGACAAGTTCCCCACTGAATGATTAAAATAAGAGTTTTAGTATTAAAGGTTAAATTTCAGTTATCTAGAAAATCCAGTTAAGTGGAATACCCTGTTCTTAAATGATGCCAAACTCATATTAAAAATTAAGATAAACATTCAGTAGAACTAATTCCTATCATGCCTATCACACTCATTATCACATTTTTTAAACAAAAATAGGGGATAATACGGAGATACAAACTTTTATTGTCTATTTGCTTTATGCTGTGTGGCCTCAAATTAAGATTGGTGATATAGAATCCAATCAATTAAACATATACATAATCTGGAATTTTCTGATAAGTATGTCCTCACAAAATAGCATATTAGGGATTTGTAATTTGCTTTCTTTTATTTTTATTCTACTTGACCCTATGAAGGAAGCCAATATGCTTAAACCTTCCCTCCACCTCACCAATGGAAAAGAGGTGAAAGGCTTTACAGAAAAACCCTAAAATGCTTACAGAATTATTTTTTTTAAAAAATCTTACAATACATGCTTTAAATACTTTCAACCAAGTATACTTAAAAGTATGACTAGGAACAAAAGTTCTAATTTATAATATGGAAACCAAGTTATGTTTAACTGCAGCATAAAAAAGATTTAGCAACTTTAACAGAGTCCTGTATAGTCATGAATATGAATACCTAACTAAGAACAAAGAGTTGCAGTAAAAAACAATAAAGTACACCTTGATTTTTTTTTTTTTTTTTGGAGACAAGGTCTTGTTATGCAGTTCCAGCTGACCTTGAACTTATTATGTACCCCCAAGTCTGGCCTCAAACTTGCGGTGATTCTCCTGCCTTGGCCTCCTGAGTGCTGGGATTACAGGTTTGTGTCACCATGCCCAGGTACCTTGATTTTTAAAAGACTATTCTTTCCTCCTGAAGAAAAGAATCTGTCCCTTTGTACATAAAACATCCAATAAATTTAATAAAACTACTGGTTGCACAGAAGATACTATCATATAAATCTTTGAGGAATTTATTACAGCTGTAAATTTTAGTAAAACAGTTTTCTATATCAAGAGACTTCCAGATACCTAAAGTATATATAACACATGACTCTAATGAAATATTTCTGAAATACATTTTACAATTTTCTGCATTCTCTGAACATTAATATTATCTTGCTAACTGAAAACTATCACTATGAACATTATTATCACTTAGGTTATAATAATCTCTCAAGAATCCACTGGAAGACTTCTGAAATAAGGTTCTTTAATCCTTGTATTAAATAACCTTAGAAAGCTGTACTATTATGGTATGTCAATCTCCTCCCTTCTGACTTTCAGACTGATACAAATATACCTTTCCCAAATCAAGTAAAAATGATTATTCCAAATCTGTATTATCAAACTTGCTTAATCACTAACCACATTTTATATATATTTACACTAACAAAGCTGAGCAAAGATCTAGAAGTAGCTTCATAACATTTCTAAGGCACAACACGAAAGGTTTCTTTAAAATGAGGACTGATTCTATTCAATGTTTAAATCCTTCTCCATTTATTTATGGGTGTGTAATTGTGTTTCAAATCTGTGACATAACAGCTACAAATGCCAATTAAATAGGTATTGCAGTACTAATTTAATAAATAACAAAACTGACTGTTCTACCAACTTAGGAGGATAAATATAATGCCCTTATACTGTAGTCTCTCAAGAACAACAGAAAAATAGGAGGTAAAAGTAAAGAGTAATTAAGAATTTAAAGTAAGGTTCTTTAAAAAGTCAAACTGGTAAGAATAAAGTATCTGGGGCCCAATAAATAATTTACATCTGTTTTAATATTACACTTAATTAAAATTTTGTTACTGTACAATAAACTCCATTAATATAATTATTAATTAAGAATATTGGCAAGATAAACAATTTCTAAAAAACTACTAGTCAAAAACCAACCAATCAGTACACTGGGAAATAGCTAAACCTACAACCAGGCAAAGAAAATTAATTTATTTGCCCTTGCACCACTTTTGACTTTTAAAAATGAAAACTAGGTCACACAGGAGAAATAAAAGAAATAATGTTTCTATCTTTCTTTGACAATTTTCATGTAATCCAGAACAAAAATTTTAAAAGGCTTTAGAAAAAAAGCAGGAATAAATTTTAATGCTGACAATAACAGATAGAACTTTTGGATTAACACCTACCGATTTTTTTCTACTGTTTTCCAGATCTTTGAGTTCATTCTCGATTTTTGTGATTAATTCCCTGAGTTCATCAAGATTAGTGCAAATAAGCTAAAATAAAACACAAAAACACAGCTTGATAACACATAATATAAAACACCCAAAATGTGGTAACAGAAGTTGTTTTAACACACATTGAATTCACAATAAATTATTTTCTCTGAAAACTAGTAAAAGCAAGGAAAGCTCCACAGTTTGTATTTTAAGAGATATTTACTTGTTATGATGTATGAACTTCAGGCTTTATATAAAATAAGCTGAAATTTCAACACTGTTGGTCTCATCCCATATTCCCACCTCTTCATTTACTTTATAATCCAGGTACTTTCTTAACATTATTAGCTTTTAGTCCAGAATGACAAAGATCTGGAAACTCATCCTAGATTTCATGGCTACTAAATTTTCTTTAAGAACTTCATCAGTTTTCCAAGTAAATGAACAAACGCACCCTTGGAGAACTGTCGTTATACCTTTACTTTGTTTTGCCAACTATATAGGTTAACAAACCTTAGCTATTGCTGTTGGGAGTGCTAATAAAAAGCACTGTGACTAAATGTAATGTTCTTCAAAGATTAAACAAAATTAAGCATACATTTTTAACATAAGTTTAAAGGTTTTTAATACAACCATCTCTGGAGATAGCATCTACTTCCTTTCATAACTATAAAGTTCGTTTTATTTTACCTCGGTAATACTGGCAAATGGCCAAAGCAGTTGGTTGATTGGTTATTAATCACTAAACTATCTTGTCTTAGTTACCAATATTTTATACAGTGAAGTTTCAACAATAGCAAAGACATTAATAATTACATTTTAGTTTTTGTAAAATTATACTGTATTTGTTCTATTAGTTCAATATAATGAATTTTTCCTAAAATAATTTAAGCTATTTAAACACACCTATTGTGAAAAATAAATGAAAGATCTCTGAAACAAAACTGCAGACACACAGAGGAAAAACTTCAGATTAAAGAAAGTCTTGTCACAATGTTTATATTATATGATAATTTTAAAAATATTACACTTTTATAAATTATTAAATCACCATTAATTTTATCAGTTCTGGTTGTTACACTTATTAATTTCTATGCAAGGGCATTGCTTTCCTAAAAGGTATATTTTCTTTTATTAGAAAAAACAAACATACAAACAAAAGCAACAAAAACGAAAGTATGTTACAAGATAATTCCTGGTGGCTACTGAGTGACAAAAGAATGGCACAGGGAACTCCTTCAATTTCCTTTATTAATAGGTTAACTCACTTAAAACTGGTGATGTACTGCACAAAAATGGCAATGTGGTTCTACTCAACAGTAAGTAAAAATTACTATGGATATTATATTATAATCAAATTAATGATTACTTATTAGAAGAAATTATCTGTACAACTGCAAGCTCAGAAACCTAAAAAATTAGGAAAAATATCTAGGAAGTGATACAAATCAAACAATTTCAAGTCTGGAGATGTAGCTCAGTGATACAGTGCTTCCCTAGTATGTGCAAGGCTCTGGATTTGATCCCCAGCACCACAAATAAAACAAACACCCCTCAAATCAAACAATTCTGAGCAGAAAACAGCACACAGTGATGTAATGGGAGACTACAGCTGATATTTTTTAGATAATGTACATTCCAATTTGACAAATCTAAGTACCAAAGAAGTGCTAGTTGTTGAACAGTGGACTGGTCACCTAGGCAGATTATTCTACAACAAGATAAAGTCTTCAGCTTCTATTATAACCATAAAGCCACAGGCCATTGTTGGCCCTACAGTGGGCTTTTAGTAAGAACTCAGTGAAGACTAACTTTCTTACAGCATTATTTGCTATTGGGACAGTATGTTAAATTTGACTTATAAACTGTAAATGGCCAGATTAATATCATTGCATAGATTTCCCATTTGCACACATGACAAAACTCAGAAAAAACTTTACTTACATGTTAGCTATCTCATTATATAAAGAATGAGGGTATATTTTGCATATAACTTTGTAGAAATTTGTAAGACTAAGGAAGACATATACCCTACAACTAAAGACATCCTAAAAAATTTAAGATATTTTACTTATCAATTAGTAATGAAAACAACAAGTATTTATATTCCTTCTAAAGGAACAGACAATATAGCTTTGAAGCCAAACTATGAAAGAGCTATATAAAATACATAACACTTTCAACTGGCTTACCTAGGTAGTAAGTTGTACTAAATCAGTGCTTCTCAAACTTCCATGTACAAAAGAATTGCATGGGGATCTTCCTAAAACATAGTTTATGGTTTAGTAGGTCTCAAGTGAGACCTTATCTTTTGCATTTCTAACAAGTTTGCAGGTATAGAGTACAGATTACACTTTTTAGTAAGGTACTAAATAATGAATTACAAATCAGTGTGACTACTGAAATATTCTGACACTATGAAGCTAATGAGTATGAAAATTCAAAAATATTTATTTCCAAATAGGGGTGGTATATTGAATTAATTGCACAATGACAGAATAAATGTCCCTTAAAAATAACATGACTTTTATGTAAATTCCATTGTTTGACTCTGAGAGTCAAAATATTTTAAAATGACAATATATACATAATGATTTATATTCTTTAGATCTAATATGTATTCTCTCTATAACTATATCTAATACATACCTAATACCAATATAGAGAATGAAATTTATTAGAAAATTCTATAGGAACACAATGCCAACTCCTACAACTCCATTGCCTCTTTTACAATGTAAGGCAAATTTGTGGCCTTTAAACTCAACTCAATTTCAAACAGTGCTTTTAAAAACAGAATCAACTCAGTAAGTAAAGTCCACCTTAATAATGAGAAGAGATGCATTTTTGGAACAAAGCAAAAACACTTTATTTAAACCTCATCAGCCCTAATTTGGAAAAGCTATCTGATGCACAGGGCCTCCAGGGGTGAAAAGGAAAAGCCCCATGGCAGGTTAGATTACAGTCAACTCACACTGCTAAGGTTATGAGAGGAGGTTTGCAAGTCATACTGTAGAGGTTTCAAATTCCCCAGGAGGAATCTCTTTAAGGATGTCACACTCTCCCCTCAAGTGAATCTTTCCCTTGACACAACCCAAGGCAGAGCCATAAAATCATAGATCTTAGAGCTGAGAGGGACCGAAAACATGTATTCTGGTCCAAGCCTTAGTCTAGGCTAAAAAGATTTATCCCTAAGTCATGTATGAGCTAATTAAGAAGTAATATAACCTAAGATGGCACACTGGCAGTGGAAACCATAAAACTTCTCTTCCTACTGTGTAATATTCTTTAGGAGGTTTTTCTAAAAACAAAACAAACCCTAAGAACTAAACATGTATTACACTTTTAGGATGTAACTTATGTCTAATATTTTTCATTAAATGGTAATATCGAAAGGCCCTCTCTTCAACTCAAGAAGATGTACATATGTGGTTAGAGAGAGGAGGCTCTGTAAAGATCAAAAGAATTCCATGACCAAATTTTAGAAAAACCACCTAAGAAATAATTCCTTACCTTAATGAATAATTTAAATTATGCCTTTTGGGTAGAAACTCAGTAAGTTTGAAAGATACTTATTTTTTTCCAAAAAAATAAAATAAAATAGTGTACAAGAACAGAAATATGGTAGATTGTATTTAAAAGCAAATCAAAGGGAAACCCAAAAATTAATAGATCCAAACAAAATGGATCATATTCATCTTTATTCTAATAAAAAGATTCTATAATTTATTATAAAATTATAACCAAAACACTAAATATATGATGTAAATTTATAGTTTACTATTAAGATCCATTAAAACTATACAGACAGGAAAATTACTTATTTCTTATGATCAACATACCAACAATAATGATAATGATACTTCAAAACCGGAAAATAAGGATATTATTTGCAACATGAAAACTAAGTCTGACAAGTTTGCAAAATAAGTTTTACCACTATGTGATTGAGAATAACTTATTTCAAGACACTGTATCTTTTAAAACCTGAAAAGACGTTTAAAAGTGAATAAAACTCCCTGCTTTAAGGTTGAAAAACATTCATTTTAAGAGCAATTCAAAATGACAATTTAACCCAGAGGTCCTTAATACAGTGAAATAGTTAAAAATTCTAATTTCTATTTTTGTCCCCATTTGTTATACTGAGGATAGCATTTTACTTCTTATTCCTGAGTTCTTCCATTGGTTAGATATGAAAATGTATTTTTTTAAGAGATATGTTAAGGTTCTATAAATTTATGTTTGGAAACAATGCTACTACGTGTTAGCAGCTGGATTTTGGATTTCCTTTGCAAATTAGCCTTCATAATAAATTATACATATGAAACAAAAGCAAGTACACATTGCATGAAAGATTTTTTGGTTACCAAAGAAAATAAGAGTTATAGTAACTAAGGCTGTTAAATTACAGTCTAACAAAATTATAAGTACTTTAACTGTTAAATTTGATACAATGGGCCGGAGGCTATGGCTCACCAGCACAAGTGCCTCCCTGTCAAGCGCAAGGTGTCCTGAGTTCAATTCCCAGTACAAAAAAAATTTGATATAAAGCTTAAAATTCTAATATTTGAAACACTGAAAATAAAATATTTCTTAATATTTTGCAATTACTGTTGATTAAAATAAAAATTTCCTTTACATCCCAACTGTATAACCCATCAGAACATTAGAATAAGGATAAGCCTAAGTTTTCAATGCGGTCAAATATATTATGTGGTTTTACACTTCTCAGATTCTTATAGACTTAATTATGTGCCACTTTCATAAGACCAAATCCAAGATTTATTTCAAGGTCGTAAGTAGCTGGAAAAATTGCTAAAGTCAGTAACAGATGTTCTTAAGCCAGTTTTTAATTGATTTTCCTACTTATAATGCAGCATTTCTTCATCAGAAGCATTTGGCATGTGTATTTGAAAAAATAATGAGACTACTCGAAATAGTAAGCTACATAATTTAATTCTAACAACCCTATGTAAGTAGGTACTATTATTACCTCTCTGTACAAATGAGGAATTGGAATCACAGAGAGGTTAAGTAACTTACCCACAGTTAGAGAATTAGTGGGTGGTAGAGGTGGCATTCAAACTCAAGTAGCCTGGTTCCAGAATGTTTAACCACCATGCAGATTACCCACTTAGACCCACTGAATCAAGGTCTTTGGAGGAGAAAACCCAGGAATCTTCATTTCTAATAAAAGGATCAGATTATTTTTACACTATATAAAGTTTGAGAACCACTAACACATCTCTTAGGAAAAAGCAGCAAAGTTGATGTCAGTCCCTTTACAATATACAACATGCAAAAAATCTAATCCACCATTTGGATATCCACAGTATATACTTTTAAATAAGAGTGGGATGATTATTTGCTTAAATAAAGGTTTAAGTATTAGATATGTGTATAAATATACATATAAATATGGTTTCTTCTTTTCTTTTTTTTTTGGTTCCAGGGATTGAACTCAGGACCTTGCACTTGCCAGCAAGGTGCTTGGCCACTGAGCTACATCCCTGGCCCATGGTTTCTTCTTGAAACAAGGAGGCAAGTTTGATTTCCAACTTTTAAAAATTCAACAAAAATACTGCCAAAATAAAAAGTGGATGAGGTCAAGCCAGGTCTCACTTTTTAGTTCATTAGGACCTCAAAAAAAAAATCTGATAAATCCCTATCTTGTTTCTCTTTAAGCACGTTTTCTGACAATTTAAAGACTACACCTTTGGCAAATAGTTCACTTATTACAAAAGAGATTTCATGTTACCAATGGTTTCATTATTTTCAGCGGTAAGATACTTTAGAACAAATCATATAAAGAAACTCTTGCACTTACATATTTCTACGTCATATTTTTGTGTTTAATACCAGAAGTGTGTTTTACATATTTGTGATACTGGGGATTAAACACTGGGCCTTGGCACTGAACTATATTCCCAGCCTTTTTAACATTGTTTTCTTTTGAGACAGGGTCTCAAGTCGGTAAACTGTCCTGGCTAGGCAACCTTAAAATTTGCCTGCCTCTGAGTTCCAGAGTGCTGAGATTATAAGCATGTGCCAGCACATCCAGTATAGAAATGTGATATTTAAAATACCTCGGATAGAGAGAGTACTCATAGAATCTGAGTTGCTAAATATCCTATCACTAGAACTTTTAAGAAAATATATTCACTTTATCAGATGATAAAAGTATCCTTACATGTGGGCAAAACTGTAAGTTCTACAGTTTGCAAAGTTTACTAATAACTAATACTATCTCCCACTCTATTAATGTGTTTATTTGAAGCAAATAACCTATTTACTTGGAGACAGTTGTCAATTTTCTTTGCGAGTAGTACCATGGTATTCATATTGTAAATTAGGCACAAGAACCCACATTCTCATGAGACTAGTCCTCACCTTAGTCAGACACATGCACGCACACACACACACCTTAAGAATCAGGAAAGGGACTTTATCTATTTATTTTGAATAGCTCAATCTAGCAAAACATGTACTTTTGACCTTCAGTTTCTGAGAGTGGTGTGCAAATGGTCAATAACTAAAAGCATCCCTTAATATATAATATATAGTGCTTTTCAAGCTTCTTTGCCCATAAGGCATAGTTAAAAATATATTTTACACTGCGTGTCAATGTGTAATACACAAAAACAAAACCAAAGCTCCATGAAAAAAATGGCTCTCCATATTCACATTACTATATGTGATAACAATGATAATTTCTTTTGTTTTAATTTTATTAGCTTAAAAAAGAAATGTTGGTCATATAATTAAATGAACTGATTCATGCATAACTAATAAATAGCAGCTGTAATTTTAAAAACCACTGTCTATGCAACCTATGTCACTTATTACCTGTAAAAGTACACCCACTAATATGCGAACAGCAGAAATACTAAAAATGGGCCAGATCTGTCTTAAGATCTATATTCCCAGGACTAAAGCTTTGAGAAAGTGGGGACAAAACTAGTAGGAGGAATATCAAAAACTAATGTGACATTACTAGAAGCACAATGGTATAACATTATCATTAAATACTATGTTACATAATATTTATATTAAGTATATTATTGTAACTTAATAGCATTATATGATGTGTTACAAACACTGAATGGTAGAAAAACTTTAAGGAAATAATGAAATCTTATTATTTTTACTGAATATGCTGGAACCAAAGTTATATACAAAAAGACTATAGAATGCTTGCAATTCATTCCAAGAATATCATTTAAAAATACCCCCAAATATTCAGTTTTTATCAATTAGTAACTTCCTTCAAACAGGGTTATGTCTACATTTTCTAGGTATACATACAAGAAAACTCACGCTACATATTATTGGTATTTTTGCAGTGATTGTCTCTTTATTTTCATCTCAAATATTCAAGACCCACAAATTCACTGTAACATTACTTTTATCTTTTGATAAAAAAGATAAAAGCTTATAAAACATTTAGAAATGGGTTAAATACATTATTACAAAGAAATTTTTAAACAAGAGTATCCTTGTTGAAGAAAACATTTTTTATAAAACAGAAAATAAAAGTATTGTTCAAAGTGAGATTCTCTGCTTATTCTTAGTATTACCTATAAAACTCTTCACATACTCATACGGCAGCACATACAATTAGTTTTTTGCAGAAATGTTGAAATCTTAATATTCTCTCTGAAGCTAATAAGAGTAAAAACTACTTGTTTCCATGTTAATCTACCATTTCTGTACATCCCAAATAAATGAGACTGGATTACCTAAGCAATATTATGATATATAAATTATAATTTGTTCTTGCAAGACTTCATTTAACATATTTGATAATGCAGACACATATACAAAAGGTTATACATACATTTTTTTTTATAAAATACTTCTACAAAACTGAATACAGCTTAGATTTAAAAAGAAAAACCATCTTTTGAGTACTAAGAGAAATTAAAAGAAGCAAAGTATTATAAAATACTAACCAATTAAATCTTGGCTAAATCTGTACATCACAGAAAAAAGACATTTTCAGAAAAATTTCATTAAAAATATATATAATTACAATTTCTTGAAATTCAGTCAACCTCCCAACGAATGTTATAAACACTGAAGGAAAAAAACTAAAAAATTTGAAACAAGTTGAAATATTTACCTGAAATTCTGGTATAGCAGGAGACTTTGCGACAGTTTTCCTCTTCTTAGTAATTGCTTTTTTAGATATGGATTTTTTTCCTTTCAAGATTAAAAGAGAAAAGCTTCATAATGCTGTTTACAGCACTTCATTAACAAAAACCAAATTACGTACAGCCTTGAAAGTTAAATTATAACTAACAGATAGTTGCTCGTGAGTCAAATAAAAATGATGAATCAAAACAAACCCCAGTAAAAGCAAACATTAAACTGTAACTACCTGTAACAGACACATTAACAAATGCTGCCTTACTTATATAAGAACCAAACTACTGTATCCTACTGTTTTGTATAAGTATCAACATTTACTGCAATAAGATTAGGCAAAAAGCTGCATTACCACTGCTCAGTTAAAATCTACATTCACAACTTAAAATGAGACTATAGCACAGGAAAAAACTCTTACCTTTAACAATAACTTCTGCAGTCAGAACTTGCATAAGCACTATATCTGAAGATTATGGTCTCTAGCCAATCTAATGTGAAAACCCCTCAGTAGTTTAAGAAACAAGGTTTCTCTACTCCTTTAGCTCTGCACTCATGCAGGGGGCTGACCTTAGCAGTACTCAATATCCGAAGTTTTAAAAGAAAGTAAACATTTCCCTTTAAAGTGCACCAAAGTAATTTATGCAATCAGAAATCATTGGGAGAATAAGTATCATACTCTTAAACCAAATCCATAGCATACATAGGATCTATCTACTTCATATTCTACGTGACAAAGAAGATACATAATGCATAAACTTCTGTTTTTAGTAAGGAACATGTTAAAGTACACTTTTTCCCTCCAAATTAGCAAAAAATTTTTAACAAATTGATTGTTGGTAATTATCCAACAAATGCTAGATGTAAGATACTCTACCATTTTTACAGGTACAACAGGGAGTTATAAAATACAGAACTTGACTTTAAGGAGTTTACAATCTAAGCTCATGAAAAAAATACAGGAAATATTTCTATGTCAATTATGGTTCAATTATCTGTAAGCTAAGATCAGTTTAAAAATTACTATGTGTTCAAAAGGGAAAATAATACATACATAAAGCAAATTTTCTGTACATGATTCTAATGCTCCTTTCTCAACATCTTCCTAGATATGTTGAGTACGAGATGTCATCTGAGTGAAACTCTGATTAGAATATTTTATTCAAATGAATTGATATAATTTTATATCTATAATTATTACTTTTCTATATTGCTTTTTAATCCGATCACATAACTGTAATTTGGACAATTTCTAACTTTTAACTTAATAAAATGTACCTATATACTATAAATAAACACTACTGCAAATTTTGAGCTGCTGAGATTCACAGAAATTTACTCTATCTGCCATCATTTGACATGACTTAATTTTTATTAGTACATGTTTATACATTCATCACAAGTTGGTACCTGTACATAACACATCTTAATTCTTTTTACATCCCCTTCTTTGACATTGTTTTTAACTAAAGTAACCCAAGATACATATTTTTCTCACCACTGTTATTTCCTTCTGTGTTTACATTGTACTGTAGTAGATCTAAATGTCTATGAAAATAAGTAAGGGAGTGGCCTGCTTAAACAAGCAATACTCAGAGAAAAGTGATTAAATTCTTGGTATCTCTATGATATCACTAGCTCAAAGAGACTCATAAAGCTGAATGCCAGGAAGCCTTTTCTCTACATCATTTTTATCATTTTTAAAAGTTTATGGGAAAAGATTTAATGATCTTGCTAACTTAAATCAAGGGAAAGTTTATAAAGTATTTTTAATAAAAACATCAATTTGCGAGAAAGGAAATCCGTCCTCCAGTACTGCTCTAATTAACTGTAAAAAGTCATTTAATTCTATATTTATTTATACTAGTCACCACGGATGGTCCCATGAATTTCATATTATTATTTAGGCATTAAACTCAGGTACTAAATTTTTAATTAACTCTAGCAATCATTCTACTTGAATGGATTAAAGTGACACAGTTACTGGTTATTTCAGTTTAGTGTTATTAAAATGCTTTAATACTATGAGTTCCTGGAGGTAGTACTGTGTTATTCTGTAGTGGTTTTAGGATTGAGTTACGTGGGTTTGAATATATGCTATAACTACCTACCAGATGCATGACCTTGAGCAAAGTGTTTCATTTCTTTGAGTAGTGTCTGCATCTATAGAACAGAAATATTATCTATTTTGTGAGAATTAAATGAATTACAACATGCAAGATCTTAAGACTACTGTGAGACATGTGTTATCAGTAAATGATAAGCAATGTTTCTGCTTTATGTAAGCCATGGTTAGAAGAAAATCTTCTTTCTTTAAATTCTGTTTTCTTCTTTATCAGAGTTCTTGCTGATGTTCTCTGCGCTGCTATTCTGCACTGTACACAAACTGATGAATGTAACCGTTATTACTGAGTATCATAATTATTTAAACGTTTGCATCCTTTAAAATACGTTTATTGCTAATAACAGAAATCACATTTTCACTTTGTATTTGGCATACAATAAATCCTGACACAATATAAGAATCTACTTTTAACCAGAAATTTTGCCCATCTAGGGGTGGGGGTAGGGAAAGCAAGTACTTACAATTCTGTACATCTAGTTAAGTTTATTTTACAATAAGAACAACATTGACAATGATTTTAAATAAATAATTTACACTAATTTCCAAAGAGTTTCATAATATAACATAGCAGTGTGTATGGGAAGACTAACTTTACTGAGAGCCTACTATGTGCCACTTAGTACAGGGATTTACATAAATTACCTCATACAACTCTCAAAACAACCCTTTAAAGTAATATCCTATTTTAATGTTGGATAAGTAAAGGCCAAAAAGATTAATTTAGTTACATATCACACAGTAAGTAAGCACTCTAGCCAGGGAGTCTAACTCCAAAGTCCAAGCTCTCTCCATTATGTAATTCTAAAAATCATAGTGACCATTTAACTGATTGACTCCAGGCTTTATGCATGCGAGGTTCTATGCATTTTCTATCCTAATTACTCTTCATAACATAAAAAATAGGTACTATGCTACCTCATTTTTCACTAATAAACAGACTATAAAAAGGTAAAAAAATTAATGGAGGACTTGTAGTTAATATGTACCTGCTTTTTTTTTTTTTTTTGGTTTTTCTCTGGTACCAGGAACCGAACTCACGACCTTGCGCTTGCCAGGCAGGCGCTTTTGCTGCTGAGCTAAATCCCCAGCCCCTATGTACCTGCTCTTATAAAACAATATAATTCTCAGATCTAGGACTGTGCTGAAATCAGAAGTCAGTTTCTACACAATTTTGAGAATGGTGTTTCAGCTTTATGTTATTCTTGAGTTTAAAAAAGACCTCTATGCTTGAGAAATGCCTAACAACGAAACTTTAATGTAACAAGAAATCATTCATTAGGCTTTCTCTGTGCTTAGAACAACTTAAGAAAATAGCTCCTTTGGTGGCACACACCTGTAATCCCAGTACTTGGAAGGGTGAAGCAGGAAGATAGGGGGAGTGTGGGGCCAGCCTGAATTACATAGTGAGTTCAAGGCCAGGTTGAACCACACAAGACCTAGTCTCAAAAAACAAACAAAACAAAACAAAACAAAAATAAAACCAAGAAAAGAAAATGATTCCCAACCTGAAAGGAAAAATTGTAACTGTGTACTTACACTGTAAACTGAGGCACAGTCTTCTAGAATCTGAAAAAATACCTTTTTCTACAGAGATGAAGGTCATTCCCATTTCAGCTCCTCTTTTCTCAGTTTACTATCCATCTCTACTTCAATCCTTTACCTGTTTCCCTTGTCTGTTTTCACTCCTTGGCCCACTGATCTACTCAAGAGACTTCCATTTTAACACCTTCATAGACTAGTGATGTTTTAAAATTTTCCCAACACATTCATTACTCCCTCAGTATTTTTATTTTAGGACTATTGACAAATGAATGGATAAAAGACATTAGTTATTGTTAAAAGTAAATATCCAAGAACACTTGTACTTAAATAGTGAACATGGGCCTGTGATGTGAAGTCACAGAAATGAAGTCAAAAGTTGACTCATGGTTATTAAATATACATGTCTTGTGCTAACACTGATAGTCTACAGAAGTTTCTGAAATGTCCTATCTCTGACTAAGCAACTTGAATCTTAATAAAAGTTATTTTCTTTCTATTCTCTTTGCCTGTGAGCAAATTTCTTATCATAGTGGCAATTATTTAGCCTTATCACATAATACAATAACTCCTGAAATACCTGTTTCCCCTTGTAACTTACAATATTGAACCAAATGGCAAATTCTGTTTCTTCTTCCTAGTTATCTTCTACCTCTCATTTATTTATTTATTTATTTTTTTGGGTCTTGTTTTGTTTTTCTCCGGTAACGGGAACCGAACTCACGACCTTCCGCTTGCCAGGCAGGCACTTTGCCGCTGAGCTAAATCCCCAGCCCCTCTACCTCTCATTTATGTTAAAGCCTGCCCACTTCTTTTTACAGTTTTTTCCTTTTGGTGGTACTGGAGATTGAATCCAGGGGTACTCTACCATTGAGTTACATCCCTAGCCGTCTTTAGTTTTTGTAAATTCCCCAGGATGACTTTGAAGTTGGGACTCTTCTGCCTCAGCACAGCCCCACCCTCCCAAAAGCTGGGATTTACAGGTACGTACCACCATCCCCAGCTAATGCCCATTGTCCTTCAGAATTCTTTATTCTCTGTAAAACCTTGCTAGATACAATGGTACACACTGGATTTTCTTTTGCCTGACCTCTTACTGTGCTGTCTTTACCTATATTTAACAATTATTGAATTGAGAAAGGCTATTTGCCAATTTGAATTTTAGTTTTTTAATCTATATGAGAGTAAAATCCTTTGTATTAACTACATTAACCAATTTAAATGAGTTGGTTGAAAATAATGTCTATTTAAAAAAGGGAAAATCCTCCAAACTAAACTGGCTGAAAATGATTAAGATAAAATGTCATAGCTTTCTATCACTGTGACTGCAATTCAAACCATCTTTGTATATTCAGGTTTTATAAAAAGTCTCCTAATTTAAACAATTTCTAAATTTTTTTGGCAACTCTACATGTTCTGTGTAAATATATTACTGAAAATAGCCAAATTATTCCTGAAAGAGGTTCATTCGAGGAGCTACGAAATACAAACAGAATTCTATGCAGCCATTTAAAATTATACTATAAATTTAGGCCTAAAGTTGTTCATAACATACTATTATGTGGGAATAAAGCAGACTATAAAATGGGATGTACTGTTCCATCGTATTATAAATACATATGTCTTGAAAAGGATATAAAAATACAGAAAGAGGTTAATCTTCGTTATATCTGGATGAATCATATCAAGTATTCATTTATTTATTCAACAGATTCCTACACAAATATATCAGTCACTGTGGTAAGTGCTAGTGATGTAAAACCAGAAATAATCCTTCTTTTCTCAAGAATATTAAATAGATGGGAGAGAATCATCAAAACATCCTGGAATTAAATGCAACTATAATAAATATTGTGAAACGTTTATTGATATCAATATGCACAACTGGTAAATTTATTTAGATAACTGGAAGTTAATTAAGGAAGTAATAAATGAGAACTTACTAGATGATAAGAAAGAAAAAAGCTATTCTTTTTGCTTGTTTCTACACCCTATAAATAAGAGGTATTGCTTTTTAATACGAAAAAAATAATAAAACCAAAGAATCTGAACTCTTTTTTCCTTTGGTTTCTCCTGTAAAATATTATTTATGATGCCAGCCTTGGTGGTGCATGCCTGTAATCTCAGCACTTGACAGGCTAAGGACAGAGAGGACTGCTGCAAGTTTGCAGCCAGCCTGGGCTACCTACCCTAGTGAGTTTGGGCAGCCTGAACTACATAGGGAGACTCTGGCTCAAAAAACTAAAAAGTTATTTCTGTTCTGTGCTTAGCAAATCTTGCTTGATCTGCTTCAACACAAAAGTTTTCAGGAATTTTAAAATTACTTTTAGGAATTTTTAAATTTTGAGAACAGGTAACTAGGGAAAACATTTTAAATACCAGATTTTTAAAATTCTATGCATTGACTAAGTGATATAAGATAGAACATAATGTGATGGACATTATATTACTATTCCAATGGTTTCTATTTATTCTGTTTCATAAAAATGCTTAAAAACTGCAAAACTGTCTCTTCTTACACTAAAACGATCAAGTCATTTTCAACTAATTTGTCTTTGTGCCTTCTACTAAAAAAAATCACCTCTTATCACAATAAGGATTACTAAATTTAGAGATACCACCAGAAATTAAAGCCTGCAGTAATTAACATAATATGAACTTGACCATACATACAGAATTTACTCCACTCTGAGTGCAAGTTCATAAATCAGTAACAGACGGCACAACATATCCCGAAGTGTATTATACAGAGTACAAGGGCTATTGGTAACTACTCCTTGAAAAAATCTCTGTGTTAAACTGGAGAAACTAGTTCAGACAAATTAAAGTTTTCTTTTCTTCCAGACCTTCCATGCACGCCTGTAATCCCAGCACTAGGGAGGCTGAGGCAAAAGCACCGTTGTGAGTTCGAGGTCAGCCTGGACTACAAAGCGAGCTGAAGGCCAGTCTGAACTGCAGAGCAAGACCCTGTCTCAAAAAGCCCCCCCCCCAAAAAAAGGCTTCCCAGAATCCTTTATAGGTCACAAGTTACTTATTCACAATTAAAAAGTCCAAAAGGTTCTAAAAATTTTACAATCATAAAAATAATTTTTATGGTAATAATGCCCATTCTATACTCTTATTGTAAAATAATCATTTTATTGATTTATTCATTTATGTTTTTGAGACACTCTCACTATGTAGTTTAGGTTGACCTTGAACTCACTCTATAATTCAGGCTGGCCTGGAACTCACAGCGACCCTCCTCCCTCAGCCTTGTCAGTGCTAGGGTTACAGGTGTGCACCATCACACCCAGCAATCTTCATTTCATTTAGTCTGATTACCCACCTATTTTTTCTGTAGAAACTGGGTATTCCAAGCCCTGCTAGGGTATTATTTCATAAGTCTTATATATTTTATGATACTCTTCTAAAATCCGAAGATTTCTGAATTTCAAAATAAATCTGATAAATTTCCAAAATGCACCAGTTCCAAATATAAATCCGTAAAAGGGACGTTTTTCAAACTATGGCCCTGGACCTCATTTTTTAAATGTGTGAGAAAGGACACAGTGGGTCAGAATATGACCCAAACTGACTGTAAAACGTTATAATGTGCCCACACCTAATAAAGGATTACAGGGCAAGCTCTCAGAAAAACAAGCTGCTTGAAATGATATAAAACAAATGTTCTGGTAGAACCTTTGCTAGCATGTGTGAGTTCCACCTCCAGCACAGCAAACAAACAAACCAAAACCAAAAAAAAAATCCCCAAATGTTTTGTTGTTATTATTGTAACATTTTATGTAATTTTGTTATATCATGAGTAAGGAGTTTAATATCCAATGAAAAAGGCAAGTGGCCTACAATTACCAAGTACTAAGGAGAGAGAAAAACTATACTTGCCATATCCAAACATTTTAGTTACTGAAGACGTGACTTTCTAGAATTTACTCTGAGGATAAAATATACAGACAACTACATTATTTTCTTTGATTTTATCTATGTTAAGCCTTTTCTCTCTAACTAAACAGGCTCAGTAAGGGTACAGAAGTACTTCCTAAATTTGTCTTCTGAGTGTTTTTATTCACTTGTCTAGAACTGGATGTCTTTTGTTGTTTAAATTTTCCCCCTAATTTCCAAACATCATGAACTTTGATGTAAAAAAACAAGTAATAGACTTTATTACCTTACATATAAATTCCTTTTAAGCCATTTAACATTGTTTTCATTTTATTTTTGCTACAATCTATATAGAAGGTATTATCAGGGTCTATTTTATTAACTACCAAGTTATAACTGATTTTGAAAACAAAGTAGTATCAATAGTTAATAAAGTTTTAGTTGACAATGGTATTAATAAACCAATACTATATATTTTAGAATTTTAAAATATTAGAAATTTTAAAATATTATTTTATGTGTTAGACTAAAATGTCAAAGTGAACTTACCAAATCCATCAAACTAAATTTATAAAAACCTAATGCATTTTTTATAAAACTTAAAAGGCTTATTTCTGGAAGTTACTTTTTAAAAAATTGCTCCCACTTATCACCTGTTTCAACATGGAATGCTTTAACACTTTCAGTTCAAAAAATTAAGCCTGTTTTTATATTTAACAATGATTAATTACATACATGTTTTAAGACATAATGAACAGTACTTAATCATTTGAATGATTAAGGTATAACACCAATTATATTAGCCAAACAAAACCTCACTCACTCATTTGCCAACCCAACATCAAAGTTTCGCTAAATCTTTTTTTTTTTTTTTGGTACCAGAAATCGAACTCAGGACCTTGTGCTTGGCAGGCAGGCACTGTACTACTGAGCTATATCCCCGGTTCTGCTAAATCTTATCCTAACTTGTATGAAAAAAAACCAGAAACTTGAAATCCACAAATAATGATGATGAATCACAACCTGTTTTAGTATTTGATTTTCATTTTTCCCCTACTTAACATTTTTAAGGGTTAATGAAGTTATGCTTTTCTCTCACCTGTTCTAGTGGTAATTGAAAAAAAGAACTAGAATAATTTAAAAAACAGAACTAACAACTGAAGATTTCGTGGGATTTTTGTTGTTCAAATAGGCTAGTGACAAGTAGGATACTTAAATTTGATGAAACACAAACTTACAAATCCTTTTATAGACATATGTTTTATGTCTTATTAGCTGATGTAATTTCCTTATCATGGTTCGTATTTTTTCTGGATATGAAAATATACACTAGAAACAGTGTTAGAAAATATGTGATGCAAGAAAAACATGACACCCAAAAAGATAATCTGACTACCATGGTTTAATAAGTTAGTTGCTATGAAGTTGAATCTTAGGAGTGCTGTTTTCTGCTATCAGTGCTTGTTCTACAACACTCTCACTGGGCTTTGCCTGGGGAGAAAACACTTATCATAAGTGACAGGAAGCATCAATTACAAAAGTGAAGGTAAATGTAAAATCAGAATGTCCTAACAAGTTCAAGAAAGTTAAATTCAAATGTGCTACATCATTATCTTTTTGTTAGTATATAAAATGTCTTCTGTTCTAGGTTTTTTAGTCATGGGAAACAAAACACACACACACACACACACACACACACACACACACACGCAATTTATTCTGTCAATCAGAGCTTCCATAATGGAAAAAAAAAAAAACAATTTGAATCACACCTAAATGTAAGTCTTTTCTATTTATGTTAGCTTACCGGATTTGTGCTTCTTGTGTTTTGCTTTCTTTTTGATGATCAATAACTTATTCTGGATCTCAGGTTTGTAAGACTTGAATGCAAGAGAATGAAGACTTTCACGCTTTCTTTGTAAATTTTCATTGAAAACATCCTTCAATTTCTTTTTCTTCTTTTTCTTCTTTTTTGCCCTCATTTTAGTCAGCTTTATTTTCTTGGGGCTCTGCAGTGACTGCTCTAGTAGAATATCCCTTACAATTCTGTGGCAGTTAATCTCTGGATGATCAACATGACTTCCATTTATATGAATCTGGCAAGACTTTAGAGCATTTTCTTTTAGTGGACCGGGTTCAGTTTTTATTCTGGAAGCTTCACCATATTTCTCCTGATTTCCTATGAACCTTATTTCACCTGGACTGAGTGGCTCTCCAAAGCCAGTAACTTCTCCTGGACTCCCTGGTTTCTCCAAATTTTCTTTACAACAATCAGTTTTTTTAATTTCGCAGGGCCTGACAATTCTAATTTCACAGTTGGATTTTACTTCCATTTCAACAGAGATATCATGATTATCAAAGTTGATGTTAGCAGGGGAGCAGGCTAGATCAAAAGTAATTTCCTGCTCTTTCTTGAAGGCAGAGGACAGGCCTTCTCTACTACACCTATGTTCTGTATTACTTGAACTAACACAGTCACGCTTTAATTTCTCCAGTTTAATCCGAGGTACTCTTTGTATTTTAATAGGTGGAACTGGAAATTCTGGGGCCCGAAAGGGTCTCTGTTTATAAATCCGTACATCTGCACCACAGAACTGTGGAAAATGTACATATGCGTTCTCCAAATAATCATAACCAAGGATAACTTCCCTGCATTCATGAATTGGCTGTCCAAGTACAGCATCTTGAACTTCTTTTTGTGTTTCATATACGAAATCACAGAGACCTTTAAGTAACCACACTTTTTGGTAGAAAGGTAGTTCATGAAAGGGTTTTTCTTCCAAAGGGTTAACCTCTCCAAGAACTTTAAAAAACTGAGGACATAATCCAAGTTTTTCAGCACAGTTATTGGGATTTTCAGTCTGCCCGACAGCAGTGTACCACTGCTGCACTTTCTGCCGCAATGCTGCCTCCCAGGTCCTATAAGGCAAAGTGGGTCTTCGATGTAAGGTAGGTCTGCGATGGGGAGGACTTAATAGAGAAGTCATTATTTTAGACAGAAAAGCATTACACTGAGGCATCAGAAGACAACGTTCTAGTTCATAAAAGACGATTTCTGGCAAATTTAGAATTTGCTGGGCTAAACAAAGGAAATGTCCAATGGCTGGAATTTCCCACATGTTCTCCATATAAGTTGGAGCTGCTTCAGCAAGAAGTTTTCTTTCCCATTCTTCTATTTCTTTTTGACAAGCTTCTTCTGCTTCTCTTCTTTCCTGTTCTCGAAGCCTAAAGAAAATTTAACAAATTATACCACTACTACTTAAAGTAGAGAATGCCATAAAACACTACCTTTTTCCCTCTTTTCTTTTTTGATTTTTCAAGATAAGGTGGCCTCAAACTTGTGGCAATTCTCCTGGTTCCGCCTCCCGTGTGCTGGGATTGCACCACCATGCCAGGCCAAAACACTAAATTTTAATGCTATGTTTATCTTCAGTCAATAAAGCAACTGACTACTCTAGTTTTTCACATCAGTACAAAGCACCCCATAAAAAGTATCTTTTTTTTCCAGATAAGGAAATAATGTATCATTTCACCTTAAATTTTACTGATGGAAGAATGCCACTGACAATGTCTTCAAGATAAAATTCTTCAACTTATAATGTATATGAACTTCATTTACTTACATAAAAGCACTAAATAAAAGCAAAGGAATTTCTTAAATTTATTGGTACATTTTAGGTATACACAATGATCACATTCATTATAGAAACTTTGTACCTGTACGTGATATATCTTGATTCTTTTTTTCCCCATTCCCCTCCCCTCCCTTCAACCTGTCTTCCTCTCCCTATTTACAAAAGCTTAGTTTCCTTTTTTTCCTTCTTTCTCAATTCTTTCTTTTCCCTTCCTTCCTTTTCCTCTCCTCCCTCTCTAGCTCCTCTTCCCATTTGAACATTTTCTTCCTATTTCATAATATCTATAAATTTTGGTAAAGCAAAGGAATTTGATTATAGTTATTTCTAAAAGTAATCGTTACTTCATATAGAGCCATAAAGATGCTCATATCTTTTGACCCCATAATTCTATCCTTAGGAAGTTATATTTTTAAAAAATTCACTGTGAACAAAAAGTTATATACTTCTCAGTGTTAACTACAGTTTCATCATGTAAGAAAAACAAAACTCTGAAGAAATGTCACTACTAGGTAGGGTAATAAATCAACCAAGGACGTCCATTAACAGATGAAGGAATAAGGAAAATGTATTGCATATACATGATGGAATATTATTCAGCCATAAACAGAATGAAATCAAGTCAATTTTAACAGCATGGATAGACTGGAGGTCATTATGTTAAGTGAAATTAACCAGCCCAAAAAGACAAATGTTACATGTTCTCACTCACTTGTGGAAACTAAAGAAGTTAATCTTATACAAGAACACAGTGGAATAATGATCACTAAAGACTGAGAAGGGGAGTCAGGGCAGGGTGAAAAATGGAAAGAAGTTAGATGAAGGGAACCAAATACAGAAGGGAAGAATTAAGTTCTGGTTTTTTACAAGACAATAAGGTAATTTTTGGTTACAATACTCTATGAAATATTTCAAAATAACTAGAATAGTATGAAGTTCCCAACATATAAAAATGTTTAACATTTTTTTAAAAAAATTTTTGTACTGAGGATTGAACTCAGGCCTTTTGGGCTGAGCTACATCTCCAGCTTTTTTTTTTAAACTGTGTACCTTGAAAGGATCTTGCTAATCCCTGAGTGTCCTAGGCTGGGCTCAGCTGGGCTCAAACACGTGATCATCCCCCTTCAGCTTCCAGCCTCCCTCAGGCTGGGATTACAGATATGCACCACCATGCCTTGTTTAAAAGCAGTGGAGGAACTAGAGTTCACACCATTAGGTGGTCCTTGGATTTGCTGCCCCTCAACATTTCTGAACCTATTTAAATACCACCCCCAAAATGTGCCATCCTCAGCTATGCCACTGCTAAAAAGTGATTAATAATTAAGACATAGAAATGCTTATTGCACTGATTTGATCATTATAAACTATACACATATATCATATTTTAACAATGTGCTCCACAAAGGTGTACAAATATATCCCAACAAAAATAATATTAACTATTGAAAAGAGAGAGAGAGAGACAGACAGAGAGACAGAGCAAGAAATTGTATTAAGGAAGTAATGGCACAATGTCTCACAAAGTAATGAGGCTGAACATTTTCTTAAAAATTTCTTTATTGGTACATCCAAAAAACCTCCTTAATTAAAAAAAAATATAAAAAGATAGTTATAAATTTTCTAAAGCTCATACTCAAACACAAGCAACTAAAGAAAAAAATAAACTGGATGTCATTAAACTAGAAATGTGTGCTTTAAAAAGATATCATTAACAAAATAAAAAACCCAAAGGACAGAGAAAATTTTTCTAAATCATAAATCTATTAACTAACATGTACAAAGAGAAGAAGCCCAATTAAAAGATGGGCAAAATACCTGGAATACATTTCTCCAAAGAAAATATCCATAGACAAATGAAACCAACAAGCACACAAGACGTTTTCAGGGAAATGAAATCAAAACTACAATGAGGTATTATTTCATACCCACGAGAATGGCTATGATAAAAAAGGCAGATAAAAAATATTGGTGAAAAAGTGTATTTAGAAAAGAAAAGCTGAAAATCAAATACATATGTGCATTAAAATAAACTAGGAAAGACACCTAATCAGTAAAAGAAATAAATGCACAATAGAAAGATCAGTTATCTGAAAACAAAGCTTTTTGAAAATATTAATAAAAATGGTAAATCCTCACCAAGACTGATCAAACACACACACACATGCATGCATGTGAACACACTCTACCAATACCAGAAATGAAGATGGGTACATCCTATAGATCATGTGTACACATAAAAACAATATAAAGATATTCTGAACAATGAACTTTTTTGAAAAACATAAATTAACAAAATCAACACAAGCAGCATGAAAATCTGAATAATTCTGTATGTGCTAAAAGGAAAAACATAATTGGGCTGGGGATATAGCTCAGTCGCATAAGCACTTGCCTGGCAAGTGCAAGGTGGTGAGTTTGATCCCCGGTACCACAAAAAAAAAAAAAAAAAATTGAAAAGAAAATACATAATTAAAATCTTCCCCATACAGAAAAATTGAGGTCCTAAAGACTTCATTGTAAGAATGCATCTAAATAACTTCAATTAATGAAACTATTAGAAACAAAATATAAAACAAATATTTAAAGAAGTAAAAAAGGAAGCAATTAAATAAGAAATTACCAGAATGATCTAGGCAAATTTGAAAAAGCATTTGCAGAAATAAGATTTGAAAAAGAATTTGCAGAAATAATCACAAAAAACTCTACGCATGAGTTAATTGGTGATTGTACATAAAAAAATGAAGAGCTAAGTTTCAAAGAATTCATGCAAAAAAGACAAAGATTTGGAACACAAAACTAAAAGAGGACTGATTAAATCTAACATACAACCAGCTGGTGTTCCAGAAATAAGAATGGAGGAGGGTAGTAATAATGGAAATTTTTAAGGACATAGTGGCTGAGAATTTTCCACAACTGGCTGGACATAAATTCTCAATTGAGGAAGCCCAAGAAAATGGAAATGAAAGTTCCAACAAAGTATATGATGATAGAACATTAGAAAATCTTACAAATCAAAAATCAAACCAAAATAATCTTACAAGCTATTTGAGGGGGAATAGACAGATTACATATATAGGAATGACAAACCGACACAAGAATTATTAATAGCATCAAAATAAAACATTAACAACAGTATCTTTAAAGTGTTGAGTTAATGTCATTGTCAAATTAGAATTGTACAACCACCTAAACTATCATTTATAGATGAAAGTAAATTCAACTAAAGCATTTTCAACTAGACTAAAGTAACAACTTTTAAAATGTCTTCTGCTTTAATCCATGATTGAGAAATATGGAATCAAACACTCTCCCTTGAACCTAATCATCGAGAAAAGGACAGCAATCTCTAAGAGATAAGAAACAGACAAGGTGAGTTAAACAGACAGTTAAACAACTGTCCCCATTTATTACTGCCTTGAGAGAGTGTCTAGACCAGGATGCAGAAAGAGAAGACACCCAGGCAAACCCCACAGACTCTCTGGATTGAGAAGTCCAGAGAAGCCAAGGCAGCTAGAGTCTGCAGGTCAAAGTATAGGAGAAAGGTACATAAAAAGAGAACACCAGAGATTTACAGGACATTCCCCTATAGTTTCAGACTACTAATCAGTACATGCATTTAAAGAGACAACCCAATGCTAGATAGGGGAAGAACATACAAACGATTACAGAAAACAGTGCCTGTTCCCACCAACCACACTGATAAACTAGACTCACAATTCAAAGGATACTGGGTAAAATACTGAAGAAGACCTTGTCTTGGGAGTACAGAGTAACTAGACCTAGGCTAAGAACTGCTCTGGACCCAAGTAACAAATCATAGACGATCCAAAATTATCACACCATTTCTAACTAACACTGTATTTTCCGGAAAAAGTTCAGGATTTATATGGATACAACAATACTCAGCATTTATCAAGGTAAAATTTACAACGCTTGTTATCTAAACCAAGACTACCAGGCATACAATGAAAAAGAAAGACATGATATGAGTAGACAAATAAACATTAACAAAAAACAGTAATATCATTTAGGAAGTAAAAAATATAAGAGCTGAATTATTAGTCAACAATAAGATGGATGAGGCAGAAGATCAAAACTTGGAAGAGAAATAGAGCATGCAAATCTTGATCAGTGGAAATAGTTATGACTAAATCTTCATTTCCCCAGATACAGGTTAACAGATAATGCTAGAATAAAAAAAAAATTAAGAAATAGCAACACAAGCATGGATTTAGAAATGTGTAAATATTTACCAGAAGAAATAATTCAAAATTAAAGTAGATGATTCTGAAACACAGGCTTAAATTTCAAATTGGAATGAGACTGCTGTCTCATTGAAAGCCTAAACAGTACTAAATGACTTTTATAGTCAATAGCCTGCAAAATAAAAAATTCTTAAATCAATGCTTTATAAGCTAAAGAGATAAGATGATTTAAAAATCCTGTTTTTACAAATTAGATACTGCAAAATTGAGT
>NW_004955434.1:9959649-9964424 GCF_000276665.1 Chinchilla lanigera
AACTCACGACCTTGCGCTTGCCAGGCAGGCGCTTTTGCCACTGAGCTAAATCCCCAGCCCCTATTTTCCATAAAATTATAATTTAATTTAGGGTTTATTTAAAAGTCTGTTGTAGAATTCTGTTTATGTTAGACTATCAACCATCAAAAAAGTGGGTTTATTCACCATATAAAATTGATTTTGGTCAAACTTAAAATTCTCTCTTGCTGATTTCACATATAAATGAAAATGTAAGAAAAAATTTATAGAAAATTTTATGAGAAATTTCTATTTTAAAAATCAGAATGTGTAACATCTTATTTTTCTCAAAGGGAATGAGATTATAATGTAGGTTGAATATACTTATCTGAAACGTTTGAGACATGAAGTATGTTGGATTTTGGAATATTTGCATATATAATGATATATTATTGGGCATGGGGCTTCGGTCTAAACTCAAAATTTATTTGTTTCGTATATAATTTATACACAATGAAGGTATTTTTAATACAATATTTTTAGGTACCTATGTTTCAGTGCAAACTACTAGGTTTGCAAATTTTGAGTACAAATTCAATCAGGTATGGAATTTTCCATTTGTGTGACATGTCAGGGTTCAAAATGTTTCCAAACTTAGAATATTCTCAAGTTTAGACTTTTGAACCAGGGATGCTCAACTTACATTAAGGAGTACCAAGTACTAGAACAGATACAAAGAGGTAAGCACCATGTAGGGGAAAAGATTTCAAGAAAGAATCTTAGGATCCCAAGGGAGTGGATAAATAAAGGATTAATAATGAAACACTCATTCTTATAGAAAAGAGTGTTACATGTTTCTGTAGTGGAGAAAGTAATTAGTGCTTGGGGAAGAAAATGAAAGGGGAAGTTGGAGTATATGAAAAAAACTTTCATGGATTTCTTTTGCCTACAGCACTAAAAAGCAACCTTTGACCATTATACACTAGTAACATGGAAACTACTTATTCATCAGATGGAGAGACTAAGAACATATAAAAGGGTAAAAAGGTAATTTCCTCAGGCTTTCAGATGTCAGAGTAAAAACTAGAAATACACAAAACTTGGCAATAGGCCAAAGTTAGCACTAACTGGCTCACTCTTAGACAAGGAAGAAATTAGGCAATATCATATATACATTCTCTTAGCTCAGGTGCCTGGAAGGGCCATGACAGAGTTGAAGCATGATGTTGCCATCTATGTGCACCATCTGAAGTTATTATTTAAGGGTTGCTACTCTCACTCCTGTTCCTCATAAACTGTAGGGAAAACGATGGACTCTAGCCCCAGACCACAGGTGCTAAAGAAGTGTGAGAAGGAAAAACAAGGTATAAAGTTGGTGTAAGCCACCATAAATGAGAATATTTTAAGATGTAAGAAATACTACTGGGGATTAAAAAAAAAAAATCAACCCAGATAAAAAAATCATATGAATCTTAAATTTGTCTACATCTAACAGTAGAATTTCAAATTATATGAAGCAAAATCTGACAAAACTCAGAGAAGAAATAGATTTAAAAGGTCATTACACTAAAAACTGTATCTGTATATATAAGCAATAATTATGTTAAAATTTAAGTGATTTACAATGCACCAAAAACATGAAATATGTAGGTAAAAGTTAATCAAGTATTAAAATTATTTACACTGAAAAATACTAAACAGTGTTGACAGAAATTAAATGATAATATCTATACAATCTTAATCAAATTCTCTTGTTTGTTTGTTTTTTCCCTTAAGAAACTGACAGTATTAAGAGCTGGGGATTTAGCTCAGCAGCAAAAGCAACTGCCTGGCAAGTGCAAGGTCATGAGTTTGATTCTTGGTACCGGAAGAAAAACAAAAAAGACAAAACAAAAAAACACAAAAAAAACCTGACAGTATGGTTCTAATATTACATGTAAATGTGAAGATCCTATATAACCTAATAAATCTGAGAAAAAAATAAAACAGTTGGATGACTCAGTGCTACAGTAATCAGGTCAAAATAATAAAATAGCTGGGCATGATGTCACACACCTGAAATCCTAGCACTTTGAGGCAGGAGGATCTTTGTGAGTTTGAGGCCAGCTGGGGCTACAAAATGAGTTCAAAACCAGCCTGAACTTCATAGTGAGACCCTGTCTCAAAAAGGCAAAAAAAATTTTAAAAATAAAAATAAATAAATAAAATAGGCCTGAATAAGTGGGACAGAATAGAGTCCAGAAAGACTCAGAAGTATATGGTCAATTGCTTTTCAACTAAGATGCAAAGGTAATTCAGTGGTGAAGGAATGCTATTCCCCCCAACAAATGATACAGGAACAATCAGCTATCTATATGACAAAAGTAAACTTCTATCCTTGCCCCATACCACATACAAAATCTAACTTCAAATGGATAAAAGATATAACCATAAAACTGAAGCTTAGAACCTTTTATAGGGGGGAATTTCATAACCTTAGGTAAACTATTTCTTATACAGGTTACAAAAAGCACAAAGTATTTCAAATACTGCTAAACTGAACTTCAAATATTGCTAAGTTTTCCTCAAAAACTTGAAGAAGGGATACAGCTCAATGGTAGACCAGTTGCCTAGCAGGCTGAAAGCTCTGGACTCAATCTCAGGTGCCTAAATAAATAAATAAATAAAATTTCTAGGTCTTGAACTGAAAATAAAAAGGCAGCCTATGGACTGGGAGGGAGTATTTATAATGATTTTATATATGACAAATGACTTATACCCTGAATATATAAATGACTCCTATAATTTAGTGACAGAATGCACAGGAAAGATAAAAAGTCAGGATAATGGTTTTTTCTGAGACAGAAGAAAAAGCATAAGGAACTTTAATTTCTTCAAAAATTGCTGGGTTGCAGCACTCAGGAGGCTGAGACAGGAGAATTGTTCCAAGTTTGACGCCAACTGGCTACAAAGTAAATTCAAGGCCAGCCTAAACTACATAGTGAAACCCTGTCTCAAAAAGACAAAAACAAGGTCTCTGCCCTCCATGCACCCAGTGCAGACAGGAGATCCTGACCCAGAAGGCCCACAAACTGCCAACACCAGGGTTCATGTCTAGGCCCTCCCTGCACATGCCCTGCGCTGACTGAGGTACTAGAACAGGCAGTCTACAAACTACTGGCACCGTGGTTCCAGTCTGGGCTTTACTTGTGCCTTGACTTCCTGGAGGTCACAGACATGGGTGGACCATGATCACCACCAGTGCAGGGCACTACAGCCTACCTCTGGCTCCTGTGCATGCCCTGAGCTGTCTGGAGACACAGAATCAGGTGGTCCATGAACTGTTAATCTTATGATTCGTGTCTGGGTTCTGCCTGCACCTTGAACTGCCTGGGGACACAGGACCACTGGTCTGTGACTGCACCACCAGTGCAGCCTGCTTCTGGGTCATACTTGTGCCCTGAGCTATCAAGGGACACTGGCTCAGATGGTCTGCCATTGGCTGACATCACAGTTCACATCTGAGACCTGGGAGAACCTCACCATTGGCCAGAAAACCCAAGACTAAGCAGCGCACCTCAGCGGTCACTGAAGAACAAGCCTGACCACCAGGAAAACTAGGGACACTAGTGACCTTGGCTGAGCTGCCAGGAAAGAGGGAGACTGAGTGTTCTGCCTCTGGTGTCAAACATGACAAGACAAAGGACTAAAACGCAATCTTAGAGCTCTACCCCACTCAGAACAAGTTCAGGAGACACTGACATAGGAGAACTTGGTAAACACACACCTGAAATTGCTGAGATGATTGCAATGGAATTAAAGAAACAACTCCATCAGGCCATAGAAGAGATCAGACCAGAAATAATCTCTCAGGTAAAAAATGAAATGACAATAATAATGAAAGAATTGGTCGGCACATCTAAAGAAGAAATATATAAAAAAATAGATGAACATAGGCAACAGACGGAAATGTTAAATGAACAATATAGGAATGAACTAGAACATATGAAACAGATTCAAAGAGACATCCAGGAAATCAAAACTTCCACTGAAAGCTGGCAAAACTGCTTGAATGAAGCTAAAGATAGAATTTCAGATCTTGAAGACAGCATGGCACCTAGCAATTGTGAAAGAAAGGATCTCTTAAAATCAACAAGGAACCAGGAAAAATCAATTCAACAGCCGCAAGACGAGGAAAAGAGAAATAATGTCACACTAATAGGAGTCAGTGAAATGGCAGGAGGCAACACAAACGACATGAAAAGAGTATTTGCAGAAATAATAGCAGAAAATTTCCCAAGCATGTAAACAGAATCTGACATACAGGTAAATGAGGCATACAGAACTCCAACTAGTCATAACCAAAATAAAACTACACCCGGACATATACTATTCAAGATCCCAGATCTACAGCCAAAGAACAGAATATTAAAAGCTGCTAGAGAAAAGAAACAGATTATCTATAAAGGAAAGCCCATCAGAATCACGGCAGACTTCTCAACACAAACCATCCAATCGAGAAGAGCTTGGAGTTAAGTATTACAAGTCCTGAGACAAAACAGCTTCCAACCAAGACTGATGTATCCTGGAAAATTATTCTTCAAATTCAATGGAAAAATAAAATATTTCCACTACAAAGAACAACTGAAGAACTTCATGAGTGCCAAACCATCCTTACAGAGTACTAAAAGATATTCTAGAAAGAGAAAAAAATAACTGCAAATTCAAGAACAACAGTAGAAAGGAACCCTCAAGCAGAGCAAGCAATCAAACAGGTAAAAAAGGAGGAAACCAACAGCAAGTAAATAACATGACAATGATAAGCCAACACATATCAG
>NW_004955434.1:9965749-9991651 GCF_000276665.1 Chinchilla lanigera
CTGGAGGCAAGTATTACACTGATACCAAAATCAGAGAAAGACCCATCCAAGAAAGAGAACTACAGACCAATTTCCCTAATGAATATAGATGAAAGATACTCAATAAAATACTAGCAAATAGAATGCAGCAAGTCATCAAGAAAATCATACACCATGACCAAGTCTGATTCATTCCAGGAATGCAGGGATGGCTCAACATTTGTAAATCAATAAATGTTATACTACATATCAACAGAGCCAAAAAAAACCCCCACATGATCATCTCAACAGATGCTGAAAAAGCTTTTGACAAAGTCCAACATACATTCATGATAAAAACTCTACAGAAAATAGGAATAGATTGTCTTTACCTCAATCTGATCAAAGCCATCTATGAGAAACCAACAGCCAACATCATACTAAATGGACAAAAACTGAAAGGTTTTACTTTAAAATCAAGAACAAGACAAGGCTGTCCACTGTCACCACTCCTATTCAACACAGTTCTAGAAGCATTAGCCAGAGCAATTAGACAAGAGAGAGAAATAAAAGGAATAAGGATAGGAAAGGAAGAAGTAAAATTATCAGTATTTAAAGATGACATGATACTTCACATGGAAGACCCCAAAAACTCCACAAGAAGACTCCTTGAATTAAATGACACATTCAGCAGTGTAGCTGGATACAAAGTCAACACTCAAAAATCAATAGCATTCTTATACACAAACAATAAACAGATTGAGAGAGAAATTACGGAAACCATATCTTTCACAATAGCATCCCAGAAATTGAAATACTGAGGAATCAATCTAACAAAAGAAGTAAAAGATCTATTCAATGAAAACTGCAGTACTCTGAAAAAAGAGATCAAAGAGGATTTCAATAAATGGAAAAATATTCCATGCTCATGGATAGGAAGAACACTGTGAAAATGGCCACACTACCAAAAATGTTGCACAGATTCAACACAATTGCCATTAAACTACCATTAGCATACCTCACAGATCTCGAGAAAACATGCCTTAAATTCATCCTGGGCAACAAAGACAAGTCAGGTGGAATCACAATCCCTGACCTGAAATTATACTACAAAGCTACTGTTATAAAATCAACATGGTACTGGATAAAAAACAGACCAGAAGATCAATGGAACAGACTGGAAGAAACAGCCACAACCACAAACACACTCAGCCACCTAATCTTTGACAAAGAGGCCAAACAAACTCACTGGAAGAACGATAGTCTCTTTAATAAATGGTGCCAGAAAAACTGGCTTGCCACCTTCCAAAAAGTAAAAATAGACCCAAGTCTATCACCATGCACCAAACTCAAGTCAAAATGGATCACAGATCTCAATATTAAAACAGAAACACTAAATCTATTGGAAGAGAAAGCAGGTAAAAATCTTGAAGACATACAGGTAGGCAGAGAGTTCATGAACAAAAACCAACCTTCACAGGAAATACTTCAAAGAATCAACATCTGGGATCTCATCCTATTGAAAAGTTTCTGCACATCTAAAAGAAATCACCAGCAGAGTGCAAAGAAAACCCACAAACTGGGAAAAAAATTTAGCTGACTGTCCCTCAGACAAAGGTCTTCTATCTAAAACATATAAAGAAATAAAAAATACCAGGCCCCCCAAATTCAAAGACCCAATCCAAAAATGGGTATCTGAGATGAATACACAGATATCTATATCTCATATCTCAGATAAAGAATATCTCATTCTTAGATAAAACATATCTATCTCAGATAAAGAAATACAAATGGCAAATAAATACATGAGAAAATGTTCAACATCATTAGTCATCGAGAAATGCAAATTAAAACAACATTGAGATTTCATCTCACCCCAGTAAGAATGGCTAGTATTAAGAAATCAACCAATAACAAACACTGGCAAGGCTGTGGAGAAATAGGAACTCTTCTCCACTGCTGGTGGGAATGTAGACTGGTGAAACCACTGTGGAAATAAGTTTAGAGATTCCTCAGTAAACTAGGCCTCGAGGTCTCATTAAATCCAGCTATTCCCCTTCTGGATATTTTCCCAGAAGATCTGAAAACACCGTATGACAGCAACGTATGTGTTCTCATGTTCATAGCAGTGCAATTTGTAATTGTTAAATTGTGGATGCAACCCAAATGTCCATCCACTGAGGATTGGATAAAAAGACTGCAGTACTTTTATATAATGGAATATTACTCAGCTATAAAGATAAAGTCGAGGTTTTTATAAGTAAATGTTCAAAACTAGAGACCATACTCATAAGTGAAATAAATCAGACCTTCATGTGTAAGCAATGTATTGTCTCACTAGTGTAACAACCTGAAAGAGTGAATAAAAATTAGGAGGTATGATAGACACTGTGAAACAAAAGGAAACTGCTCAAAGTAAAGAGCAACTGGGATAAGGGAAAAGAGAAAAGAAAGAGGGGAAATTATGTATATGTGTATACACAGGATAACTAACATAGTTGTACGACTGACTTCTATCGCTTTACTGAAAGGAACAGTTAATGATTACTTATTTGATCAATCTTGCATGTCTCTATTTTCCAGAAAAACCACTTTGAAGAGATCAATACGTAATACAACAACCATTGTTAATTTCCTACCACTTTGTCTGTAATTCAGTATTGCTTGTATTGTTCTTATGCTATTTTGTAAATGGGTGTCGTTTGTTAATATGTTTTCCTTCTTTTATTTTTAAAATAAATTTTTAAAAAAGACAAAAACGAACAACAAACAAAAAAACCAACCAAATAAAAAATTGCTGGGTTGTGGGAATGTGGGGCTTATTATTTTATTTTTTCTCCCTTTCCCTTTTATTAGTAATGTTTCAGGTACATAATAAATACCTTCATCAAAGAGAATTGGTACATTTACACATCATATCTTGATCCTTTTACTTCTCCTCCATTCACTCCCAGCTCCTCCTACTGCAGAATCTTATTATTTGTTTCATGTTTAAAATATTTCATAATTAAAAAAGAAAATGGGGCTGGGGATTTAGCTCAGCGGCAAAGCGCCTGCCTGGCAAGCGCAAGGTAGTGAGTTCAGTTCCTGGTACCAGAGAAAAACCAAAAAAGAAAAAAGAAAAAAGAAAAGGGGGAGCTAGATATACATCTCAGTACAAATATCCTGGGTTCAGTACCCAGTACCACCCTCCCAAAAAGTTAACATGATACCCCAAAAAATACCTTGATTCATACTACTCCATTAAATTATTATGCTGGTCAAGACATACTTAGTAGAGGATTTTTCTCCCATGGTTTATTCCTTTATGTTTATTTGATGTTAGGGTGCACAAAGATATATAGTAAAAGTTGGAGAAGAAAGGTTTAGTCACATTTCTAGCTTCATACTAGCCATTCCTACTTAAATTTTTCCATCACTACTGCAAACCACCTATTCAAATTGCTCTTCCCCTGACTCGGACTCACATCTTACAGCTTTTTATTTTCTTTGCTGTTTTCACAACTTTAGACACCACAAGGATGGTGTAGTACTTAGAAGCACAAGTTGTATAGCCAGAATTCCCAACTTCACCACTCAAAAATATCAGATCTTGGGTAAATTACTTTATCTCTCTGTGCCTCCGGAAAAATACTGAATACATGTAAAATGTTTAGACCTAAACCTAGCAATTAGCTCAACACATACTAACCATTCTTTATCTTCTTGTTATTACTATTACTATAAGTATTACTTTCTGACTCAGTTTTGTTTCTTCCTTTATTCTCCTTAAATCAAAGAAGGTACCAAGTCTTGTTAATTATTCACAGAACAATCTCACTTTTATTTTCTGGTGACCAGTATTTGAGTTCTACCATTAGTTTCTCCCTATGAAGCTTGCCTTTTTTTTCAATTTTCTTCATTCTATCTATTACACAATTGTCAAATTAACTTTCGTTACTTTTTATAACCTCCCCTTTCCTATACCTGGGGCACTGTTCAATGAATGAAAAGTATTTCAAAGTAGATTCCTAAACTAATCACTGCTATCAAAAGTATCACAGTAGAAAGTCTCTCAAGTCTGAGTTTTAATCCTACAAACATCAAAAGTGAGTTATATTTTTACTATAAGAAGAGTAACATACTCTAAATTCCTTTAGAATTAGCAAGTCTTGATTACATCAGCAATCACTCCTAACATAGTTTGAGATTTAATTTGGTATAAAAATTCACAAGTCAAGGATAGAAACTTGAGTTTTACTTATTCTCTGGACTCTAATTTCCTTTTGCGGTAGATAAAATGTTAGATTAGTCTTATCACTCTCTGCTCTCAGACTCTGAAAGATACAAATAAGTACCATTATACAGAAACTGACACCAATGGTGGAACTGGCAGAGATGAATTTATGTCATTCTTTAACTACGTAATCTCTGGAATTTCTATTTTCAAAGGTCTGTGATTCTATTTAAAACTATAAATCTATATAAATTTCTCTAAAATATCCTTGAGAATATCTCTAATAATCTAGAAGGCATACTCGACTCTTTTATAAAAATTACTTTAGTATAGTTTTAAGATAGTTTGAAAGTTTAAAACTGTATTTTTAAACAAATTTTCTGTAACATTTCACTATGAATTCGTACTTGAGTGACAATGCATTTTGGAATACTAAAATGGGCCCTGAAATTTGATATGGGCACATTAAAGTTATACAAATACTGTTTGAAAAGTAATTCCTGAAAATCTAAACATCATGAAATTTAGTTTTTTCTTTTTTTTAACAATTACCTTTTTTCTTCTTTTGCTCTCAGCTGTTCTTCCTGTCTCAAAACTTGAACCATTACAGACTCAAAAACTCCGCTTGTCAAGCCTGCCAAACTTCGAGGTGTTGACCGACGCCTTGTTGAAGTACAAGCAGTCCCCTTCTCATCCTCCAATCCATAATAGCCTCTAGATGTAACTGCTATCGTTGTCTTTTCTCTCAAGTGCCTTAGAGAAGAATAAGTCATTCACAAGGTCAAATATTCTGGATAAGCAATCAACCCCTTTCACTAGCATCTTAAGATGAACACTTTCTGCTAACTGCATTAAAAAATGATCAGTTAAACCTTACTTAGCCATGCTTCAGATTTTTATCTTCCCCATATATTTTCTAATTTGCTCTATTCTTCTCATGAAATTAGTCTGAGTGACAGTACCCTCTTTAAACTTAAAAGAATAAGTGAAACATTAAAATTAAGGTTGAAAGCATCATTTCACACCAATCTGGGCATGGCTGCGCGCACCTGTAATCCCAGCACTTGGGAGGCTGAGGCAAGAGGATCACTGTGCGCTTGAGGCTAGCCTGGGCTATATGAGTTCAAGGCCAGCCTGAACTACATACATGGTAAGACCCCATCTCAAAAATTCAAAAACAAAAAACAACAAAAAAAGAAAGCACTATTTCTTCAGTGGAAACAAAGTTGTTTGTGATATGTTTCATACTACCTATTATTGGTTCAAGAAAGTGTACAATAATATAAAGACATTCTGGGAAAGAATTATACTATAGAAACACTTTGAGGAAATCATAAACACATAGAACATTATAATGTATAATTGTAGGTTGAAATTTGGAAACTTTCTAAGGAAACTGTAAAAAGAATCTAGGAATCTAAACTTCCTTTTCAGTCATACACAAATGTCTCCTTACTCTATAATGTTCCTATTAATACACTGAGATACTAATCTAATTATTTAAAAAATTATGAAAATCAGTTCCTTAATAATTGGCTTAAATATCCGTAAGTTACTTTGATGGATTTGAAATAAATGATTAAAATCACTGGAAAAAAGAAGTATTACAATGTTTAAAAGTTTTAAAGGCTAGTCTAAGTACTGACTTCTAAATCTGCATCTATGATATGAGAATTAATTACAAAAAATGTCAAGGAAAACACCTGTTCTACCTTTACAAAATATGCCAGTCTCTGAAGGTTTTATATATGTTGTTTCTACAATTACAAAATCAAGTCAGTAGTCAAAGAAAGCAATTAACATACTAAGAATTGATATGAATTAAATGTTGAGGTTTTATTTCTCTGCTTTCCTATTGGCTAACAGTTCACAGAAATATAAATCCTTTCATTGTGTAAAATACAGATTATATTCCTTTCCCTACTTTGATTATATTCATAGTAGTTTATTACATAACATATTCATAGTAGTTTACAACTAAATTAGAATAACTGTGTAACAATCTTATGCTCACTACCTTCTAGGTCCCATGAATAGTTTTCTACTAAAATGAAGCTCTAGTGGCACAATCAGTTTGCGGTACTTACAAAAAATGCAGTACTATTATATTTTTTCTGTTATAAAGACCTAACACTATAACTGATTCAGCTATCAGTAGGTTAAGAACTTTACTGGTTTTCTAATAGTACTGAGGAATTGGGCTAATCTAGCATACTATTTTAGGATGTGATCCTTTAGTGTATAATAACATATAATTACACGATGGCTAGCTAAACAGGCTGGAAGTAAGGAATTGTGAACCTAAAGAAACAGTTAGCTAGCAATAACACATACCGAATAGATGTACTCAAATTCATTTGGGTATTTTGTTCTTACCAAATGACCCAACTTGCTCTGTAATTTTAATTACTTCTTCATCAATACTAATAGAAAGCTTTAAAGAACAACAGTACCTTAAAAAAAGTATGACTCCCTAGAGGTCACTGTGTATATAAAGAATTAGTTATAATAACCCAGTAAGTATACAGGATTGAGAACAAGGAAAATTGAAGGGAACAAGTTATATGGCTAAACTGTTATGTAATGAATCAGAAATGGTATTTTACCCTTCAACTTCAGTCTTGTAAGTAGACAAGACAAAGTCATACATTACTTCTCAAAATAGAACTTTCTCAGAACAAAGACTAATAAACATTCTTTATTACCCATCAAAAATAAAAATTTATAAACAGTATTTATCATTTATGATTTTAAAAACTGAACTATGTTGTTTCTTATCAAAATACAAAGATTTAAAAGAATTCTATGACTCAGTTTTGGGAAGCATATATGAGAAGAAAAATATTCACATAACAGAGTATGTAAACTGGTAGTCCTTGTAAGTCCATTTGGCAACTGTGATTAAGATTTAATATGAACATATCTTTTGACTCATCATGTCTCAAGGAATTTACCCCACACATATACCTCCACAATTGTACACAATACAACACAGCATGTTATTAAAAAAACTGGAAACCTAACATTTGACATAAATCTCACTATTAACCAAATTCTCTATTTTAGAATTAATGAGTAAATGCAATTGTACTATAATCACTGATTTAGATAAACTGGAGAATATAAATAGCCCTCTGATTTGTTCACTATTCTGTGGAATACTTTGAAATACTGCCATATTTAATTATCTCCAAAAGTCTTCCATTAGTAATTTATGTGTTAGTTAAGTCTATATTCTTATACATATCCAATTATCTCTTATAAATACAGATTTATGTCAACAAACTAACCTGTCAAATTAAGCATAATAAGCTGATACAATCAATATATGTAATTTATTAATTATATTGGCTGTAATTCTTTTTTTGTTGTAACTGACAGTAAAGCCATTGAAAAATAACTTGGTAGTACAGAAGAATTTGGTAGAGGCAGTAACAAATTAGTAAAATTGCATATTTAACATTAAGTTCTTCCTTGTGAACTGGGAGAAGCCTGAAATTTTTCAATTAAATAAAGAAAACAAATCCAACCTAAATTACTTGGTGTTACATATATACCACATCAAAAGAAAGAAGTCTTTTTTTTTTCTAACATTAGGATTTCTGCAACATAAAACAAGTTTAATCTTGACTATTTTAATATATAATCTTTCACCTAATCCAAGGAAGAAAGTCAAATGTCATCTTTTATCTTAGAATTTGAAGTAAGAGAAGCTGAAAACTAAGGGATGAGAAGTGCAAACTGTCAGTTATCTCCATCTTCATTTCATATATGTATCTTTCCTAGTTTAAAAACCTTTGATGCACGACAATAGCAATCACAACTTAATCAATGGCTACACCTAATCTATAGTGGAGAGCAGAGATGGGCCAAGAAATTTTCCCGAAGAGATGCCAACTGTGTTTACCTGAAGAACAAACAGGAATTTAGGCTTAATATGGTAATATTAGTTCATTTGTTATTATATGGCTATCATTTATTAATTCAAAATTTACAATTGTTATGCACTCTCCAAACCTGAAAGCTACAATCGTGAATAAGACATATCCTCTGGTCTCCTGGAACCACAATCCAGATGGAGAGGCAGATTCATCCTAACATAATGTTTTGTTCTGTTTTTAAGTGTTGCAAACAAATGCAAAACAAATAACCAGGAGTACAAGGAAAAAAGCTATTAATCTGTCTCAGTCTTCACTGAAGAGGTGGTATTTGAGCTGGGCCTCAAATGAATAGAATTCACCTAGACACAGGACAAGTAAAGAGGCTTTAAGCAGAAACGCAAACATTTCAGATGTGAAATTGTTCTGTATTGCATATCTTCATTCTACTTATCTCCCCTTCCCTTCTTCCTCACCCCTCAGCTTTTTCTCTTGGACCACTTCCCTACTGCAAGAGATCCATCCCTTTGTCCCCTTCTATCCATCCTTTATTTTTCTCTCTGTACTCTGCCTCACTCAAATGAGAGATACCATAGGGTTATTAAGTTTGTGTCTGGTTCATTTCACTCAACATTATATTTTCCATGTGCATCCATCTGCCTGCAAGTGTTCCAAATTTGTCATCCTTTATCGCTGAATAGATTTCACTACCTATAGATAGCACATTTTCTTTATCCAATTGCCTGGTAATACAGGCTGTTTTTAGGATTTGGCTATTACAAATTGTGCTGCATGTATCACCATGGTATGATGTCTTAAATTCTTTGGGGAAGATACCTAGGTAGGGGGATAGCTGGGTCATATGGAATTTATAATTTCAGTTCTTCGAGAAAGCTCCATATTGGTTTCCATAATGATGGAAACTTTATACTCCCACCAACAATGCAGGAGGCCTCCTTTTTTCACTACAGCCATGCCAGCATTTGTCATTTAATGATTGCCATTCTTTCTGGAGTAAGATGGAATCTGAGCATTATTTTAATTTGCATTTCTCTAATGGCCAGAGATGTGAAGCATTTTTTCATATATTTGTTGACTATTTGTATTTCTCCTTCTGTCCATTTCTCTTGCCCATTTCTTGACTTGGTCTTTAACTTTAGATAATTTAATTTTTTTGAGATCTTTATACATTTTAGCTATCAGTCCTGCCTGAGGAGTAGGTGGCAAAACTTTTTCCCCATTTAGTACGATGTCTCTTCACTGTTTAATTCTTTTGCTGTACAGAAACTTTTTAGTCTGATATAATTCCATTTGTTGATTCTTGCTATTTCTTGGATAACTGCGTTTCTGTTTAGAAAATCCTTTCCTACACCTATGTCTTTAAGTGTTTTACTTATCTTCTAGTAGGTTTAATCTTTCTATTTGAATGTTTATGTCTTTGATCCATTTTTAATTTTAATTTAGTATATGGTAAAAGGTAAGAATCCAATTTCAATCTTCTGTAAACAGATAACCAGTTTTCCCAGCATCACTTACTGAATAGGCTATCTTTCTCCAACATATGCTTTTGGCTCCTCTGTCAAATATCAGATAGTTGAATGTCTAGTGAGGTTTCTATGCCCTCAATTCTGTTGCACTGATTCACATGTCTGTTTCTGTCCCAGTATCGTGCCATTTTTATCACTATTGCTTTGTGGTTTTTTGTTTGTTTTTTTTTTTGGTTTTGGTTTTTCTCCAGTACCGGGAACCGAACTCATGACCTTGCGCTTGCCGGGCAGGTGCTTTGCCGCTGAGCTAAATCCCCAGCCCCTGCTTTGTGGTTTTTTGCTGTTATTTTGTTTTGTTTTTTAGGGGGGGTATCAGGAGCCAAATCCAGGACCTCACACTTGCCAGGCAGGCTCTGCACCACTGAGCTAAATCCCTGGCCCCTTACCACTACTGCTTTGTTCTATAGCTTGAAGTCAGGTATTCCCATGCCTCCTGCTTTGTTCTTTTTGCCCAAAATTGCTTTTGCTATTCTGTGTCTCCCTTGGTTCCATACGAATTTTAGAATGCTTTTCTCTAGTTCTGTAAAGTATGCTGTATTCTGATTGGAACTGCATTGAATCTGCATAACAGTTTGGGGAGTATGTTCATTTTGACAATACTGCTTCTATCTAGGAGCAGCAGACATCGTTCCATTTCCTCATGTCCTCTTCAAAATCCTTTTCAGAGTATTGCCGTTTTCTTTGTACTTCTTTCACTTCCTTGGTTAAGTTGATTCCTAGGTATTCCAGCTATTTTTCTTAAAGCTACTGTGAATAGTACTGTTTTCATAATTTCCTGCTTATTGAGTTCATTATTGGTAGACACAAATGCTAATGACTTTTCTGTGTTGAGCTTATATCCTGCTGCATCGCTGAAGTGGGTTATTAATTCTAAGAGTTTTTTGGTGGAATTTGGGTCTTTTATACAGACCACCATGTCATCTGTAAATAATGATAATTTGAGTCCTTTCTTTCCTATGTTCTTTCTTTCCCTTTTATTTCTTGCTCTTGCCTGATTGCTCCAGCTAATGTTTCAAGTACCATTTTGAATAGAAGTGGTGACAGTGGACATCCTTGTCTTGTTCCTGATTTTAGCGAGGAACGTTTTTACTTTTCCCTCATTTATTATTATCCTGGCTGTTGATTTATCATAAATAGCTTTCATTATATACAGGTATGGTCCTTCTATATCTGTTCTCTTCAGGATTTTTATCAAAAGGCTCTGTGGAAAGCCTTTTCTGCATCTCTTGAAAGGATCACATGATTTTTGACTTTGCTTCCTTGTATGTATTAATTTATTGATTTATGTATGTTGAACCATCCCTGCACGTCCGACATGAAACCTCTTTGACCATGATGTACAATCTACTTGATGATTTGCTACATTCTGTCTTATTAAGGATTTTTGCATCTGTGTTCATTAATGAGATTAGCCTACAGTTCTCTATTTTATTTGCATCTTTGTCCATTTGGGGATCGGGGTGATACTGGCTTTCATAAATGAATTTGGGAGTACTCCACACCTGTAAATTTCTTTGACAAGCTTTAAGAGTATTGGTGATATAAGATCCTTAAAGGTTTTGCAGAATTCAGCAGTTATTCAGGCTTGTTTTAGTTGGTAGATTCTTTATTACTATGTCAACGTCATTGTTTGTTATTGCGTTGTTAAGCATATTTATGTCTTCTTGAGTTAGTCTTGGTAATCTGTATGTGTCTAGGAATCTATTTCTTCAAAATTTGTCAGTTCTTTGGAATATAAACTAGTTTTTATTAGCATCTTCTGGATTGCCATGGTGTTTGTTATTTTACCTTTTTCATTTCTAACTGCATTGATGTGAGTCTTTTCTTTTTCTTGGTAAGTCTAGCAAAGAGCTTATCTATTTTATTCTTTCAAAAAACCAGCTCTTCATTTTGTTGATTTTTTTACCTGTTTTTATAGTCTCAATTTCACTGATTTCCACTCTCATCTTTATAATTTCCCTCTTCACTTTTGGTTTGTGGCTGGCTTGTTACTTCTCAGGTGTCTTAAGATCTCTCATAAGAGTTACTTTTTTGGCTTGCTCTGTTTCCCCAATGTGCCCATTGATTGCAATGAATTTTCCTCTCAGATGCTTTCATAGTGTCCCAGAGGTTTCAGTGAGTTGTACAGTCACCCTAGGGGGAATGCTTTTATTTTTTTACCATTTATTATTATCCTGGCTGTTCGTCTGTCATAAATAACTTCTATCTATTTATGACAAACCAACATGATTTATGACAAATTATCTATGTCATTAACTCTGGAAATTTCTAAATTTCTTCTTTGATTTCTTCTGTGATCCACTGGTTGTTTAAGAGTAAAAGATCATCACACATGTTATTGGACATTTATAAATTCTATGGTCTTTCTATCTCTGGTTCTTAACCTTTTCTGAGTATGCGGTTTTCTGACGACAGGGAAGTTTTACACCCCCTTGCTAAAAAAACTAAAATGTGCACATATGTGGGTATAGAACTCTGATTAACAAATTTAAACCTTGTAAAGACTTGGAGCCCATACTGAACTATAAAATAGACAAAAGTTTAAAAATCAACCAAATAGCTATGAGGTCAATTAGTATAATAGTTTATGTGATAAAGTGCAAAGTACTATTGTGAGAAATAACCCGGGATATTTCATTACTCCCCCAAATCAAGTAAGAAACCCATACAGTAGTGTCTATACAGAGCCCGCCAAAAAAAGTATACACCTGGAAAAGAAAACCCTGTTGTGGTGAATGGACAACTGGTGGTCAACTTGTAACACCCAGCTGAACTGAACCAGTGTGGTGCTGGGTATTGGAGGTCCACCTGAGGATTGTTCCCAACAACATAAAAATGAGAACTGGAAAGAAGCTGTTAGGGAGCTGTTGGTTCTCCTGGGCTGCTGTTAGTTCTCCTGCAGGAGCTTGTCATGCTGGCTTTCCTGATGAACCCGGCTGTTCTTACTGTCGGTGAAGCTTGGGACCTTCTTGTCACTGACAATGGCTATAGTGTACTTTGGAGGAGCTCTGGTCCTTACTTGAGTATCACTTCCTGGCTCTTGAGGGAAAGATGGTGTACTGTTCAATCTCTTGGAGAAGCTTGTCATGCTGGCTTTCCTGACATAGATTCAACTGTTCTCATCACTGGAGGAACACAGGACCTCACTGTTGCTGAGGTACTTTTCAGGGCAGCTCTGGTCCTTACTTTCAGTGTCACTTCCTGGCTCCAGTGCAGATCCCTCAGCCTGCTGGCACAAGTCCTTCATCCCTCTGGCACAGACTTTCTAGCTTCCACCACTGATCTTTGGGTCTTCCCGGTGCAGATCCTTAAAACAGGCCTGCATGAGACACTGTTGTGGGCTCTTAGCCTCCAGATGGACTTGTGAGTGGCGCTGTTATGGGCTCTAGGTCTTCAGCTGGACTCATATAGGACACTGCTGTGGGATCCAGGCTCTCAGCTGGATTCTTTTGGTCTTTAGTGGGTGGACAGATTTCCTGTATTCTCTTTGCTATATGGCTCTTTGGGTGACTATTATAAAATAATCCTATGATTGTGTCTCCTGTATTGTTCCCCTTGCAAAACCCTGACTGTAACACCTGTGTAAGTATTTTAATACTAAATGTATTGAGACAGCATGAGATTACTACAAGTTACCTTTGGCCTCTACAATTATAAGTACTCAAAGTGGTGGCCATTAGCTTCCAGACATTTATTAGTATGGCAATCTGCTGAAGTGTGTAAACATTTTTTGGGCGGATTCTGTATAGAAATACTCATAGCTAATATATAAAAAAGATCATACAAACAAGTTTAAATGGGTACAAACAGTTAGAAAATTGGGCCCAGGCCTTTTAAGCTAAGGTTTTTTTTTTAAAATTGTCATGCTATTTAACATGTTAACTACATGCAACAGGATTTACTCTTAGACATGGTTTTCTTTTTCCTTCTGGTACCCGGAATTGAACTCATAACCTTGCACTTGCCAGGCAGGTGCTGTGCCGTTGAGCTAAATCCCCAGCCCCAGGATTTACTCTTAGAGTTAATGCTTTCATATGATTCTTACTTAAAATCATTTTTCTGAGAGTATAAATAAAGTAGCCTACCATAGGGATTACTTTCACATTCTAAATTTCACTGGAGGTCAAAACTATGAAAAAAAATATGCAATCTAAAATTCAACAGATAAATTTTTACTCTACAGAAAATAAAAACCCTATTACGAAGCCACCCAACTTATTCCCTCTTATTTTAACGAATTAAGCAAAATTACAGTATGTCTTCATGTTAAATCTAACAACTGATTTAAAATGCAAAATCAGAACCTGATGGATGAATTAGACTTGTTCGCCTCCACCACAAAAAGTGATCTTGAATTTGGTGGATCTTCTAGAACCAAACCAATGCACAGAAATAGAGGACCAAGAAACACAACGTGACCAGCAAAACTCAAGATTGAGGAAACTCCAAACAACCTCGTTACCTCATGATTTTATTTCAAAAGGGAGAAAAGGAGATTAAAAGACGTATGAACTAATCATAATGTGGACTTACTTGGTTTATTAAAACTAAACAATTTTAAAACTATAATTTAGAAACGGAAATGTGAACAATGAGTAGACATTTGTTATTAAGAACAATATTTTTTGTATAATATAGTATTGCTTATTTAAATAAAAAAGTGCTCATCTCTGAGAGTTACAAACCAAACTATTTACATAATCATGTCCTATCAGTGATTTGCTTCAAAGTAATACAAAATAGGGTAGATATATAGAAGGTGTGAGTGGGGCAGAATTGGTCATAAACATTGCTGGGGTCTGATTAATGACTACATGAAGGGTCTAATATTCTGTTTTGCTTTTTTGTATATTCAAATTCTCTAGCAAAGTATTTTTAAAGAATAAAACCACTCTAGAGGATGGATGATTTGTGTGATAATCTATGCCAGACTCAAGACTTTCAACGGCTCCACACTTTTTCAGAGTAATATTTGTATTATACTGGCAACACCCTGTGCCATATCTTCCCATCTCCATTTCCTGAAACACTGTCCCTCACCATTTACCAGTTAGTTTAAGCTCTGCTCTACATGAGTATGTGAACATGCTTCTTATTTCTCTACCTTCCTTCCATTCCAGCTATAATTCAAAATACAATGTTAATAAGGGTTGACAAACGTAATAGTGAGTGCTAAACATAAACCTCAGTGTAAAAAAATGTGAAGTTAAATCAAATATGATACAGAGGTACTACCACCCTGAAGCATCAGTCCTTAAATTTTATTATACATAAAAATAATTTAGGACTTTGTTTTTTTGAGACAGGGTCTGGCTAAATTTCCCAGGCTGGAGTTGAATTTGTAATCTTCCTGCCTCAGCCTCCTAGGGAATACCTGAAATTACACGCCTCTCCCTGCCTAAACTGGTGATGAAACTCAGGGCCTTGCACATGCCAAAAAAGTGTTCTCTACCATTGAGTCACACTTTAGCCCAGCAATTTCCTCTTTAACACCTAAGAAACACCTTTTGAGAGACATGCCTCCAAGGTATGAAGATGACCTTTAGAACTTAAGATCACCTACTGTTTAATTTCCAGGCAACATTCACAGAAAGTAAATAGGAGCAAACCAAAAAGTTCCTGCTCTTATAGACTTAATATCTATTGAGAAAAATATAAATTATATCTAATATTAATTGACAGTATATATTAGGTTGCAATAAAAGCTCCAAAGAAAAATAAAGAAGATTAGGGGAATAAATAAATGGCCAAGGAGAGGGACATTACTTTAGAAAGAATGGTTAGGAAAGGCTTGATAAGGTATCATCAGAAAAGAAAGTGTGAGAGCCAAGAAATGAATGTACCTGTGGTAAGAGTAAAATTTAAACTTGCTTGTCCTCAAGTATTCAAGATAAATAAAAAGCATGTCTTCAATTTCATTTATAGTTTTTTAAAATTTTTGTCTTTCAATTTTAGAAATTCAGGTAAGTCAAAAATGTTTATGGACCAATACAGAAACAATGTACATTTATAACTCTTTCTATGGGGCAGCTTTGTGTGTAATAAGTTTTTCAAATTTGTTTCCTTCCCTGCAAAACGATGTGCTCTCTGTTCTTATCTTTTTAATAAACATGAGAAAAATCCCTAAATTCACTAGGAGTTATTTCTTTAACAAAATTTTGGTATCCTTTACTATATTTGTTAGGCAATCTACTACTGACATTGAAAAGTAGTGTTTTGTTTTGTTTTTTAATGAGATACCACTGGAAATAAAATCAATATTTTATCGAGTACACATTTTGTGGGAGGGATTTCCTTTCTGATTTTGAGTTCAAAAGGGTAAGAATATAACTTCCATAAAAGCAAATGTAGTATGCTAGTAGAGTATAGCTTTTTTAAAACCACTAACCTTTAAAGCTTTTGTAAATCCAAGTTATAGTTACTACAAATCAAAATGTTATTATTTGGAAGAAAACTTGTTTAGAAAAAAATATTTCTGAGGCAGGGTGCTATCCTTTGAAAGAGAAAGTCCCCAAAATACTTCATGCGCTAAAGAACAATTCACTTTGCATTGTATTTTGGCAATATTTTTTTCACTAATTTCAACATAGAATGCTTAAACTCCCACAGAAGAGCAATATTAGTATTTAGAAAGTATAGCAATACGTTTATAATTAAGTAGCTTTATTTTAAATTGGCTTACTGTCCATATTCTCACCTTTTTATCTTTAGTGGGATATCTAAACAAAAATGAACCAATATGAATTCTAAGATTAACATTTAAAAATGTAAAATATTTTATCAGAGGAAATATATTTTCTTTTTTTTTTTTTGGTACCGGGAATTGAACTTAGGACCTTGTGCTTGCCAGGCCAGTGCTTATGTCACTGAGCTATATACCTAGCACAGAAATATTATCTTCTGAAAGCACTTTCAGATGGACGTACTTAAATGTTTCAAATACTAAAATTTGGGGTGAGTTTGCAGGATTAGTTACTCCAAGTTCTTAGAAACACACCTTGAAAATCTGCAGATTTTGTATTGTGAATAAAATTACAAAAGTAATATAAACGGTCACTGCAGAAAAAAACCCAAAAATTTTAAAAGTAGAAGGAAAAATTAAAAACCACAACTCATTACTTAGTTACAATACTGAACATAACTATACTTTCTCAATCCCTTGGTCATATATAAAATACAAAATAAAAAATTTGTATCAAATTTCTTACCTATTTAATTATTATGGTTTCTATTTAGATATCCCTCAAGACCCTCTTGCATTCCTAGGTGGAGCTCTTCAAAGGAAACTGGATAATGGGGCTTATAACTGACTTGCTGTTAGAGGTAAGGGTTCACTGGCTGTGTGGCCTGAAAATTTATCTTCCCTTCTGGCTCTTCCCTTGAACTCTCTGTTTCCAGGTCACAATGCAATGGGAAGCTTTTCCTCGGCCATGCCCCACTGCCATGCTGCCATCCCTGCCTTGGAGCCAGCAGACTATGATCTAAAACCCCTACACACTGTGAGCCAAAATAAACCTTTTCTCCTTTAAGTTGCAGGTGTCAGGTATTGTGTGCTAGCAACAAGAAGAGTGACTAAGACAACAGTTTATTCAAAATGGTATATATTAACTTCCTTTCAATAAAATCTAACTTTTACTATAAAATATGCTTACTATAGAAAATATAGGCTATAAAATGTACAAAAATTAAAAGAAAAAGAAAAATACCCAGTATCTTTTCTACTTTACAATAACCACTATTAATATTTTATTGATTTTCCTCAGTCTTTTTTCAAAACATATATACTTAATATCCTATTTTTTTAAGCTCAATTAATTTTGAAACATTTACAGGCCCCAGGAAGAAAAATAAAGTAACAAAAAGTTTACTGATCAATAATGTTACCACTGGGGTTTATAGTGTTTCCCAATTTAAAAAAAAACTAAAGTAATTTAATATTAATTTTAAAAATTCATAATATTATTCAAGTTCCTGGGAAGTGAAAATGATTATTACTTGCTCTGGGTAACTCTAATTTACTAATATCCACTCCAGTTTTCTGGGAAATAAAAACAAATATAAGGATACCATACAATGAGAAACAGACTATAAGGCAAAACACATTAAACTCATAAGTTACTTTTATTATATAGATTCTAAATCGTTCTTAAATCAGTATTTTTAAACAGAATAAAACCTTTTCAAAAAAGTCTTTAAGTTTACAGTATTTCAAACAAAGTCTTTTTACTTATGCCAGAATAATTCTTTTCAGTTCATTAACTACCTCTTCTCAAGCTGTTCAGCCTTTACTATATGTTATACATTTATTTATTTATTTATTTATTTATGGTTTTTTGAGACACGGTCTTGCTATGTAGTTTAGACTGGCCTTGAACTCGCTATGTAACCCAGGCTGGCCTTAAACTCACAGTGATCCTCCTGAGATCCCTCTAAATGCTGGGATCGTAGGCATGCACCACCATGCACAGCCATAGTATACACATTTTAATCCTAATCTTTCTAATCATGTTTCTTTCCAGTTTGAAGACAATCAATCCTCATATAAATTCAGTCTTTGGCTCCCCTTTTATTTTCATTAGATTCTGTCCTATGTACTCTCATTTCTTCAGCCACCATTCCTCTGCAGTTTAACCCTTCACTAAATATCTAGCCTTCACCACAATGTTGAGTCTCATAATAACCCTCAGCTGGCTATATCCAAATAATGGTTCCTATCATGTTCCCTCAGCATCCCCATCATTTGGGCACAGATGATCCAATTCATTTAGACATCACATCTTTCACATCCCTCATCCAGTACTTTGTCACTTACCACAGTTATCTGCTGAATTAAATTTTCTTTTACATCCTCACTTGCCTTTGTTTTCTATTTATGTCTTGGTGGAATTCACTCACTAACCTTTGAATTGAATTCCTTCTTTTATTCTTTCATTTCTACCTTCAAACCTCAAAACACACCTAACATCATCACATCACTCTCAAGTTAAAACCTGTGATGGATTTACAATGCTTACATTTTAAACGCCACAGTTAGCATTCAAAATTTCCAGATATCTCTGCCATTACAGGTCTTCTCCTTCGTATACCCTAACCACTGGGTATAAACTATCCCCCCACCCCCAGAATACTCTGTACTCATGTGTCCCCATATCTTTTTAATTGTATTTCTGTTTCCTATCAACTTAAAATTGGGGACAAGATCATGTTTACCACTGTATCCACAAAGCTTTGTATACTACTGAGAACAGCATAACTCAAGTAAGTGTTCAATGAGCTCCTCAATATCACCTAGCAATAGTTTACCTAAGATTTCAAAATCTAGCTCAAAAACTAGACTTAAACCCTAGGCAAGAGCTGTACTACTGAGCTATTCCCCCTGAATAAATGCAATAAGGTATTTTTAATCTGAGCTCCTCCCCCTAGCACTGATATTTAGTTCTCCCTGGCTTATTCATCACCGAAGTCCTCAAAGTATGCTCCCTTTGAACACAGTAATTTCACAAGTTGAACTAGGATTTACTATCAAAAATCCAAAAGTGATTAAGTTTTCCCAGTTTGTAGGGGGAAAAAAAACCTTCAATTAAGGGCTTCCTCCCCTAATTCATTTTAAACCTTTTGAACTTTTTAACAAAATATTCTATAACATAATTAATATATCTACTTTTCAGGGTGTGATGCTCTGCAAATAATACGATGACATCTAAGTGATTTGACAACAAAACAAATTTGAGAACCACAGCTTTAATGTGTTTTGCCTTATACCACATCTGTGTATGCGTTTTTTCTACCAGCTCTTAAACCTTTTGGGGGCAAGGACTGTCTCTCAAGTCCCAGAACCAAGTGCTCAATAAACGTCTAATTTATAGAACTCTACTTTCATCATTGCACTAAAACGTTCTCTGGGCCTTCTCTAAATAACATTATTTTTTATAAAGAGAATGGTTATTACAACTAGAACTAGTGGAATATCAAGCTCTAATGCTCTATAGTTCTGAAGCATGTCCAAATTCTATTATCAAAGGTTCCTAATTTTTAAAAAAGATTTATATAAAAGATAGAATTACAGAACCAAGTAGGGGTAGGCAGGGGTTAGATTACTTGTGAGAAATAAGTATCTTGTTAATATTCCCAATTAACTTCTGGATTTTGATTTTCAATTGAGTACAGGCAAACCACCAAAATAAATTTAACATACATAGGAGAAAATTCAGTACTTGTACTTCAGTACCCCTATATTTAAATTCTTGAACCTTTTTAAGGATGCTTTTGTACTCTTATTCCAAAGAAAAATACTCTGCCAACTAAAAGCAATTATAAAACTAACCCTCAGCTATATTTTAAGATTGTTTTAGCCAATACATATAACCACTTTTAACAGCAACTTACGTAAGAAATCAGAAATAATTTTGACCAACATACTCAAGATTTGTTTTCACCAAAATATTATCTCAAATGGTCAAAATTAAAAAATTTGAATTCACCTCTATTAGGGTCAGTGATTACACATCTTTTACAGCAATCTTTGAAGCTGCGAAGAGTCATCTGTTAACTGCATATCCATATTCTTAAAGTTTTCAAGAATGTCTTCATTTTAAAGTCAGTTTTGGAACAGGCAAAATTCCCATAAATATTTGACATTTTCTAAGTCTCTGTGCCTAACTTCCTATCAAGTATTTTCTGCTCCTTTCCACTCATGATTTTCTCCCTATTTCTAATCCTCACTGCTGTTGCTCAATTGCATAGAGATGAATAGATAAATGAAATCCTTCATAAAATATAACTTTCTTAGCCAGGTATGGTAGCACAGGGTTGAAATCACAGTACTCTGGAAGGCTGAGTCAGGAGGATTGCAAGTTCAAGCCCACCCTGGGCAACTTTGGGACTTAACAAGACCCTGTCTCAAAATAAATAAAAGGCTGGGGATGTAGTTCAGTGGGAAGGCCCTGGCCTCAATCGCCAGTACCATGAAAACAAAACAAAACAAAACAAAAAACTTTCTGGAGAACAGTTATGTTATCTACTAAGAAAAAGTATATATAGGGAATGGGTGGACAAAAGCTGTTTTCAATATTACAAGTTTTTAGACAGTGCTACACCAGTCAAAAATGGTGTCACTTTAGAAAAAGACAATATACACAACTGTAGGTCAATCTGAAATTAATTCAAGTATTTACACAGGTTTTGGAAACTGGAAAGATAGGCTTGAGTCTTATTTCTATCATAACATATCACAGATTACATATTTATAAATTTATAGATGATACACATGTATTGATAGCATGAACATCACCAAAAAATTTTTTTTAAAGATACAATAATAGAATATACTAAAGTTCTAATATTTTCTTCCCTCATCCTGTAGGGTGCAGACATGACTCTAGAAAACATACTAAAACAAAGAATTACAGTTTCCAGAAACACATTGTATCATGTCTTGCATTTACTGTAATTCAGCATTCTAGAATATTCCTGTCAAACACTCCTAAAAAATTCAGTAGCAATATTTAACTCCTGTAAGAATCAGCTCAACAATCCAATCAACAAATGGGCCAATGATTTGAACAAACATTTCTCAAAAGAAGTATAAAAGGCCAATAGTTATATGAAAAAAATGTTCAGCATCTTTAGACATCAAGAAAATGCAAATCAAAACTTCACTGAGATTCCATCTCACCTCGGTCAGAATGCTATCATCAGCAAAATAAAAAATAACAAAAGCTGGTATGGATGTGGTGGGAAAAGAATATAATGGTCAGAAGGTAAATTAGCCCATCCACTACAGAAAATAATATAAGGATTCCTCAAAACAAACAAACAAAAAACCAAAACATGAACCACTGTATGATTCAGCTGTTCCACTCCTGGATATATACCACTCCAGAAACAATAAAGCCAACATAGCAAAGAGATACCTGTATACCAATGTTTATTGTGGCACTATTCACAAGAAAGCTAAGTTATGGAATCAGCCTAGCTGTCCATCAAGAGATGAATGGTTAAAGAATATAATTACATTATTCAGTCACAAAGAAGAATGAAATCATGTCATTTACAGGAAAATGAATGGAACTGGAGGTCATCATGTTAAGTGAAATCAGCCAGACAAAGAAAAACAAGTATTACATTTTTTGCTTTGACACCTAGAGACTGGAAAAAAAAATGATCTAAAAGTAGAAGAGGGACTATAAGGGAAGGTATAAGATGGGCTGGTGGAGGGCAGAATAGATAAGATCAAAGCATGACATATGCATAAACAGAAACATCCAAGTCAAACTCATTCACTAATTTTTACAAATATATGTTATTATAATAATCAATTCAAGTATAAACTCTAGCACAGCTTTAAACTATCTTTCCCCTTCCTTTTCACACTTGTCACCCCCATGTTCACTCCTTCCCCTTTAGTTTTAAGTCTTCTTCCTCTAAACTTTTTCCACATGTCCTTCATAGAAACATTATCTTTTAAACTGCTTTCCTACTAAACTATGAACTACATAAGGGCAAGAATCTTACCTTTGGATCTCAGAGACATGAGTGTTTAGCTATAGAAGATACTTAAAATACTTGTACAATCACCTAATCTAGTCCAACACTCTCATTGTACAGATGAGCTTAAGATCCAAATTATACAGTGTATTCAAGGCACTAAATGCCACTGGGCTGCTCTTATGGTATACTCTATTTAATATACCTTCATGGTATATATGGTATACTCTATTTAATATACCTCATTTACTGCTCATTTAGAAGACAGTATTATATGGAGCAGCAGTAAAGTTATTTTTACAATTTAAAAACAAGAGCTAATTCCATGTCATACAAATATACACCAGAAGATAAAAAGAAAACATAAATGATAACATCTAAGTGAATCATTGGTTTTATTACTAAAAGACCACAAACTGCTCTATGAGTTTCATAAATAAGGTACGTAAGTCTTCTTTATTTATGAAACTGGAGATTGAACTCAAAACCTTTACACTGATTACATCCCCAACACTGCCTCCCCATCTTTTTTTTTTTGGTTTTTCTCCGGTACCGGGAACCGAACTCACAACCTTGCGCTTGCCATGCCTCCCCATCTTTTTCTTGTAACTTATGCTTTTCTCAAAGTTGTACCCATTCAAAGCTTTAGTTATAACTCAGGTTTTAGGCTGATTTTATAGAAAAAGAAATACTTTCTAAGATGGACAAGTGTGGTCTAGCAAAACTATTGTTTACAAAATATTTGCATACATCAAACAGGTAAAAAAGGAAAGACTTAGAATTTCATGAGACCATCATATTACTTTTTTACTGCTAAAATGCAAGAATTTTACCCCTCTTAGGCTAAAGATGTCAGAAAAACATTATTATATTTATAAACTGTGCAATGTTGTAAGTTGTAATTTCCAAATAAAAACATTACTAAATTACATAGTGTTATGGTTTAGATCCATATGTCCCCCAAAAGCCTCAGGAGCTCCTACATAGGTGGGACTTTGGAAGCTGATGTGATTAGGTTATGGGAGCTTGCAGGTGACTTGCTATTAGAAGGGAGGATCTGGTCAGATCTCGTCAGAAGAGGCAGGTAACCGTGGGTGTGACCTGGAAGGATAAGTCTCTCAGCCTGGCTCCTCCCTTGAGCCCTCTGCTTCCTGCCCGCCATGACAGTGAGCATGCCTTGGAGCCACCGGACTGTGGACTAAATCCGCTAGAAACTGTAAAGCGAAATAAACCTCTGCTTCTTTAAACTGTGGGTGCCCAGTGTTGTGTCTCAATAACCAGGGAAGTGACTAAGACATGACAATATACATGACAATATATTTCTGAACATTAGCCACTAGGAATGATGATTGTAAACATTTAGAAATTTACCTTTATGTTCAAGGAAGTTTTCCTGCCCTCTTGTAGGACTAAAATTTATTATACATGCAATGCTTTTGAAAACATCTATAGTTTAATTAAACCTATATAGTACTTAGCACTTTTGTGCAGCTCTTTCTAAATCTGTAAAACCAGACAGACTGCAAAACTCTAGGTTTCCTCCCAGGTCTAAAATCCTGCGACAACAATTTGGAGTATATTTTACTACTTAAAAAAAATATGTGAATGGATTCTTTTTTTTGAATCATAACCATAATGCACTGAGACAAGGGCAACAAATATACTACACAAGTATCAATCACTATATAAAATATTAAAGGTAAGTTATGAGCTTAATTTGTGATTACAGTATTCTACTAATAAATACAGTAATGCTACTTCATGAAAGGATTCAAGAAGCTCTTTGAAGAGAATTCCCCTAAGAAGTTATGCATTATGTTAACTTTGTAGTGAAATAAGTCATTAACAGTCTTGCAAATAGTATAGGGGAAGCCAGTGACAAGCAGAGATTAGATTATTTTAAAACTAAAATTATACATCAAAGACAGTCTTAGTGGGACATGCCTGTAATTCCAACTACTCATGATAGCAAGTTCTGGACCAGCCAGGGCAATTTATGAGACTCTGTTTCAAAACAAAAAAAACAAAAGAGGTTGAGAATATAGCTCCGTACTCCCTGAATTCAATTCCTGGTACTGAAAAAAAAAAAATTATAAACACCAAACACTTAACCCAATTTTAACGGAGCTATTCCCCAAAAGCACACAACTAGTTTCAGGTATGGGGTACATACTCATTCAACTACTATCACTATTCTTATTATAATGTCTAAGACACTGGGCTATGTGATCAACACTGTTGATTTTACATTTTTTTAAACTCACTTAATCCTCACAGGAACTCAGTGGGATAGGTAGTATTACCATCCCTATTTTACAGATGTCAAAAATGAAGGCAAAAAGGTTAAGTGGCTTAAGTTCACTCAGCTTGTAAACAAACTATCTCACTTAACTTGACTGACTTTCTTTTTTTTTTTGGTTTTTCTACGGTACCAGGAACCGAACTCACGGCCTTGCGCATGCCAGACAGGCGCTTTTGCCGCTGAGCTAAATCCCCAGCCCCTTAACTTGACTGACTTTCTATTGCAGAAGAACTTACATTTAAGAAATTAATTTGGCTTACTTCGACTATACAATAATTATAAAATAATATTTTAGTATCCTCTTGTGTTAGTTTATTCTTTAGAAAAATAATTGGATGTACAGATAGCATGTATCAAGAGCATAATACTATCTGAATTGCCTTCATTTCTAATAGAATAAAAAGAAATGTTTAAGGGCTGGGGATGTAGCTCAGGGCTAGAGTGTATTCCTAGCATGCTTGAAAACCTGGGTTCCATTCCTCAGCACCACAACAAACAAAAACTCCACAACACAAATGCCTATACTTATTAAAAATGTATAGGTAAGTTTCCTATTATTACAAAAAGTATTTCCTCAGACAAAACAGAAAAGATCAGGAGTATGGCACAGTACTCATTAACTACTAACAGTCTATAAATCTCTGGTGGCTCAAATGGGTAATGCACGATAAAAGTACTTTCCACGGTTTGAAAGCACCTTTCTACCAAAGCCAAAATCATTTTTCTAAAGAAATTTCTTTAAATGTCCTGCTAAAACCGTCCGCAAGCTGCAGGTTGAACTCGCACCCCACGCAAGCGCTCCCCCCGGAACCGTGCACCCCGCATCCGCACGCTCCACCTGCCCCGCGGGCACCGGGCTCCCGGCGGGCGGGCGCGCCCACACCCACCACACCCCCCGCACCCCGCCCCGCGCCGCTCCTCCTCCCGGGGCTCCAGCGCCGACTCCGCACCTATCAGCGCCGCCCCCGGCCCCTGGCCCAGCCCATCCTCGGACACGTGTGAGGGTGTGTTTGTGTCGGCCTGTCAGTCCCACCGGGACCCGCTCGCTTACCGAGAGAGCAGCGCCAACTTCTGCTCCAGCAGCATCTCCAGCTTCTGGCCCTGCTTGGAGATCCAGTGGTCCACGCCGTGCAGGCGGTAGCACGTCTCCAGCATTAGCCTGAAGTCCGCCACAAACTCCGTGATGCCCCGGTACTGGCCGCTGGCGAACTTCTGCTCCATCGTCAACAGACACAGGCCCTGCCCCGGCGGAGGCGCGAGGGCGCGACCGCCCCGGCCCCCGCCGCGCGGCCCCTCGGCCGCCTCCTCCTCCTCGCCGGGGCCGGCGCCCCCCAAGGGCTGCAGGAAGGGGGCGGTGAGGCCGCGGTGCTTCTCCTGCAGGAACTCGCCCAGGATGCGGTAGCCCTGCTGCAGCTCGTGGGTCCGCTCCTGCTCCGCGCAGCCACCGCCCGCGACCACCACCGCCTCGGCCGCCGCCTCCGGCTCGTCCGCGTCCCCCGGCGCGGAGGCGCTCCT
>NW_004955434.1:9992113-10042771 GCF_000276665.1 Chinchilla lanigera
CCCACCCCCTCCCGGGCCGGCGGGGGCTGGGAGGGGGCAAGGAATAAGGAAGGAGGGGTTCTCCTTCTGCCTCCCCGCACTGGGCCGCTGCACTGGGCCGCGGCGGCTCCGGCTCCTCCTTTCCCTCACACCCCCTCCCGCCCCTCTCTACCTGCGGGGAACCCGAGCAGGAGGAGGCGGCGTACGCACGGGGGCCCGGCGACAACTGTCAGTTAGAAGCCCGCCGGGCGGGGGAAGGGGAGGGACAGAGAAAAGGGGGAGGGCACTCAGCCCCCCCAGCTGGGGAGAGCCGTAGAAATAGGCAAAGAAAGAGGCACAGGCGCCATCACCGGCGCGCATGCGCAGTAGAACAAAGTCCTCCCCCCGTCCCGCTACACTACGCGAAAGCAAGGACTTTGGCTCCACCGCAGGCCTAGAGACCCGGTTTGCTGCGCGTACTATTGATGTCATCGGCTCGCGACAACTGTTAGGGGCGAGAGAGGGAGCAGGGCGCTTGCGCAGGAGTAATCGCTAAGGCAAAATAGCTAGAGAGTTTAATAGCGGGTACAGCAAAAGGATTCTCCTTTTGCTAGACTTTTTCCAGCCCTACAAAGTAAAGTTTACTATGAAAGAAGCTGCTAGATAATCTTTGTTAATGAGTAGAATGCATAAAATGTAAAAGCTCTCCCTTGTAAAAGTTACACTGTTTGCACCCTTCTTCCCTTGCGTTCGCAGGAATTTTGCAAATTTAGACGTGGAAGTTCAAGGACTGAACTGTATATTCATATGCAAAAGAAAAGGGGGTGATTTGTAAACCTCTAATTCCTGAAATTCCTGTTTACAGTTCTTAATATCAATTCAGATTTTGGCAATCAATCATTTGTTTTCCGTTAAATTAAACATTGTCCCCACCCTCTATATCCTTGAGTTATGCTACAAATAAAGAAAGGAAATGGAACTTCGCTTTTAAAAAAAACCTTCAGGCTAAGAATCAGTCTCCAAATATTTCAAGTATCAGCTGTACATTACATAGTCATTGGTGTAGCTTTACAATCTCATTACACATTTTAAAATTACTGTTTAAATGACTAAACAGTTACTTTACATGATGCTTAAAATAAGTGTCTTACTTTTCATGGTCTACTTGAAAGATACCCATCTTACCTTTATACTTAGTTTTTTGCTTGAAGTGAGAAACCCAAAACTATAGAAAAAGTGTATTTTAAAAATAAAATTATTTAAATTAATAGTCGAGATAGTCAGACCTTTAAATTTGTTTACTTGTCATACGCTGGCATTTAAATAACCCATGAAAGTAGATATCAGTTGTTGGTAAAACAGTGAAATGGAAACAACTGTAGAGTACTTACACTCCTACACACACACATACACATACACACACGCACATGCATCTCCTCTCACTATGTAAGACATTTGTAATTTACAAAACATTTACCGGAGTTTTTTTTTCCTCAGATGGTGCAGAGGTACTTCTGCTCATGGGGAAAGAGCGCAGGGAACCAGTCCTATTTCAGCAACTGACAAAACAATTATGTGTCTAACTGGACATACTTGACAAAGCACAGGAATCTTAAGTCCAAGCTACCTGAGCACATTATCCGCTTCTTTTTAGCCACCATCCCTATTTCATGACTCTCATATAAAAGCTTCCATTTAGTGAACTTTATGCCACTAAGCACTTTATAGTCATTATCTCCTTTAATCCTCACAACAAACTTATAAACTTACCTTCATTTTGTAGATGGGAAAGGTAACACTTAGGTTAAGAAAGTACTTTGCCAAAATTCACAACTAGATCTGTCATACTTCAAAAATTCCAGATGTCTAATTCCAAGTCATCTGGCAGAATTTATAATTCTTCAAATACAAGCGTGCATAGAGCTGCTAGAAATGTCGATCAGGGTTTCTTAATGTAAAAGAGAAAAGTTAGTAAAAGGAACTTCAATTCTAGTTTATCTAAAGTCATGCTGATAGTAATCTTACCTAGTATGAAAGGATAATATAGTCGAACTTAAAGACACTTTATTATACAAGAAATATGTTGGTTGTAGGTAAATTAGGAAATACAGATAAGAGAGAAAAAATTGCCATTTAATCCCACCACTTAGAGAAAACCTCTCTTAAAACTTTGAGGTAGTATTTTTCTACCGATTCACCTATATTTTAAATAAGATTGTGACCATATTATACAAAATGTCCTTAACTTCCTCTCCTCCCCCATTAATAATAAATAATTGCATGTAACATATACACTGCATTTGGAAGACCTCTAACTTTAAATCCCTGTCCACAGTGACCTAAATGGCCTGCCATCTGAATTGGGAAAATCCTAATGTATAAGGAATTCCAAACTATAGAAAGGAATACACTACAGGTACAAAGGACAGCAGTAATACTGATTATTTATTTAGCTCTTACTAGGTCTTAAATATTTGTTAAATACTTTAAATACATAGTACTCACAGTAGCCCCAGGAAGATAGATGTACAGTATTTGAAGTTTGGATTGATGATTTGGTGAGTAGAAACCTTTTTCTACACTATAAGAAGCTCAACACTAAAGACTAACATTCCAATTAATATAATTAAGCCTAGATTTATAGAGCTGTTTTCTTATAATACACAAATGCTGACAAATGACTAGTCTCAAAGCTATTTTAATATTTAAATATAAAATTTTGTTTCTTTTTCACAATAGCATACCCTTCTGTGCTACTACAGAATGTTAGGAGCTTCAAAACAGAAACTTGCTTCCGCTGCAGTCTGAATCAGTCTCTCTTCTTGCTGAGCTGCTTTACTGGGGCAAAATGGTACATATACACAAAGCAACATAACACTGACTCCCATAAATACTGATTCCTATTTGTCAAACACTGTATTACAGTACCTAACATTCTACCAATGTTAGATGTACCTGGACTTTCTTTTCATTAAGCATGGTTCTTAAAGTTCTGGGGATGCAAACAAATGAAGACTGGTTTGGTTAAGGAGATTTAAAAGTGGTCATAACGGGGCTGGGGATTTAGCTCAGCGGCAAAGCGCCTGCCTGGCAAGCGCAAGGTCGTGAGTTCGGTTCCCGGTACCGGAGAAAAAAAACCAAAAAAAACTAAAAGTGGTCATAACTCTCAGAAGGATACCATAGAAACTGGAATGTACTCCAGTTCTCTGGAGTACACTATGAAAAAGTTCATATATATTACTTATAGGGAAAACTACATTCACTACAATATCTTAAAACTCTCCCAGTTACTGCATCCTCCTATTACCAGAAAACCTGAAGTAGTATAAAGGAGTAATAAACCTACCACTATATCCCTTACCCATTATTCTGAAGATCTTTATCCTAAAAGTTCTCCTACCTTGTCTTTGTGAGCTTTAAGCTTCTTGGGACAGTCAGCATGACATCTTGGCACCAAGTACAGTATACTGCTTGCCTAGCATTTATAGTTCAGACAAATAGCAATAATTTATATACTTCACATCAAACAGGTGAAAAACATTCTAAGACAACTGGAAGCACGGATTATCACCAAAGTCTATGTTTAAGAGATAAAACATGCAAGATAAATAGAAGACTAGAACACTAATTCTGGAGAAACATGGGAGAAAAATATAAACGGCTTGGCAGAAAGTTCTCTTATTTATAATGGAATCCATTTACAACATTTATTTGTAATTATTTTATAGCAGATGATAGTCAAGTGATACTAAAATGGTTCAAGCAAAATTTAGCAACTCCTGCAGAGCTTCCTGCTGTTCATCATCAAGGTGGGATATGCATTCTAACCACAATTCTTCAGAAGTCTGTATCTGGCGAACAACATTAGCTAGGCGTTTGGCACAAGGATCTTCACAGTTAATAGTCTCATTAATTTTTCCTTCTGCAATTATACTGACTATTTTGGGAAGATTTGAATTATTTGGACCAACTACAATTGGGTGGTTACTTTCAATTAAGTCACACAGAAAACTCAACGTCTGAATAGCTTCCTCTTTATCTTCATGCAGTGGAAGCCATGATAACCAGTGTGGAAGAACTTCATCTACATTTACACAGTTAGGCTTAAACTTCAAAATCTTCCCTATTGCTGAGATGCAATTCTCTGTAGCAATTACATTTTTTTTGGTTTTGGAATTTGCACACTTAATAACTTTTACCAGCAATGGAACAGCTTCTGAACATAAAGAACGATAATCATCCCCACCAAACTGTGCCATAACACCCAAGCCGTAAGCAGCAGCTTGCCTGACTTCAGGGTTGTTGTCTCGCATATTTAGTAGCATTGGCCACCGAAAATATTCCACATATTTAAATGAAGTCGGACTGCAGTGCTCTATGATATCATCAAATATGCACAGTCCCCACTGTCTGTCTGGCCATGGCCTACTTGAACAAATTAGATTTACAATTAATGGAAGTAGCTGTTCAAACCATGGTAAAATCTTTTCCTTATAAGTACTAAATAATGAATGCAAAATATCCGATACTTTGGTCAGAATATAAACATCACATTCATCTTCATCTTGCAGAGACATCTCAACCTGTTGATCATAGTTTTCTTCTTGTCTTTTAACCTGTCGTAATTCTTGATTTTTAAAGTGTCCTTCAAGTTTTGCTTTCAATATGCCTCCCAGTTCTTCCAAGTGTTCATCAGTAAGGCAACCATCTCCCATGACCTCAATGGATTTTGCAAATGAATTCATTATTTCTGAGAGTACATCTGTATCAGGTTCAGTCCCAATAGCCTTGATTAGGGGATCACATATGAACTTCCACATCTGTGAAAGATATTCTGGGCCACGATTTCTTGCACATTCCAGGAGAAAAGGCATGGACTCTGCTGCTGCTACTCGAACATTGTCATGGAAATAAAATTTCAGTAAAGGAATCATCAGTTTAACAACTTGTTCTGTATATTCTACAAATCCTTCTCTTAATTCCTTAGCATAGTAAACCAACATCTGGCAAGCAGTTGCTTTTGCTTCAAGTCCTGAAGTTTTAATTCCAAAGCTTTGCTGGTCTCCAAGATTCACAAACTGCCAACCATCATCATCACTCATATTCTCCACATCTTGTGTGTCTAAGAGAGCCACATCAGGTTTAGCTGAAGCAGTCTTAATAAGAGGCTCAATAACTAGTGGGAGGTACTGTTGAAAATCTTTTCCAAGAATTTTACACATTCTAGCCCATGCTGAAACCATGTAAGATGTCTGAGGGTCATCATCTTCCACATTATTTGAGTCTGATTGTGCCTTCAACAATAGCTCCATCACATTTGACACATCTTGCATAAATTTTTCCTTTCCAACAGCAAGACCAACATGGCTAATGCACTCAATAGTCTTTCCTCTCAGAGGCTTGAGTTCCTTCTGAGCAGCAAGCTCAACAATATGTTTTAGTGAGGGCATGAATGTATCATAATATGGAACAAATTTTTCTTCTATTGTATCTGCAACTGAGGCAATGGTTGTGACAAGTTGTTCCAAGGCCAACTTAGTTCCATTCCGAATTAACTCTTGAAGTTTAATTACCAAGATAGAATGTAGATTTTTCACCATACTATCCAAATATAGCACTAGTAATGATTTAGGACAGTCTTCAATAAAAATAATAAGGGCAGAAGCTGCATGAGATTGCACACGCTGATTACCTTGATTTTCCATAGTACGCAACAAAGCTGCAATCACTGTTTCATGGAATTTCTTTTGGAAACTAGGTGCAAAATCTGTAGCCATCTGTCCAAGAGTAGTACAAGCTGCAGCCCTCACCCTTGGGTGAGGATCCTGAAGAAAAAGCAAAACAGAGTTAACTGTTTCATCTAGAATTGGTTCCATTTGCTGATGGCAACCTTCTCCAATGGCAGATAAAGCCATTAATCCAGCATGTCGACATTTCCAGTCAGGGCTCTGAAGCATCTGCATGATGTGCTCTTTGGTCATTGGTAAAACAATTTTTCCACCAAGCCCACAAGCCAGTCTGTCTAGTGCACTCTCAGCAGCAACTGCATTGCTGTCAAAATCATCTTCTTCCATTTCATCAGCATTTACCCAGTCCTCATCATCTTGAAGCTCAACCATCATTGCTAATATATGAGGAACTGCCTGTGCAATAATATTTGTATGCTTTTTCAACATTGGAGTTGCAGTTTCAGACAAGGTCACTATTACTTCCAGAGCCAGCTGGCGTTGCAGATTACTAAGTCTAGAGTCTCCACATAACTTCAGGCTCAACTGTAGAGTATCTTCTAAATAAGGACCCAGATACTTAGGCACGGTATCCGCAATCTCAACAAGCGACTCTAGTACTGAATCATCATCCTGGTAGCATGAATCATTCACAGCCTGTAAGATTCCAGGAAGCAAGTCTGCAAAGTCTTTGAAAAGCGCAATATTATTCTCATTAGCAAGTACAAATGCTGCTGCAGCTCTAGCAGATAATGTCCTGATTGCTGGATGTTCTTGATCTTGAATACATTGGTCCAACAACCTTTTGATGATATCCAAATCGTGTCGGTCTTGGTTCCCAAAAATCCCAGGAAAGTGCCAGAAAACATGGAGCGCAACTTCCCACAGAACTACATTTTTGGAGTAGATCGAATCAATAAGGAACTTCAGACCTTCTGGCCAATGGTTAGTGCCATTCTCATCTATCAAATTCCTAGCTAGCACAGCAAAAATATCACAAAGCTTTTTCCTCATGCTAGCATGCGTTTCTAACTTAACAGCCAGTATCAGTTCAATCTTGACATCCCTCTGAACATCGAAAGGCAGATTTGGATAGACCTCCTCAAACCCAGAGGACAAAAGCCGTCGTAGCAGTGCGGCAGCCATTTGTCTCACCTCATAACCTACTCTTCTGTTTCTGACGGCATCTAAAAGGAATGTAGTCTTACACAGACCTGGTATGTTTTCATAGATTTCCTCTGCTTGCCTCCGCACCATACAGCTTGGGTTTATCAGGTTCTTCAGAAGCTGGTAAAACTCTTGCTTTTCCGATACCGTTGCCGGTACCCCTGCAGAACCGGTCGCCGCCATCGTTCCCTGTCAAAGTTAGCGCGACAGGGAAGGGGAGGCTGAGAGCGAGATGGCTCGAAACAGTGACGTAAGCGAGGCGCCGGCGGGGATGGGCGGGGCCGCTTCTGCCTGCGGCCTGGAGCTCCACTGCGCTCTCCAGCGCCCCAGAGGTGGAGCGCCTGGTTCAGAGAGTGGTGTGAGCTGGGTACCCATAAAGGGCAATTTCCCTTTGTTTTCTGGTGAGGTGAAAATGAATTTGCTGAGGGGGAGAAAAGAGCAAGAGAGAAGACAATGATAATTATTTTTTATATTAAAGTGGGATAATTTTTTTCTATTTCTAAACTATACTGGTGTTGCCCTGATCATTGTAAAACACGAAGTACATCTCCAGAACATGCGAAGTGGAAAAAAGCAGTCAGAGACCACACATTGTATGAGTCCATCCATATGAAAGGTATAGACTACCCAAAACAAAATTAGTGGTTACCAGAGGCTGAAGGGAGGGGAAAATGGAGCATGACTGCGGTCAGATGGATTTTTTTTTGAGTTATGAATATGTATAAGTGATTCTGATAATGGTTGCACACGTCCATGTTATACTAAAAGCCATTGAGTTGCACAATTTAAATTAGTGAATTGTATGGTATATGACTAATACCATGATAAATCTGTTTATAAAATAATAAGTGACAACAGTGATTCCACCCCACTACTACATCTAATGCAGTAGAATCATGGTGCTCAAATATAAGTGTGTATCAGATCACATAATCTGTGGATTATAAGGAACAATGAGAAAGACCACTGAATGAAGTATGGTGGAAAATGACCAGGATTAAAAATCAAAAGGCTTAAAACCTGGTTTTCACTGTGTCTTGGTTACTTTTCCCTTGTTGCTGAGACAAAATACTTGACGCCCAAAATTAAGGAAGGAAAGGTTTACTTAGCTTACAGTGTGTGAAGGTTTCAGTCTATAATCAGCTGGCTCCAAGGCAGGGTAGCATGGCACAGGCGGAACACTTCAAGGCAGAAGAAGACAGCAAAAGTAGCAAGAGCAAAAAGGATGGGGAAGCAAGCCTCTTTTCCTTCCTTACATTGTATGCTGGCTATCCGCCCACGCCCACACCATCTCAGAGCCCTCTTACACAGGCTCAGGATGAATACCAAAAAATACCCTAGAGCAGGAAGGGCATGTCCTTTTCACTCCAGGCTGTAAAACTGCTGAACCACTTAGCCAAGCCTCTAGATTCCTCAAATTGACACAATGTATCAATGATAACACACTTTTTGAACCTTGATCACTCATTCATAGATTTTCAAATTGACACAATGTATCAATGATAACACACTTTTTGAACCTTGATCACTCATTCATAGATTTTCCTTACTTGTAGTCTAAATTGTAATATGAAGGGATTCTATTATTAGAAATCTAACGAAATCTAATAATAATTCTATTATTAGAAATCTTCCATTAGTAGGAAGCTACAGAGGTTATGCAAAGAAACAAATGTCCTTGAGGCTAAATATTGTTTCATTAATTCAGGCAAATATGTCAGTCAGAAACACAGTGATCAAGGCTAAGGATGTGAGCCGAGCATGGTGGCACATGCCTGTAATCCTAGTACTAAGGAGACTGAGGCAGGATGATTGTGGTGAGTTCAAGGCCAGCCTCAGCAATATAGTGAAACCCTCCCTAACATACACACGCAAAAAAGAAAAAGAAACGAAGAAAGAAAGAGAAGCAATGATGATTAGGTCTTACTTTGTCTTAGCTTGTTGTCATTCTCATTTTGAACCTTACATAAATTTGTAAGGTTAGTAGCGTAGGTTTAGAACCCATTTTAGGTGAGAAATGGAAACCCAGAGATATTATGGGATTTGCCACAGATAACACACCGAAGTCTCATTTCCACCTCTAAAAGTGAAACCAATGCTCTTTTCATCAGAGTGCTTCCCTATAACTACTCTCGAGTTTGCAAAGTCTGTCTTAAATTCTCCAAGCAGGCTTAATTTTTTAAAATTTATTTTAAAAATAAAAGAAGGAAAACATATTAACAAACAGACACCCATTTACAAAATAGCTTAAGAACAATACAAGCAATACTGAGTTACAGACAAAGTGGTAGGAAATTAACAATGGTTGTTGTATTACGTATTGATATCTTCAAAGTGGTTTCTCAGGAAAACAAATAGAGAAATGTGAGATTGATCAAATAAGTAACCATTAACTGTTCCTTTCAGTTGTACATCTATGTTAGCTATCCTGTGTATACACATATACATAATTTCCCCTCTTTCTTTTCTCTTTTCCCTCATCCCAGTTGCTCTTTACTTTTGAGCAGTTTCCTCTTATTTCACAATGTCTATCATACCTCCTAATTTTTATTCACTCTTTCAAGTTCTTACACTAGTGAGACAATACGTTGCTTACACATGAAGGTCTGATTTATTTCACTTATGAGTATGGTCTCTAGTTGTGACCATTTACCAAGCAGGCTGAATTTTAATTTTGTAAGTGCTGCGGCATATTCACGCAAAAATAGTAAAAGCCATAGTTTTCTCATGAGCCAAATTATATAGCAAATAGGTAGCTTCATAAATTATTTTGCTGTATGAAGCCCTCTATAAACAGAGTTTCTCATTCTGTGGACCACATCAAAATCATTTGGGACACTTATTTTAAGATACAGATGTTAGGAATCAACTTCCAAACTACTGAACCAGAATTTCTGGAACAGCAACCCAAGAGTGTATAATTTGAACAAGAATACTGGATTATCATAGAAATGCTCAAATCTGAGAGCAACTGATAAGATTAATCCTGGTTCTGCTTCCAAATCTTGATTGTAATTCTCCATCTTTTTCCAGACTCATTGATTTACATACTACTCATTGAAAAAGTTTAACTGCAGTACCTTTGCATTTGCTGTTTGCTATGGTTTGTGTCTGGGTGTCCCCACAAAGCCTCATGCAGCCATGGGGCAGGCTTTTAGAGTTTGATTGATTATGGGTGTGAGAGCTACACCCGCCCTGGGATGGATAGTTTGCATATGTAAGGGAGAGAAAGAAGGTGCTTCTGGCCATTTCCTCCCTTGTGTGTTTGTTGCTTTGCTGTGTTCTGCCGCCAGCAGCTGTAGCCCTCTGCAATGTGCCAATCTGCCTTGTAATCTGCCAAATATGGACTGAAACCTCCACAAACTGTAAGCGAAATAAACCTTTCCTTCCTTAATTTTGGGCATCAGGTATTTTGTCCCAGCAACAAGAGAAAAGTAACCAAGACACTGTTTTAAGAAATATTAACAAGTGGGAGCCAGGTGTGATGGCACACGCTGTAATCCCAGCACTAGGGAGGCTGAGGCAGGAGGATCATTGTGGGTTTGAGACCATCCTGGGCTACAAAATGAGCTCAAGGCCAGCCTGAACTGCATAGGGAGACCCTGTCTCAAAAAGATTTTTAAAAATGTGAGAAAAAATTTTGCTTAACACTATGTCATTAGCATATTAAAGACTTATTAAAACTGCAGTAAAATACTACCAAATACCCACCATAATATTTTAAATGTAAATGTTAGACAGTGGCAAAGGTTGATGCAGATGTGGAACAGGGAACTCAGTTATATTTTAGGGGGGAATACAGATAAGTTTCTACAATCACTTTGAAAATTTTTCATGAAAAGTGCTAGTTTAAGATTATTTAATCATTCATTCCCTCAGCAAATCTTCACAGAGGCTATGTATACTCAAGCATGGTGATAAGTGCTGAGGGTAAAGATAAATACATGGGATACTCATAAGAAATAGCAAAGGTCACATGGTATAGGGATCACTGTGCTAATAAGTCTGCCATGGAACCTCTTGTGTTGTAGAAGTGCCTAATGTACTCTGCATGTGGGAGAAATCAGGTAAGGCTTCTCAGAGGCGGTGAGATCAGAGGTGACTCCCCTCTCTCCCTTTCAGCAAACTGAACCTGGGGTTTTCACACTGAGCTTCACAACCCAGCCCTTTTTAAATTCCTTGTTTTAAATTTTTTTTTCCTTGTTTTAAATTTTGACACAAGCTCTTAGTCGTTGAGTTGCCCAATCAGAATTCCTACTTTCGGTCCTCCTGCCACAGCCTCCTGGAATGATGGGACTGTCCACAAGCACGAGCCATGATGCTGGCTCAGAGCTGACTTCTGAAGAATGAATCTTCATTAACTATCTGAAGAAGCAGAAAGTTGTTTAAGTAAAGGGAAAACCTTACTGACATAGAGAGGCCTTAGGTAATACTGTGATAAGAGTTCTGCCAGTATTTCAGTATTGTAGAACATTTAGTATGGGACTTGATGGGGACCTACTCCCATAGAAATGACATAGAAAGCAGCAAATAGGAAGACAGGAAGTTAAATAGAGGCCAGATCATAAAGAGTATTCTATTCCATATTTAAATTTGGGGATTTTTTTCCCTAAAGGTAACAAAGAACAAACTACTTAAGGATTTTAATCAAGGACCATAAGATAATCAATTTTTGGACAGATCATTTTGACAGGAGTTTGTAAACTAAACTGTAAAGACTGGATATATTTAGGAGGCCACTAACCTAGCTAAGTTCAACTGAAAGTCTAAATGGTGTTAGTAACACAATGGAAAAGAAGAGAGGGCAATGATTGGAGAGGTTTTGAGTAGTGTCTGTAGTGCCAAGGGGGCAAGGAGAAGTCTAAGAAATCTTGCTGAATTCTAGTTTGGACATCTGATTGGAGGTGCTGCTATTTGCCTACTTATTGACCTCTAATCAAACAAACAAGCAAACAACAAGTAGTGTTAATGCAGTTCAAAAAACTGCTAGTTCTTCTGGAGGAAAAAGACACTCCTCAAGAAGTTGAGTCCCAGGATCCACGTTCTGTTTTCTGGTTTTTCCAACATGCTGTACTGAGACTTGACATTTCAGTCATGGGAATTAAACTGCGTCCACTTTAGAAAAATTATTTACAACTATCTTTTACTTTGGAAAATTAGAAACTGATTTAAAATCTAAAGTTTCCTTTTTACGCTGAATAATTCCTATGTACTTTTTCTTACATTGTTATTCTGTTCCCCTTCCCCCTCTAAGGAGTGCATATCATACTAGAGATTTCAAGACTGGGCTTGCAGACTTGATTTCCATTGAACAGCTTTGTTAAGTTTTCTAATTAAAAGTGGCTTTATTTGCACTGGTGGAGAGGCCATCTCAAGAATATTTTCACAAGGTGGCTCAATACCAATTAAGGTGTTTACCAAGAGGGTAAACCTCAAGATAAGTTGCAGATTCCTTCTAACGGCTGAGCGATTAGAGTCGAATGAGAGGAATGGGATTGAACTGTCCATACCTGAGATTTTTACAAGAATAATTCAGAACAACAAGTAAACAAATGCAGAAAACAAAAAATGCCATGAAGTCTCCCATTGGCCTAAAATGAAACTATCTGAATATCAAAATGAATAATGCTTGCGGTGGATTCAACAACATCAAATACATAAACAAAAGTCATGACTTCTAATATTAAAATAGCCCTTAACTCACTGACCGTCTTTGGAGATTGCTAGGTCACTAATTCCGAAAATTATTTAGTGAAAAGAGATTTTTCTACGCAAACTGTATTTCAAAGTAACCAAGCAGTTTATAAAGGAATGTTCTTTTTTATAGAATTCCAGCTAATAAATGCATAAAGAACCCTGAAATTAAAAGAAACTGCTGTGTCATAACCATGAATGAAATAATAAATCCATGTGATGGTAACCAATGGATGTTAAAACCATTAATAAAACATTGGGAATTTAATAATACAGGGATTAAGCTAAAACCACCCAAAATTACTGATTAATCTTTACATTATTAAAAGTGGGATTAGGGTTGGGGATATAGCTCAGTGGCACAGCAACTGCCTGTCAAGCGCAAGGTCCTGAGTTCGAGTCCCAGTATCAAAAACAAACAAACAAAAACTGTGGGGTTAAACCAGAGGTATCATTTACATGTTGTCTTTTGGCTCTACTTTCATACTTGAATAATTTGTTCTCAAAGGTTAGACTCTGGGCACAAAATTTCTCCTTTATAGCTGGGTCTCTGTTAGAGTCCACCGGTAGGAACCACTAGAAATTGGAGGGTTAAAAAAATGAGTCAAGAAGAAAATTAATCCTTTGTGTTCTCAGCGGTGGGCTTCCTCTTGGCGACAGCAGTTTCCTGCATCTTGCAGCACTCTAAGAAATCCAGCCGCATCCCATTTCTGCAGAGTATTAGCAATAGCCTGGGGACACACCTTCCTTAGAGCTTTTGCATACACCCCTGGGAAGCTCCACCTCTGAGCTCAAAATTAGCAGTTCTACTGTGTTCACATCAGTTCCCACAGTTATCATCTTTTGATTACATTTTGCCTCAGAGCTACTGACTGTGCTTTCTCACACTTATGTAACCTGTCCCATAAATTAATTCTCCTCTTGAAGTAACTTGTATGATTTCTGTTTTCCCGGTGGACTTTGACTCATAGACCAAATGATGCAATAGGAAGTACACAACACCTATTATGAAATATCTTATTTTTATTCGAGTTTATATATATATATTGAGACAGGGTCTCACTCTGAAGTTCAGGCTGGCCTTGAACTCACTATGTAGCCCAGGTTTGTCTCGAACTCACAGTGATCCTCCTGCCTCAGCCTCCCCAGTTCTGGGATTACAGGTACGCACCACCACACCCGACTTGTATAATTTTTTTTGAGGTGGGGTCTCATTATGTAGTGCAGGCTGGCCTTTAACTCACTTATGGAGCCCAGACTGGCCTCAAACTCATGACAATCCTCCTGCCTCGCTCTCCCTAGTGCTAGGATTACCGGCATGCATCACCATGCCCAGCTATCTGGGTATAATTTATATGCATTAAAATCCACCAATTGTACGTGTAGTCCCAGCACAAGGGAGGCTTGAGGCAGATTACTGGAGCTCAGAAGTTTAAGACCAGTCTGGGCAACAGTGACACCTTGCTCAAAAAATATCACCAATTAAAAGTGTGTAATTAGACGAATTTGACAGCGAAGTAATAATGACTATAATCATGTATACATCATGTTTAGTAGCCCGACGTTCCCTTGGGTTTCTCAGTGGACAATCTTCTTTTCCACCTCTAGCTGTAGGCAGCAACTGATCTGATTCCTATTGCTATCTCTTTATCATTGCTAGAATTTCAAACAAACGAAACATTCACCATGTCCCCTTTTTGGATCCAGCATCTTTCACTTAGCACGGTGCATCCGACATTCATCCATGTTGGTGTATGATTGTTCCTTCATATTTATAGAGATCCCTTCCTGGACCTCATCAGGGCTTGGGAAGTTTATATTTATAATCCCATGGAAACATTTTTGGAATCCCATCGAATTAATTCCAATCTACCACTACTAGTGTGACACATGGTGAGAATAAAGACACCAGGCATATTTGTAGTTGTGGGCAGCCAAGGGGGTTCTAAGTCCAGATAGGGTGATGGTTAACTGGAGCAAAGGCCTCAACTCAGGACTGAACCCAAGTTTTATTAACTCATGCATAGGGGAGTAGCTCGGGGATGAGTGACTGTAGTTGTGTTGGGAAGTATGTGAGTGCTGTGAGCTGGGCTAGGTAGGAGGCCTGAAATCACTGTTACAATATGCAGAGAGAACTGATAGCAGAAAGAGAAATCTGCATAACACAGTTCGAGGTAGTATCTAATGTTTTGGGGTCGGTGCTTTAGCTCTGATGTGTATTTGTCATGCGCTGGGAAGTCATGGCCTCTTCAGGCTCAATCCCAGCCCACGGTGTGGAGCGTGGCTCTCCCTCCTGCCCAGTTCACACCTGCTTCTTGGAGCTGTGGGGTGGGGCAACACTGACCTGTTGCCTTGCCTCAAAGACTACTCGTCAGAACCTCAGCTGGACCAGTGTACATGCTTAAAGCCAATTGAAGGGAGAAGGAAAAGTCCTGGCCAGCTCTGTACGTATCAGTACACGGAAATAGGGCTAGGTTTAGCCAAAATGGAGATAGTTTCTTATCTTTCAAGGAGAGTTGTCTAGGTGGTCCTCCACATATATTCATATATCATATGAATACAGTAGTATTTTACAATTTGTTTATGTATTTATCAATTAACAGACATTGTGTTTTAGGCTACCATGATTAAGACTCCTATAAGCATATCAGGACAAGTTTTTGGATAGAAATATCTTTTCATTTCTCTTGATAAATAGCTAGGCGTGGAATGGCTCAGTCATATGTTAAATGTAAGTTTACAAAAAACTGCAAAGTGCTTCCCAATTAAAATATATAGGAATGCCAATTGCTATGCATCCTTGAAAACAGTTAGTACTATCATTCTTTTCAATTTTAGTTTTCTAGGGAATATGTTGTGATATCTAGTCATGGTTTGAATTTATATTTTCCCCTAAGGAGTAACAGTATTAAATATATTTTGATGTGCTTATTTGCCATTTGTGTATTTTTGGTGATGGTTTTACTCAAACCTTTTACCTGTAAAAACTGTTTGTTTTTTTTTTCAAACTGGACATAGTAGTTCACACCTATAATCTCAGAAGGATCACAAGTTCAAGCCCAGCCTGGGCATCTCAGCAATTCAGTGAGACCATGTCAGAAGATAAACTTTTAAAAATAATAAAAGAAGACTAGGTGTGTAGCTCAGTGTAAAAAAACTAGTTTTTTGGTCTTTTATTATATATATTATATATAATATATATACAAGCCCTTTAGCAAATATGTTTTCCCATACTTTTATCCTTTCTTTTTCATGTGACTTTTGAAAATCAAAAGATTTTTAATTTTAATGATGTTCAATTTATCAAATTTTTAAATGTTAAAGTTTATCCTTTTTATGTCTTATTTAAGTAATCTTTCCCAACTCAAAATCACAAAGATGTTCTCTGTTTTCTTCTTTAAGTGTTATAATCTTACATAATGCATTTAAATATATTATCTATTTCAAGTTGATTTTTCTATATGATATGAGTTATTGAGGTTCATCTCTGCATATGCGTTTATGTATTGTTCTCCTTTACCCCCACTGAAGTACCTTTGCACCTTTGTTGAATACCATTTGACCATATAAACACTCCATATATATATATATATTCTATTTCATTCCAGTAGTCTATGTTTATCCATACTCCAGTACCACACTGCTTTTATTTTTGCAGCTTTTCTGTGAATCTGGAACCCAAGTAGTTTCAGTTACTATTGCTTTACTTCTTTTTTAAAATGACCCTTGTAATGGTTGATACATTGTGTCAACTTGAGAAGTCTAGAACTTTAACTAAGTGACTTAGCAGGGGCTAACTTTAAAATGACCCTTGTAATGGTTGATACATTGTGTCAACTTGAGAAGTCTAGAACTTTAACTAAGTGACTTAGCAGGGCCTTACTTTGTAAACATCCTGAGCCTGTGCAAGAGGAAGGCACAGAGATGGTTTGGCAGCATAGCCTGCATACAGTATAAGGGAAGAAAAGAGGCTGGCTGCCCCCCATCACTCTTGCTGCTTTTGCCATCTTTTGCTGCCTTGAACTGTTGCCCTTGTGCCATACCACCCTGCCTTGGAACCAGCTGATTACAGACTGAAACCTCCACAAACCATGACCTAAATAAACCTTTCCTTCCTTAATTTTGGGGGTCGGGTATTTTGTCTCAGCAATGAGAGAAAAGTAACCAAGATAGAATTTGGTTCCAAGGAAGTAGACTTGTTGCTGTGACTGTCTGACTATGTGGTTCAAGAGCCTTTGGGAATGACTTACAGGCAGAGTTTGGAAAGGTTTGGAGATGTCGCCTGAAAGAGAAGCTCCGGAACGCCTTAGGCTGTTCTGTGTGGGAGATTCTGGTCAGAGCTCAGAAGACCAGTGTAGTGGGTTGACAACTGGTGGTCAATTTATAACCCCCAGCTGAACTGAATAAACGTGGTGCTGAGTATGGGAAGCCCACCTGAGGATTGTTGTCAGTAGCATAAAAGGCAGAAATGGAGAAGAAGTTAGGCTCTTGAAAACTGAGAAAGGCTGTTGGGAGCTGGTAGAAGCTGTAAGGAGCTGCTGGTTCTGTGGGAGGAGCTTGTCATGCTGGCCTTTCTGATGAACTTGGCTGTTTTCATCTTCCGAGGAGCTTGGGACCTTGTTGGCATGAGAATAGCTTTGGTTCAGCTCTGGTCCCTCACTCTGAGCATTGCTCTCTGACTCCAGAGGGGAAGATGGTGCACCGCCAGTCTCCTGGAGAAGGCTTGCTGCGTTGTCTTTCCTGTTGGGAACTTGGCTTTCCTGACCATCAGAGGAGCTCGAGAGCTCACTGTTGCTGAGGATGGTTGTGGTACCTTTCAGGAGGAGCTCTGGTCCTTCTGAGCATTGCTTCCTGGCTCCAGTGCAGATCCCTCAGCCTGCTGGCACAGATTCTTCATCCTGGTAGCACAGATTTACTAGATTCCACCACTGACCTTTGGGCTTTCCCAGCACAGATCTATGAAACAGCGCTGCATGAGATACTGTTATGAGCTCTAGGTCTTCAGCTGGACTCATGAAGGACATTAATGTGGGATCCAGGTCCTCAGCTAGATTCTTTGGTCTTAGTGTGTGGACAGATTTCCTGCACTCTCTTGTGTATGATTCTTTGGGTAACTATTATAAATAAATTATAAATTGTGTGTCCTGTATTATATTGTTCTCCCTTGCACAAAAAACCCCAAACCAACGCAACCAGAAAATCAGTAAAGACCAGGCTTGGGAGGTTTCTGCTGTGAAGAAGGACCACATTGGTTGCTGGACTCCAGATGATGTGTGTTATAGGTTGGCAAACAGCTTGTCTGTATTTTGCTCATATCCAGAGACTTTGCCTGAGACTGAGATTAAGGATGGCAGACTAATCTGGCAGAAGAAATTTCAAGGCTGTTGAATGCTGAGACTGAGGCAAGGCTATTGTTGAGGGCTTTTAGCCAAATTTACATTGAGAGTCAAGAGCAAAGAGTTCAGAAGGATGATTTAAAATGTTGTGAGTTTGGCCAGAAAAGTAAACCTGTGGACTACAAAGATAAAGCTGAGGAGATCTGATTGTTGAGAAGGAACAGGAGAATATAAAAGATGACTGGGGTGCATCACAAGATTCATCAGCAAGTCTCCACCCTTTGCAGCCTAAAAACTGAAAAAATGAAAGCCTTTGCTTTGAGGAGAAAGTCGCAGATCACCATGTTCCAGAATGGCAGCAGCACAGAAAATTTGTTGCTCAGAATTGGATTCAGGGTGCCCATTGATCCGGGCACTCAACCCCTACAGCCAAGAGAAAGGAGAGCCTGGCTACTGCTCCAGTTGGCAATGGCCCTGGCATCATCCACATGGCACTGGTTTTAGGTGCATGCAGAATGCAAGAATTACAGAGTTAAGAAGGCTTCCACCTACATTTCAGAAGGGCCTGGAGACCAGGCAGTGTGCCCCTGAGAGAGCAATATGTGAAGCTATGAGTGCAAAGCCAAAGGTGTGGTGGAAACCCTAGAAGTTTGGAAAAGCCAGGAACATGAATTATCTAAGGAAAGCTGCAAGGAGGGAGCAAAGTGGGCCCAAGAGAAAGGCTGTGGGAGCTGTAACCACCAGAAGTACCATAGCGGTGGAGTCACTCAAGCCCTTTGCAGCTCACAATCTGTCACACATTGCTTCAGATGCTGGACATGGAACTACAGGACTTAATGTTTACCCTGATGGATTCTGGACTTGCTTTGGTCTCATTCCTTTGTATTCCCGTTTTTAACTTTTCAAATGAAAATATTTATTTTATGCCATCGAATGTTGGAAGCATCTAACTTCTTTTTTGTACAGGGGCTTGCAGCTAAGAGTTTGCTTTACATCTTGGAGGACACTTGGAACTTGGACTTTTCAGCAATGCTGAAACTGTTAGGACTTTGGCAACTCTTGGAGATGGACTAAATGCTTTTTGCATCAAGGGATGTGCAAGAGTCTTTGGGGAAGCCAGTGGTGAAATGTTATGGTTCTAATGTAATACAATGTTGATAGACTTAATGCTGATTCTTAAGGATTGTTAAACCTGTGTTATAACATTCTAGTTGTGAAATGATGTGAATAAGCATGTCTTTGTGTCTGGAAATCTGTTTAAAGAAATGTGTCTGGTTGCCAAGTTGTTAAGGGGTGGATTGTAATGTTTGATACATTGTGTCAATTTGAGAAGTCTAGAAGCTTAACTAAGTGACTCAGCAGAGGGCCAGGGTCCTTACTTTGTAAACATCCTGAACCTGTGCAAGAAGAAGGTACAGAGATGGTGTGGGCAGTTAGCCTGCCTACAACATTAGGGAGGAGAAAACTCTTACTGCCCCCCTTGTGCTCTGGCTGCTTTTGCTATCCTCTGCCACTGAACTGCTGCCCCTGTGCCATGCCATCCACCTGGGAGCCAGCTGATTTTCATCTGAAACGTCTAAAAACTGTTAGCTAAATAACCTTTTTCTCCTTTAACTTTGAGTGTGGGATACTTTGTTTCAGCAATGAAAAAAGTAACTAAGACACCTTGCCTAAATAGTGATGTCGTCAGTTGTAAAAATGTGGATTATTTTTCTAATTTCATATTATTTCTATATAAACATATTCCTCTGTAACGAGATCTCCCCCATTATTTAAAGCAATTTGATCATGGGAAGAACTGCTTAGTTTTGTCTCTCATTCTCTTTCTGTACCAATTTTTAGGTTTGTTTTTGTTTTGTTTTGTTTTTGCTTTATTCTTTAAATTGTCAAAAGCTGTGAAGAGTCTGAGAGTTTTTCACCCTACATTAATGCAAAGAAGCTACCCAGCCTTCTACAGTTTTATGGATACTTGTAAAAAAAAAAAAAAAAAAAGTATGAGGCTCCTGCCTCAGAGATTAAAAAAAAATGTTTGTTACAAACAGTAATAGTAGTAGAGTGTCAGCATGTGTTTTACTGGTCCCCAGCCCCCAATTTCTATAGCATAATGCAAAGTAGGATAAATTACAAGTGCAGATGCCGTGGATTGTGTCATAGGAGGGAAACACTGAGCTTACAATTCTGGAATCCTTTATAATGAGCAGTAACCTTGAGAGCTTCCTCTCTAAAGAGGGATAGTATCTTTTTATTCTGGACAGTAACTGTGCCTACCCTTTGCTCTATCTTCTGAGGCTGTTTGCTACTCAGATATCCTCAAGATGAGTGTTCAGAATGTTCACTCACAAGAGGTACAGAAGTGTGAGAGACCATGCGTATCTTTATGAGCTAATTATTCTCCTCATGGAGAAAATGATGAATCAACAAAAATAAAGAAAATGTTGTAGAAAGACTGGAGTGATAAGCATTCTTAGAGGACAACAAAAAAACTGTATTAGATTAATATAATTACACATCATTCTTTGTGGGTCAGAGCCTTTCCTAGGCTTGGAGAAGTAAGTAACTTGTCTGAAGTCATACAGCTAGGGGCTGGTAGAACAAGTCTAGAACTTAGTCATTATCACTTTTAAGTTTTGCTCTGTCACAAAGGGATTCAGAATATGAATGGAACGAGTAGGACTCAAAGAAGAGAATAAAAAGAAAGGAGAACCTGGAAGACAGCATATGTGAGGTGAGCTTGCATTTGAGAGGTACACAGGCAGTAATTGCAGGACTTTAAAAAAAAAAATGACAGTCTCTATTTCTCAGTGAGGCCATTGGCTGTAGGTGAGGGAGTAAGGGTTTGGGGGAAAGAGTCAGAGGTTCTGGAGAAGCGATAGGATGGGGGGTAAGAAATGAGGGAAATGAAGAGAGATGAATAGAGAAAGAATAAAAGGAAAAAAAAAAAAGAATTTTCTCTAGTTGAGATTAGGGACCTGGAATTCACAGTAATAATCTACCAACTTAGACTCTAAAGTGAAAAAGGCATATCATTGATTTGGTTCCATTTTGTATAAAACAAATGGAAACCTCTATATATGTTTAAAAACATGTGCAGGAAAACATGTCGTATGGATACCCATCTGTTAGAATGGGGATGTTTTTGAGGTTAGGAGAAAGAACTTTCACTTTCTCTATATGGTTTTTGAGGACCAGGGGGCTGTCGATGAGGAAGTACAATGGGGCCTCACTTAGGTCTTCTCTCTAATCCTGACTAGGAGGAGTTAAAAACACACTTTACTGGAGAGCTTTGCCTGGGAAGTAGATTGAGGACAGGGGTACAGTAAGAGAGAAACCACATGGCCTCGTGACGTGCATCAAGAGACCGGAGAGCAAAGAGCTGATGGACAGAGGACAGAGAGAGCCAAGTGCACAAATGATAAGCCACCCCTACCTCCGATAGAAAACGGGAAGGAAAGGAAAAAGCAGCAGGGCTGACTAACTGGGAAAAGCTCTTATTCAGTGTATGCAAGTATATACTCACAACTATCACTCATGCGCATGCGCTTGCATACGTATTCCCTCTAGGGTCACTATATGATCCGCTTTAAGGTCTCTATATTCATCATATAATTATAGATTACAATAGACGTCCTCATACCCCCTTACTAACTCTAAGCTAACCATGAATAAGGCATCTCCTTGCCAATCTCCACTCACCCCAAAGATAAGGCCTTAAAAAGGTCAAGGACAAGTAAACAAACAAGCTACATGTAGACCACTGAAAGGGATAACACAGAGAGAGGTGCCTAGAAACCACACCAGTTGTGGCAAGTTGTGGGGGGGGCTTGACCCCCTCATAAAAGCAGCCAGGAACAAAGGCCCATGGGTCCTCCATCTTTTTGGAGCCCCCTACCCTAATTCTTTCTCATCAGGGTGGCTTTCTTCTTTCCTCTCCCTTTTCTTCTTTACAAATAAAGTGTCTTCCTTTTGTTAAACTTTGCCCCTCTAACTTTTTACTGGGTCTACCCGGTGGGCTGCTCAGACAGCAGAGCTGCCTTGCTCATCCTTTGACATGACATCTTTGGTTGCCTAACCAGACCAGATGTGACAGTTTGAAATTTGTATGACTTCAGTGTAGTTTTTCATTACTAGTGTAAAACATACAGAGTGTGAGTGACGGTCTAGTAAAAGGGGAAGGTTCCTGAGGTGAGTGCATGTCTTCATCTCCCCAGGGATCATCCAGGCCTATTCCACAGTAACTTAAAGTCTTGGAGCTAGCAGAAGTCCCACCTTGCTCCTCCTAGCACTGCACTCAGCTGCTACATATGCTACACAGCTAATAATAGAGCCAGCACTAAAAAGTTAGTGATTCCACTGCTACTGGGGTGAGGGATTTCAAGTAGCTATGTCGCTTCTGTCCACTAAAGGACAGTCTAGCCCAAGGAAGATCTGGAAAGGTTGTAATATCTTCTCTGGGTTGGAATGGTGTGTGTGTGTATGTCTGTGTGTCTGTGTGTCTGTGTGTATGTTTTGAGACAGGGTCTCATTATGCAGTTCACGCTGGCCCTGAACTCACTATTCTTATGGTTTGTGTTTGGGTGTCCCCCCAAAGCCTCATGTAGTCATGGGGTAGGCTTTTAGAGTTTGATTGATTATGGGTGTAAGAGCTACACTCCCCCTGGGGTGGATAGTTTGCATATATAAGGGAGAGGAAGAGGCTGCTTGCGGCCATTCCTGGCTTTTAGTGCTTGCTGCTTTTGCTGTGTTCTGCCACCACGAGCTGTAGCCCTCTGCCATGTGCCACTCTGCCTTGTAACCTGCCAAGTATGGCCAAAACCTCCACAAACTGTAAGTGAAATAAACCTTTCCTTCCTTAATTATGGGTGTCAAGTATTTTGTCCCAGCAATGAGAGAAAAGTAACCAAGACAACTATGCAGCCCACACTGGCCTCAAATTCACGATGATCCTCCTGCCTCAGCTTCCCAAGTGCAGAAATGTAATATAAGCTTGTATAATTATATTTGCCCAACTGCTGAAAATGATGGCTATAGGGAATTTCCTTCCAGCTAGTGGGGAAGGCTCCAGTTTATACTTTAACACCTATGATGAGTGATAATAGCAGAAATTCTATGGCTGCTCAAGAGTGAATGTAACTTACTTTTCTCCTTACATGTATATTTCAAGATAGATATAAAGCAACAATATTTGATTTGTTGAGATAGTTTTGGTCAATTCCCTCTTCCTATAAAGACTAATGCTGCAGAATGTGAGAAGATGTTAATAACAAACAGAATATTGAATAAACAAGATCCTTCTCTTAATAAAGGAAACAAATTTAAGATGGAAGGCCAAGAACAAAATGAAACTATCCATATAAGTCGCACAGTATTCATTGTAGAAAAGAGTAAGATTAAAATTTGAGCTTTATTACTAGAATATGCTTGAATTACAGTTCATTTTAACTGGGGAATAATAAGACCTACTTCACTGAATCACTGTAACATCTTAATTAAATAAAATATGAATGTAGAAAAAATTTTGCTAAATTAATATATGTGGGGTTTTCCCTCCTTTTCCCCCTCACTTTGCAAGAAGATCCTTTATGTATCCTTTAATTGGGAAATATTTATAAGGAAGAGGGCCTGGGGATTTAGCTAGGGGCTGGGGATTTAGCTCAGCAGCACAGCTCCTGCCTGGCAAGCTCAAGGTTGTGAGTTTGATTTGCGGTACCGGAAAAAAACAAACAAACAAAAAAACAAATAAGGAAGAAAGCAGTTATTGGAAGATGAGAATTTTTATGTATTTTATGGAAGTTTAAACTCACATTGTGTGAGGTGGGGGCAAAGATGGAAGGAGGAATCCTTGCAGGGAGAAAGAAGATTGGTATTTTCATCAGGTGGACAGAACAGATGAAGGAGGTTCCCCTGAGATAGGAAATTATTGGGTTTTGTTTCTTTGTTTGTTTTGTGGCTAGGTTTCTGGAGGTGAGGGATGAATAGGTGAGACTCAATGCTAAAGCACTCAGCCCTGGTAAACATTACTGTGCCCTAAAAGAGGTTGTATGGCAACTGCAGACTTCCAAGAGACTACTGGGCTTTGATAATGAACATTTCAGTGATGGCCAAAGTGGACCAAAGACTAAGTAGAGTTGTTATCGTTTGTGTCTGGATGTCTCCCCAAAACCTCATGCAACTATGGGACAGGCTCCTAGAGTTTCTGATTGATCCACGGGCCAATGCTGGGATTATAGGTGTGCTACATGTGCCCTGGGGCACATAGTTTGCATACAATATAAGGGAGGGAAAGAGGCTTGCTCTTCCCTCTGCTGCTCCTCCCTTTTACTCTTGTTGCTTTGCTATCTTTCGGCCACCACCATGAACTGTTGCCCTCTGCCATGTGCCACTCTGCCTTGGAGCCAGCAGAGTATGGACTGAAACCTCCACAGACTGTGAGCTAAAAGGTTTATTTTCTTCCTTAATTCTGGGTGTCAGGTATTTTGTCCCAGCAATGAGAGAAAAGTAACTAAGACAAGAGTTCTTCACTTATTTTTCTCTTTATAAGACCCATGAGACATCTTACATAACTTAATAAGATGGAGACTTTTAAATTTTTATTTCCCCTTGATTAAAAAAGTAATACATATACTTTGGATTACAAAACAATTTAGTTTGATTAAATACAAAAATAATCTTTCTAATATGTACTTACTTGTACTCAACAGCTAATATATACTGTAGTAGTACAACAACTAACATAACAGGCATCTAAAAATTTAAGGTTAGTTGTCTTCTGCTAATCACACATCAATACACATGTACTGGTAGCACACACATCTACACATATGCATGTGTTTAAAAATGAGAGAAAAATGCTTAGAAAGATTATGACTCCAGGTGAGTTTGTTCCAATATAATGTTAGCACTGAACCTCCCAGAAACTGACGTGGGATCTTTCCCTGCTTCTCAAAAGTGATGATGTGGGGTGTGGTAGATACTTTCATTCACTATTTTGCAGAGAATCATTATAAGGAATATTGCTCCATTTAGAGCACAGCTTCTCAAAATTCATTAGTACAAAGTTGTGTGAAGTTGGTACATTTACATAGCAGACTTTAACTTCTTTCTTCACCTCCTTCCCTCCAGCCTTTGAGCCCCTTCCCATTTGAGAAAGGTCTATCCCCTACTTCCCATTACTTTATTTATTTATAATTTGCGTTTCTCATATAAGAGAAATCATGTGATATTGAAGATTGTGTATCTGATTTGTTTCACTTAATATTTGTAAATCCATTTTCCTACAATTTATTTTTATAAAACAGAGTACAAAATGTTGTATGTCTGTTAATGTTTCCCTCCTTTTATTTTTAAAATAAAAAAAAAACCAGAGTACAGTGGTACTTCATTGTGTATGAATACCACAGTTTCTTTATCCATTCGTCTGTTGATGGACATAGAGGCTGTTTCCAAGATTTAGCTCTCAGGAATTCTGCTGCTATAAACACGGGGTGTATATATCACTGTGATATGATGCCTTTAACTCTTTCAAGATGACACCTAGAAGGGGAATACCTGGGTCAAATGGAATTTCTAGTTTTAGTTTCTTAAGGAATCTCCTTACTGATTTCCATAGTTGTTGTTCTAGTTACAATGTGGAAGGATTGTTTCCCCATAGCATTAACAGAATTTATTCTGTGATTTCTTTTCTTTTATTTATTTATTTATTTATTTATTTCCAGTACCGGGAATTGAACTCATGATCTTGCACTTGCCAGGCAGGTGCTTTGCCACTGAGCTAAATCCCCAGCCCTCTGTGATTTCTTTTAAATTTTTAAAATTGTAATTCATTGGTGCATGTATGTAGTACATAATGTTTGCATTCCTTGCAGGAAGTTGGTACATGTACACGACACATCCCAATTCTTTTCTTCTTCTGTCCCTTTCCTGTCTGCCCCTCTGCCCATCCCTTCACCCTCTTCCTCCTTTTTTTCATGTGCATCTTTGCAGTACATAATGTTTACATTCCTTGAGTGGAGTTGGGACATGTGTATAACATATCCCCATTTCTTTTCTTCATTCCCTATTCTCCCCCTCACTCCCTGTTCCGTCCATCTCTTGGCTCCCTTCTGCTTTGAGAAAGCTCTCCCTACTTCCTATTATCTATCTTTCATTTTGCTTTTTATTTTTACTCTGCGTTTCTCATACAAGAGAAACCATTTGGTATTTAAGCTTGTGTACCCGACTTATTTCACTTAATGTTATGATCTCAAGGTGCATCTATTTTCCTACAAATGACTCAACTTTATCTTTCTTTATGGCAGAGTAGTATTCCACTGTGTGTAAATACCACATTTTCTTTATCCATTCATCTGCTGATGGACATATAGGCTGCTTCCAAGATTTAGCTCTTATAAACTGTGCAGCTATAAACATGTATCACTGTAGTATGTTGTCTTTAACTCTTTTGGGAAGATAACTAGAAGGGGAATAATTGGGTCAAATGGAACCTCTAGTATTAGTTCTTTGCAGAATCTCCATACTGATCTCCATAGTGGTGATACTAGTTCACATTCACACCAACAATGTACAAGGTTTCCTTTTTCCCTGCAGCTTCACCACCATTTGTTATTATTTGATTTTTTTGATGACAACCGTTCTTTCTGGAGTAAGATAGAATTTCAGTGTTGCTTTAATTTGCATTTATCAAATTACCAGTGATACTGAACATTTTAAATATATTTATTGGCCATTTTTACTTCTTCTGAGAACTGCCTATTCATTTCACTTGCCCATTTTTTTGGTTGGGTTTTTTTGGGGGGAGGCTAATTTTTTAAGTACTTTGCATATTCTGTGTGTTAGTCTTCTGTCTGAGGAACAGGTGGAAAAGTTTTTTCCCCATTCTGTAGACTGTCTTTTCACTCGGTTGTTTCTTTTGCTGTGCAGAAGCTTTTTAGTTTGATATGATCCCATTAGTTGATTTTTTTGGTGCTATTTGTTGTGCAATTGAGGTTCTATTTACAAAGTCCTTTCCTACACCGATGGCTTCAAGAGTTTTACTTATTTTGTCTTCCAAGGATTCTTTTTGGCTCAAAATTTAGATCTTTGATCAAGTTTGATTTTAGTTTAGTACATGGTGAGGGACATGGGTTTAGATTCAAACTTCTGCACGTGGATAACCAGTATTCCCAACAGTATATATCTATATCTCTCTATATATATCTTTAAATTTATTTTAAAGAGAATAAACAATTAAAAACATTAAAAATGGTATAGAATTTCAAAACAAGATGATAGGAAATCAATAATGGATGTTGTTATCTTCAAAGTAGCCTACACTATACATTAAAGATGCTATCTTTCCTCCAGGGTATGTTTTTGGCCCCTTTTGCCAAAGATCAAATAGTGGAATGTAGTTGGAGTTGTTTCTGCACCCTTTATTCTGTTCCACTGATGCTCATGTCTGGTTTTGTGCCAGTAGTATGGCATTTTTATCACTGTAGCTTTGTATTATAACTTCAAGTCTAGGATTGTAATACCTCCTGTCTTGTTCTAGTTACCAAGAATGCTTTTACTATTCTAGGTTTCTTCTAGTTCCATATGAATTTTAGAATTGTTTTCTCCATTTATGTGAAGAATACTTTTGGTATTTTGATTGTGAATGCATTAAATCCAGATATCAGTTTTCAAAGTATGGCCATTTTGACTAGTATATGGATTCTACCTATCAAGGAATGGGATGTCTTTCCATTTTCTGATGTTCTCTTTGATTTTCTCTTTCAGAGTACTGCAGTTTTTGCTGTAGAGCTCTCACTTCCTTAGTCAGGTTTATTCATATTTGGTTTTTCTTGATGCTATTGTAAATGGTAAGTGGTATTTCTCCCCTAATTTCTTTCTCAGTGGGTTCATTATTAGTGTAGAGAAATGCTATTGATTTTTATGTATGGATTCTGTGTCCTGCTACATTACTAAATTTGAATATTAGTCAGGTATGGTAGCATATGTCTGTGATCCCAGCACTCGGGAGGCTGAGGCAGGAGGATTGCCATGAGGCCAGCCCAGGTTACATAGTGAGTTCAAGGCCAGCCTGAACTACAGAGTGAGACCCTGTCTAAAAAATTTTTTTGGATACTAATTTTAAGAGGTTTTGGTGGGTTTTCACTGTGTACCCCAGCCTGGAACTTGGAACTGTTCTGTCTTAGACTCCTAAGTGAATGCTGGGATTACAGGTATGTGCCACCATACCTGGCTCCAGCCTTGGATTCTGAAAGCATGCTAAGACTAGATGTCCTTGCGATGTGGCTCTCAATGAACTTAAACAGGTTTGGTGGTTGATTATGTTATGCTTCAGTAATGAATAATCCCCAAATATCTGTGATTTCAGATGAGATTTATTTTTAAATTATCTTACATGACCCACCGTGGGTCAGAGGGTCTCAGGCCCAGGCAGGCAGAATAACTACCATCTTGAATGTTGTTGGTCCTTAGGTCAAAGGGACAGAGAACTCTGAAGGGTCTAGCACTGAAAATGAAATGCTTGGACCAGAAGAGTTTCAAGTCACTCCTGCTGACAAGTCATTGGCTAGCACCAGTCCCCGCCCACTAAAATCCACTGGGAACCACAGTCCTCCTACGTCCCCAGTGAGATGGTAGAGCCCGAAATATTTGGCAAGCCATTATTATTGTTGTTTACTAAAACCAAAGATCTGCACTCCCAGCCTCTTTGAGTCCCCATTCCAGCGCTTGCAGTCCAATAGCTCTCCTCACCTGACTGGCAATAAAAAGTCCTTACAGTGCCCTCTAGCGGTAATTTGAGCAACTACTTTAGTGCGTAAGCAAAAGTAATTTTTAAACTTTGGAGCAGAATTTCATCATCAGAGCCAAATAATAGCCTTAATGGTCCAGCTTGCCTCTCTTTGTAGACCTCATTAAAACATTCAGGGTAAGACCTCAGATGCCTCAAGACCTTCCCTGGGGCTGTGGAATTTATCTTATCTTCTTTGCAAGAGTTTCAAATTTTCAAGTATTTAAGGAACTTTCATAAGAACCCAGTATTTTTTTTTTGAACCCAGTATTTTTTAAGCTGCAGACAGCTTTTATTGCATAGAAACTTTCGATCTGTCTCCAATAACTTTTTTCTTTTTATAAAACATATGCATATTCATAGAGTTGAAGCCCAAACCATTATGTAATTCCTGAATCTTATATGTGAACTCGCCTAGAATAACGATTCTTAATTACAAGAATACCAGAGAGGAGCTGCTACTGAAGGAATCACAATTTCATGTTCCCGGTTTCCTATTATGGTTTGCCAGCGTAGCCCATAGACACCTGGCTACAGTGTTTCTGTATAATTGGTTTCCCCTGTAATTTCTGTATAATTTGTTTCCCTTGTAATTCTGTGTATTTTATACATTTAAAAACATTAAACTGAGAGGGCGTCCAAAATGTTAACAGTCTGCTAAAGAGTTACTTGGAATGTTAACTCTAAGACAAGTTGTATCACTGTGAGGAAATATTTTAAGTCCCACCATAGGATGGTGCTATTGCTTTAAGAGTAAAGAAGAGAAAGGTGAAACTAGTTGAACAGGAATATAAGTTACTTTAGAGAAGCTGGAGGAATGATGGTGGTGATGTGGCCACAGAAAATTACAATAGCTTTATATCTTAAGTGTAAGTAAAATATTCCTAGCAGATAAAATGAAACTCCATTAACTAAGATATCATGGTCTAGTATATAAAATATAATTGATAATGAGTTTTACTATTTTAAAGAACTATATAAAATAATAACATGGAGTTTTGAGGACTTGTCAGCCAACTAATTCCCTAAGCATTTATTCTAAACAAGATTATGGATTTTTCTTCAATATACAGATGGCCAAGTGTGTTATCATTTCTCTTGCCCATGTTGTTAGGGTTTAATTTTTCTTATTAGCTCCCCCCTGGGCTTTTGTATGTAAACATACTTCACATGCACTGAATTCCATCCTGGTAGGACCATGATGAGAAGCACACGGCAAGTTCACAAATGGAAGACACGGCTTGGTATGGTGAGTAGCTTGTAATCCCGGCTCATCAGCAAAGAACTTGTCTAACATATGTGAGGCCCTGGGTCTAATCACTAGTACTGGACGGGAGGTGTAGCTCAGCGGTACAGCACCTTGCTTGGCAAGCGCAAAGTCCTGAGTTCCATTCCCAGTCCCCCCTGCCAAAAGGAAGCATTTCTAACCACTAGTACTGGGGGGGAAAAAGCAGAACAAACAATTCTGTAATAGGAACGAGTAATCAGATGATGGAAATTGTACAAAGAACAACAGAATCTATGTAATACAGACCTGGTTATACTGGCAAATGCAACATATACTTACAGATGAAATAATTCCCTTTGAAAGAATCTGAGTGGGAAGCTGGTAGCAAACAAGTCAGTAGAGGTGCAGAAGATGACCATATGATAATTGTTAAGTAATGGAGCTAGGTAAATGGGAGATCCTTATACAACCTCTGCATTTTTGTATAAAGTTGAAATGTTACATTAAAAATTGATGTATACATAAAATAACAATTCAAAAAGGGCTAGATTTTTGGTGATCAGAGTCAGGTTTGTGGGAATGCATGCCAAGCCCACAGAGTCTATGGAAAGGAAGGATGAAAGCACTGTAGAAGAGATTGTAGGACGCAGGAGGTGAATAAACTGGAGGAAAGTGAGCTATGAGTCATGTTGGTCCTCAACTTTTTTCACCGAGAAAACTTTTTTGCAGCATTTTTCTATCAGCTGTAAAATTCATTTTTTATAAAACTTAAACTTTCATGGCCTTTTTTTAGGGGTGGGTAAGTTTGGGGTAAGGGGATGGAAAAAAATCAACAAAGAATCAAATGTTAGGAAAGACAAGAGACTCCCTTAAACATTTTTAGGTAGAAGGGGCAAGGAAAAGCTCACCTTTCCTATTATTATTGTAAATTCTTCATGTCTTTATTTATTCATTTATTTATTTTCTAATTGTTTGGTCTTTTTGAGACAGGGTCTTGCTATGCAGATCAGGCTGACCTTGAGCTCACTTTGTAGCCCAGGCTGGTCTTGAACTCGCAACAATCCTCCTGCCTCAGCCTCCCAAGTGCTGGGATTACAGGCATGCATTACCATGCCCAGCTCTTCATGTCTTTAAGAAGAGAATACTTACTAGTTTCTTTTTCATTAACTATGGTTCACTTGAAGATATTGTTTAAGAAATTTATTTTATGTCCACTGACAAAAGAAAAATTTCCCAGAATGTTACAAATATATGTCTATCATATTCAATATTTTTGAAAGGGTTAATAAAAGACTTTTCTATCTACAAATGCCTCAGTTTATCCTCTGCCCACAAGAGAAAACATTTTTGGATTGACATTTCCTAGTGTTCAGAAAATCCTCCATGTTTTACTTTTCGCAAAATAACATTTCAGTTAATATTTCCTATTTTTAGTTTTACAAGCACAAGTAGGAATCACAACTTGCATTTCACCAATATAACAGTATTACTCTATTCCTTTGCATAAAAGAAATTATTAATGGTAATTCAATACATTTCTCTAAGCCTAAGAATACCTGTAACCCAATTAATGATGCAGTCTTTATCTTACTGATAAAGGGAATTTTTTTCTCCCACACCCTGCCTGCTATTATGGTTTACCCAGAGGTTGGAGTCAAGAAGAAGCAAGATATGACTTAGATGAATCAGAATGTGACCTTCTGGCTCCAGACAGTCTCAGAATACAGACTGAGGAGCAATAAGGGCTGAGGATCAAGTGGCCTAGTCTCCCCTCTCTGAGCTTTGGCCAGAGTGGGGATACCCAAGGTGGAGGGCTTTGCTCATCTTACATTTGCAGTACCAGAGGTAGCTTGTACATTAACCTGAGAACAGCCTTGGGAAAGATCTTTGTGGCAGGTCCTCATTGCAGAGAGTATGGGTGTGAGTTCAGCTTTCTTGATCTGCCCTTGGGTCTAGGTGACAGATGGAAATTTCTTGAATGTCCCTGAAAGGACTTGAGGAGGTGGGCAGTTTAAGAGCAAGGTGTGGTCCTGGGAACAGAAGCGATTGTAAGAAACAGGAATTTGGCTTACGTAGAATGAATGGACACTAAGGGGAGAGTTATCCTAGTAAGCATAAGTTCAAAGAGAAGGTCAAGGCAGGACCAATTATGAACTACCACAGGGCCACGAGCACTGAAACAACAAAGACATAGTAAATGCATGACATTTCAACAGGAATGTGAAATTTTACTCCATGAGCTCCCTCAGCTCATGTGACAATCTTTAAGAAATAGCACAAGTGTCCTTTTGTTTCTTTTTCTTTTTTTGCTCCTTCTTCCATCTTGTTAAAAATGTGGATGTGTTGGGGCTGGGGATTTAGCTCAGCGGCAAAAGCGCCTGCCTGGCAAGCGCAAGGTCGTGAGTTCGGTTCCTGGTACCGGAGAAAAACAAAACAAAACAAAAAAAAAAATGTGAATGTGATCTTGGACAATGAGAGCAGATCTACAGAGTGGAGCAAGATAATACAGAGAATCTGGTCCCTGCACCATACCACTGTGTACCAACCATACCATCTCTGTATCTCTGATACAGACTTTGGCTTGGGAGGAAGAAATTTGTCTGCTATTTAAATCATTATTTGGTAGCTGATCTCCTGAGTCTGCACCTAATTGAACAAATACTATATATCAGGTGGAGTTTCTAGGATGCAGACTGAAGTGAAGACTTATATGCAGAACTGTATGAGGGGATACTGTTGGAATACCAGCTTGGAAGAGGAGCCAGGGTTGGGCAGAAGGAGATGAGCTGTGATATAAACACAGCAAAACCTCACCTGACCCCACAAAGAACTCTGATGCTAGCACAGCCATTCAGAGTTGTCCCAAATAGGGGAATGGTAATCTGTTTGCTTATATCCTCCTTCAGTATGGGCTGCCTCCAGAGAAGGGAATATGACTGTAGTTGAGGCAGATGTCAACAGTCAAGGAGTGAAAACAGATAACAGCTGAGATCTGTCAGCTAGCAGCATTTACAACAGTTCAGAGAATACATCTTCTATTCCTGGAGAGGGATCAAGATAGCACAGCAGTTTCCACCCTACTACTCATGTCTCTCTTTTAAGATAGTGTGATTTATCTGATGCTTCATGATGTTATCTATCCATTATAATGTTTTCAATCACAAGTTACAGAATGCCTAACTTTAACATAAAGGGATGGCTTGCAGAAAAGTATCTTAAAGTCAGCCACATTTGAGTGTCAATGACGTAGTTGAGCATATTTACCTTTTTGGAAATAATAAGGTCTTAAACCAAAGACATGAATCTCAAGGCATGAGTCAGTTACTTCACAGGGACAGAAGAAATGGTTGTGAAGAAATTTTTACCTTCTCAGAGACCAACTTGTAGTTGTAAACCATTGCAACATACATGAGTCCTGTGGGTGGTCAGCTATCGTGATAAGGAGACATAGTCAGGAGGCTTAGTGAGACTGACATTCTCATCTTCCAGATCTGTAGCACCGTGTTCCTGCCCTGCCAAGAATATTGTTTATCTGTATCTTCTAGCTCCTGATGTGAAACATTCGTTCCTATTTTCATTATTAGTGGTCACCGCATCAAATAGTGTGGGGGAACCACTCAGACTGCTTCAAATTCAGGGCTGTCTAAGAACACCTGAGGATGTGACCCTGCTTCTTTAGTGTAAATGCACAGCAAGATACAGTTATATAACCATGACTTAACACAAGTAAATGTGCATGCACTGGTTACAGCACTATGTAAGAATGTAAATATGAGATAACAACTTGTATAAGAATTATACAATAAAGATACAGGCATCCCTTGTGCTCATGTTCTACTCATGCTGCCTGCAACATGTTGCTAATGTCTTATACATGTGCATAATTAACCTGGGGACCTCACCTGTGAAAATCTCCCTCGAGCCCCCCACAGGGGCCGCCAACTGGCATAATTGGCAGGACGTTGAGATAAGTGGTCCTGTGGTGGCTGTGGAAACAGTGCCTGAAGGTGAGGGAGAGCCCCAGGGAATGGCTGATAAGTGACCCCAGCCTTGCCAGGGCTATATGTAGCCACCTTCTTGGCATCTTGGAAGGCGCCTGAGGGCCAGGAAAAAGTCTGTCTGGAGCCCAATGATGTCTTGCAAGCCTTGGAAGCAACAGACAGACAAACTCCTCCCCCTCACTGTGAAACAGTGGGCTGGTAGCTTGGCTGTTCTTCACTATCTTCTGCTGCGTAAGAGGCAGGAGGCTTTGTAGTAGGCCAGCTGCAACAGATAGAGGAGGACACTGCGCAATGGCTGGCTGCTCATGTTGCAAGGCATGGGAAGCACTGCCTCCTCCAGAAATGTCCTCAGAAGCATAAAGCATCATGTCCAAGAAAAGCCCCAGTAAAATCCCCTGTATTTGCATGGTAGGCCAGCCATTCATCAAAAAGTGGAAGTAGAGGAACACTTAGCCCGGGAAGGAGCACTGGAAGGGCTGCCTGCTTCTATCTGGCACATGACCTATATAGCCACAGAGCTGTGGGAGCTAGCAAAACAATTGAAGCAGAAGGTGGGTGAAAGAGTGCCCTCATGGCTGCTACAGCTGTGGGACAATGAGGCCGATAACATGCAGTTAAACCCACAGGAGATGTTCCAAACAGCTGACATAACCAACATCCACTCTATGAGATGGGTTCTGCAGGATGTGCAGAGGATGGACCCGGATGCAGTTAATCAGACTGTGATAAATTGGTTGATGGCAGGAGCTTGCTTGGTTTGGGAGAATCCAGGTGGCCTGCCAGAGCAAGTCACTAAATGGACAACCTATCAGATTTGATAACTGTGCACCATGAAATGGGCACAGGGCACCTGGCCAAGGGCCCCAACTGCCTGCATGAGGGGTATGGTGAAAGGATAAAATAAGAAACAGAGACAAATTTAGTAATATATGAAGTGGGGCTGGGAGGTCAGTGCCTCAGGATAAGCAGAGACAAAGACACCCCACACCAGCCACTACTGACTGGGTGTATACAGTGATGGGACGGGCTAACAGAAGATTCAAATTCAGCAGAAGACTCAGCGGTCGATGACTCCGTGGGCAATGGATAATCCCAGGATGGCTCGAGAGGGGAGATGACCCCACGCTAAGAAAGATCTTGCCCTGCAGGGATTTTGTAATCTTAGTGGTTTTAGTTTAGTCTTGGTGAGAGAGGATGACCCATCCCTAAAGAGTTAATGGGAAATCTCAAAAGGGTAATGCCAATAATCCCAAGCCTCCATTCATCCCTTAGGGAAGCATGCAAAATTAGTCATTGTGAATTTATGGTCCCCAACAGGAACGCGGCAAATGACGTTCTCACTGAGGACACGATCCTGGCAACGGGGCCAGCTGGCACGGTCGGAGCAGTGGCAGCCCTTCTAGCTCCCTTTACAGATTTGCCCAATACACACAGTTGTGGAAGCCTTGGCCACGCTAGGAGATGTGGAAGTAAATCACCAAGGTAAGAGATCTGTAAAAGCTATACCAGCAAAGGAGAGAAAGAAGGCGGGCTCTGGACAAGTGGGGCCAGCCCCCCAAGGACAGGCTGTGCGACCGCCGAAGGTTGGTTAGTGCCAGATCTGGATGGACCTGCTGGCTGCTGACCTAGCCACAGACCAATTAGACACGCGGCCTTTGGATGTGCTGCTGACTCTGTGGGGGCAGTTACACCCTAGCAGCAACACTGGCTGATGGGTCAGGGCCAGCAGGCCAAAGCCACCCCAGTGAAACCAGAAAAAGTGACACTGGCCTCCTTTTGCTCCAGTTAAGACACAAGCCAAGGTACCTGGATTTGTGGGACCCAGGAGACTGGAGGCCACATGTGGAGTTGGCTATTTACTGGTTTCCTAAAATGTGCAGTGTGTACTAGCATTGGTGGATACTGGGGCTGAGTCAGTGATAATATGTGGCAACCCAGACCTTTTTACAGGACCAACTGCATGTATAGCAGGGTGTGGAGGTCACTGATCACAGTCCAGAAGGCCCAGGTGACTTTGGTATCACTTTCTTGTGCCCATGCCTGTATGATGCGTATGTCTCCCCAGTTACTGACTGCATACTGGGGCTGGACATACTGACTTGTGCTTGGCTCAACACCAGGCAAGGAGAATGCAATTGCAAATTCAGGTGGTCAAAACCATAGTCCAAGTCCACCAACGCCACACACTGCTGACTCTCCCATAGGCCACTTGGATTGTAGGCATGAAGCAGTACCAGCTGCCTGGAGGTCATGAAGCAATGGGATAGATTGTCTTGAAATTGGAAAAAGCAGGGATGATACTCCCTGAAGAACTTTTCAGTATGGCCTGTGCCGAAGTCAGAGAGGTCATAGTGAATGACTATACAGTCTCACTCACGGGACCAATCTGCCTTTAGCTGGGAAGGCAGACCATGGACCTTCCAGATGTTGCCACAGGGCAATTTGTATAGCCCTACTTTATGTCATGGCCTGGTGGCCTAGGACCTGGCCACCTGGGCCAAGCCACAGTCTGTGTCACTGTTGTATTGCATTGATATTATGTCAACCTCTGATTGCCTTGCTGATTTGAAAGCCATTGTGCACAATTTGAGGGAAGCTTTTCTGACATGGAGGTGGGCCATGGGTAAAGACAAGGTCCGGGGAACTGGTTTGTCTGTCAAATTCTTGGGTGTTACATGGTTGAGTAAGACCAGACCCACGACAGTGTTCCAAGTACAGGTGTATGTGGGCTTGCTAGGTTTTTGGCAGATGTACCACACCTAGATGTCCCCCTGTGCCCTTTGTACCAGATGGCCAGAAGGGGTACAACATAGCACTGGCAGGTGCAGTGGACGCTCCTTATTGCATAGATGCAGCAGAAGCTGATTTTCAGAACTCAAAGTGGGCTTTTGCATAGGTGCAAGCCCAATGAGTCATGGACCCTAACCTGTCATTTATCCTGTCAATGTGGGTGATCATGAGTTTGGCTGGGGCCTATGGCAAAAATGGGAAACTGAAGGCCCCTGTTGGGTTTTGGTCAGGGTTGTGGAAGAGATCTGAGAGCTGGACTTCCCTGACTGAGAAACAGTAATGGTGTATGCTGCTCTGTGTGCCTTTGAGAAATCACGGGACAGATAGAGGGCTGGATACAGACATGAACAGCTTGTCCTAGGAGTGGGGTGGCCCATGCTCCCTCTTTTACATATTGGGGGACATATCTCTAATCACTGAACTGGCAATGGTTTTGGGGCCTGTGTTGTACATGGCCCAGGACCCATCCAAGAGGATGATCTATAGGAAATTACCCCTAGTCCCTACACAAAAGAGAAAGAGGACCTCAAGCTGATGCTGGATAAACTGGTGGGTCTAGTCATGACCCAACCCTGTGATGGACAGTGTCATTATCTAGCCCAGTATGGAAGTACTCTGGTTTGAAACCAGAACAGGCAGGCCAAGCCAATGGTCAGAGTTGTGGACAATGTGATTCCTTGTGATGCATGAAAAAGGCCCCCTACATACGTGCACAAACAGTTGGGCCATCTTGAGGGGCCTAATGTTCTGGTTGCTGGCCTGGGTAGCTCAGAAGTGACCCATAGGGCACATCCCTTGTGGGGTGCCGACCTATGGTGAGACATATGAAAGCATGGCCAAAAAGCTGACCATGTAGGGTATACAGTGCAGGACATAAGCCCCTCTTCTCACAGGGAAATGATTTAGCAGATGCCTTGACTAGGCATTGCAATGGTTGACCACTAGGAATACTATCTGACCAGAAAAATTGACTGCTGATGCCACTAGGAATAGCATCTGACCAGGGACAATGACCATAGACCTAGCCCTCCAATTTGAAGCCCTTGTTCAGCATATGGCCCAGGTCTTAAATGTTACATACCAGACTTATAGATGAAACTGCTGAAATGAAAAAAGTGGTTTTGCAAAACTATATAGTTCTTGATTTGTTAACTACAGGTACTTGTACCCTGTTACATATAGAATGTTACATCTATATATCCCCAATCTTTGAGGGGGTGGGATGTGGAGAACCACTCAGACTGCTTCAAAGCTCAGGGGTGTCTAAGGATACCTGAGGATGTGACCTTGCTTGTCTAGCACAAGTGCACAGTGGAATACAATTATGTAACCATGACTTTGCACAAGTCAACACATGTGCTGGTTACAGCACTATGTAAGAATGTAAATATGAGGTAACAACCTGTATAAGAATTATGCAATAAAGATGCAGGCAGCTCTTGCACCCTTGCACTCTGCTCTATGATGCGTGCTGTTGTTGCTGACGACTTGCACATGAGCATTGTTTAACCTGAAGACCTCACCCATGAAAATTTCTCTTGGGGTCCCTGAGTGGGCTGCTAAGTAGTCTCTCCCACTTTATTAATTTTTCTACATTTTGTGTACCACCACCTCTATATATAAAAACTAGAAAACTTACATAGTAAGTCCCTGAGAGCAAGAGTACAAATACATGACCTATATCTCACTGGTCATATGTGTCTACATATGACTCAGATTTCTCAAAATGTAGTATGAAATTGCCACAAATAGCAGGACTCCTTAAGCATCCTAGGTGCTAAATGGCAATGACAGTGATGTACTTACAAAAACTTCCCCTTCCACCCAAAGTGTATTATCTTGGGCTGTGTGGCCTGGTAGTTTGACCTCTGATCCCTCAGGGAAGTCTGTGAGCTACCAGTTATACTAGTTATCTTTCAAAAAATCCCTTCCCCTCTCTCATTCTTTCTGTCTTTTGTTTAAAGTAGCTAGAGAGAACTCTATTGTTGACAGCTAAGATCCTTAAATAATATACCCCTAAAAGGCAAATGCAATCAACAAAGAGCCATGTCAGCCAACTTCCACATTACATATATTAATGACACTCTGGAACTTTCACTTGTTAATATCATGACTTCAGCTTCAAAACTATAGCCTTAAATTTGCATCTATGTTACATTAACTTTCTCTTTTCCCTAGAGAAATGAAGAGTATTAACTTAATGACATCAGCCAGTGGTCCATGCCATGGTGAAAGTGATTTTTCAGGGTACCCAGAGGATATGCTTCAGATTCAGAGCAAAACTCTGACAGTATGAGATAGCTTTGCTTTCTTTTTCTTTTGCTTCTGATCTGTTTTGTTTTTAAGGTAGATGAAATAGCTAACAGAACCTTCAAAGATAAGGCTTATTACAAGATGAAAACTTCAGCTATGGCTCTGTTATGGTTTGTGTCTGTGTGTCCCCCCAAAGCCTCATGCGGTCATGGGGCAGGCTTTTAGAGTTTGACTGATTATGAGTGTGAGAGCTACACCAGTCCTGGGGTGAATAGTTTGCATATGTAAGGGAGAGGAAGAGGCTGCTTGCGGCCATTCCTCCCTTTTGGTGCTTGTTGCTTTGGGTGTGTTCTGCTGCCATGAGCTGTAGCCCTCTGCCATGTGCCATTCTGCTTTGTAACCTGCCAAGTATGGACTAAAACCTCCACAAACTGTAAGCGAAATAAACCTTTCCTTCCTTAATTTTGGGCATCAGGTATTTTGTCCCAGCAACGAGAGAAAAGTAACCAAGACAGACTCTACCTTAAAAAATCTTAACCACTAAAAATGTAATTTATGGTCAAAACCAGTTATGAAGGACTTGACCACAGCTCCCCTCCAACAATACAGTATTTCTCTGAAATGGTTTCAACTTTCACAATACCAATTATTACTTCTGTCCTGACACACAGCCTGGAGGGAGTCTCAAAACTCTCACTTTTGCAGGATTCAACTGAGATTGATTTTGAGATTTGCCCAAAATAGTCTATCAAGAATATTTTCTGAAGTCTTTCCTTTTCAACACCACTTTAAAAGTGATATTGTGAACATTCTCCAATGGCACATGCTTTTGCTGCTGTGGTTACACAAGTACACAGAACTGTAGCCCTTGGGAATGCCTTAGACCTACTCTTGATACATGGAAGCCCTGGGGTGAAGAAAAGGGTCAGACACTCAAAATTTTGAAGAGATCTCAGAGAATCAGGTTAACATGTTTTTAGTTTTACTTTTTATAAACTTTGGTTGGAAGTCCTATAAAAATATGAACATAATTTTTAGGTAATAATTCTGTATAAGATTGCCAGTGAAGAACTTTCATAGAGGTACCCACATTTATGATCTGCAGAAGACTGAATTAATGGCTAAAATTCTTCATCCTTTACTATGTCCATGCCCCAACATTGTTGCCTAACTTTGTAATTTCAACCTCTAAACCAGGGTTTGTCAATCTCAGCACAACTGACATTTTGTTGCTAAGTAGTTCTGTTGGAAAGCTGACCCCTGTATTATAGGATGTTTATCAGCATCTCTGGCTTCTATCTAGTAGCTCTTAGTGTCATTTCTTATCATCCATAGCTGTAAAAATTTGAATTTGCCTGTAGACATTGCCAATGTCCTCATATTGTAGCAGAAAATGCACCCCTTGTCAGTATACTCAGTTTCTGTAGTTGCCCAGGTAACAGGTCCTGTTACAGTTCCTGTTACTTCTGTTTCTTCAAAATGGCTGGTCACCGTGATGCATAGCTGTTCATTATGATGCATATTGTAAGAACCAATCCAAGACAGCCAAGTAGTCTGCCTCTGTACTTCCCCTTTCACCTCCATAAAAGCCTCCCTCTCTAAGCCTTTGAGGCCTGATATTTTGGGAATGATCCTGATCAGTGCCCATTGATGCAAAATAAATCTGCCTCCAAATCCTGGATGATGGTTTTGGTGTTTCTGTTTGCGATTGCATCAAAAGAGACAGAATCACCTCTAATTAAAAACTACCACTCTAAAGCTGGTTAGTTTTCACACTGCCTTTGGCTTAATCAATCTTTCTTGGTCAAGAAGAAGCTTGAATATTGAAATTTGTTCTCTTGTGCCTCTTCCATCACCATGAGAAGAATATTTACAGAGTCACTACTTCTCTTTCAGCCTGGGCCCTAAAATGAGACACGGCCACCTCAGCTGATTCAAAGAGGTGTGAATAAGAGCTGCCTTGGCTGTTATAGGCTGAAACTACAATTGCTTTCTCTAACCTTAAACACTTGCAAAATAGATGATATTGTACAAAACTGGGTTTGTTTTGTTTTGTTTTGTTTGTGGAGACAGCACCTTGATATATAGTCCAGGCTGGACTTGAACTCATGATCTTCCTGTTTTGACCTCCTGAGTATTAGAATTGCAAGTGTGTGGGATCACTGAGGTTTTACGGTTTACTATGCAGCAAAAGCTAACTGGTACAAACCCCTTAGTCAAAGTAGTTTATCCAACTCTTAACTATATTGAGTTTGGTTCTCCAGTTGATTACTGTATATTGAGATTTATAACCTGCTTCTTTCTTCTGAAGGTAGCTAATCCTCTGTGTCAGGGATGCTTCTGTTTCATGTCAGTCTAATCCAGCTTTTCTAATAGCTACTCACAGCCACTTGACCATCTATTTAAGGAGAATTTAGGTGAAACTGCTTTTTAGTATTAAGTGTTATAGAACTTTGTCATAGCTTTGACTTACAAATATTTTCTCCCAATCTGCTACTTTTTCTGTTTATTAAATAGCACCTTTGATAAGCAAAAAACATAAATGTGATTGAATCTAATCTATTTTTTATGGTCAGTGCCTTTTTGTTCTAAGAAATCTTTGCTTAGATTGCTACAAGAGTCTCCTGTGTTTTCTTTATGGTTTGAGCTTTAATGTTTAGCTTTTATAGTTTAGCTTCATAGTTTTATCTGTTATATTAGAATTATGATCTCTATAGAATGAACTATTATAAATCATGTGAATTGAAGTCAATATAATTTTCACCTATGTAAATACTCCTGTTTAATAAATTTTACTAAAACATTTCATGTAATTGTAAAAACCAGGACACTAAGATAGATAGATAGATAGATAGAGAGAGAGAGAGAGAGATGATAGATATAGATAGATATAGATAGATATATTAGGCTCAGAACCATTTTTTAAAGCTTAGAGATAAAATTGGAAATAATTACAGACTAATTAGAAGACCTTATCAGTGGTATGATTTTAGATGATTTTTTCTTCTTTAATTCAAAGTACTCAGCTATTTATTGTTCAGCAACTAGTCAGGTTGCTGGGTGCTTTGATTTAATTCCAGGTGCTGTGCAAATGTCAAGGACCTCTGAGGTGTTCCCTATGGAAACTGGAGTTAAGATTAAGGCAGGCCGAAGCCCTCTATTATGCCTATCAAATTTCTGGGAAGTTCACCTTATGTTCAGTCACAGCTTGAACATTCAAAATCTGACAGCAAAGAAAAAGGAGTAAATCCATTCCCCAGAAGATATTTTAATTGAAATTTCAGTTGATGAAAGGGAATAGTGTAATTTGGTAACTCCTGTTTACTTCTTCTGAATTTCTGAAGCCTGGAGCCATGAAATACATGACGAAAACTTTGTTTTCACACAAGGGTGCAACTAAGAATATTTCACAATGGGATACAGTGTCCCATTGCTCTGCCTATGCATTATTCCTTTTTCAATTAAACTTCCTGGCTTACCCTTACATAACTAATCCTTATCTCAGTGGGTTGTCTCTACTCCCCACTTACTCCACCTAGATCTTTGCTCCTTCTCTTCTTAGACTACATAGTTAAGTACTTGTAGTAGGTTTGTTCCATTACCATGACTTTCTGCCCTCCAACTGTTTCCTTCCAGAAAATGTGCTACAAGGCCATCTAATATTGGCACCTGTCATATTATGGCCAGGAAATAAATGGGACTGGAGATGAGATGGGAAGGAGAATTAGTTAAAAAACAACAACAACAAAAAAAAAAGTGAACAAACAAGACAAAACAAAAAACAAACAGAACTGCAATTCTATAGAAAATGTGATGAGGCAGAACAGCTTGGTTTCAGAAAAGATCATGTTTCAAATACTTTAATCTGGGACCATGAGAACAAAGCATAGCTTTAATGAGATCAGGTAGGAAAAGCAGGATATCACATAAGGGTGAGTCATATGGTAAGATGGGTCCAAGAAAGCAAGGAACAACTATTTCAAACAAGACCCATACATGAGGGTTGGGGATATAGCTCAGTGGCATAAGCGCCTGCCTGGCAAGCGCAAGGTTGTGAGTTCGATCCCCAGTACTGCAAAAAAAAAAAAAAAAAAAAAAGACCCATACATGTACATGTATAGGCATTGAGGAATACTGACATGAATTGACAAATAAAGCAAAAATCGGGAGGGATAGGGGAATAAATTGTCAACTAGACAAAATTCCCACATCAATAAAAGTCATTCACAGTGCTCTCAGCTTTGTGAATTTATAGTCATAAAATAGCTCAAAGACAGTCAAAGCACGAGGCTTCTAGAATCAGGTTACTTGGGAGGAAGGGATGGTTCAACATACAGAAATCAATAAATGTAATACACTATATTAACAGAGCCAATGACAAAAATCATATGATCATCTCAAAAGATGCAGAAAAAGGATTTGACAAAGTCCAATGCCCTTTAATGATAAAAACACTACAGAAAATGAGAATAGATGACCTTTATCTCAATCTAATAAAAGCCATCCATGACAAACCAATAGCCAGCATCATACTGACTGGACAAAAACTGAAAGCTTTCTCTCTAAAATCAGGAACAAGATGAGGATGTCCAGTGTCATTACTCTTATCCCTTATACTTCTGGAAATATTAGCCTGAGCAATTAGACAAGAGGGAGAAATAAAAGGAATATGAATAGAAAAGGAAAACGTTAAATTATCATTATTTGCAGATGACATGATACTCTACATAGAAGACCCCAAAAGCTCCAGCAAAAGACTTCTAAATTTAATGCCCAAATTCAGTAGTGTAGCAGGATACAAAGTCAATACTCTAAAATCAACAGCTTTCCTGTATGAGACAGAAATTAGGGGAAAAAAACCTTTCACAGTAGGATCCAAAAAAAAAAAAAAGAAATACCTAGGAATCAATCTAGTTAAGGAAGTAAAAGACCTCTACACTGAAAACTACAATGAAATCTCTGAAAAAGGAGATTGAACAGGATGTCAGAAAATGGAAAGATGTCTCTTGTTCTTGGGTAGGAAGAACCAATATAGTGAAAATAGCAATACTTCCAAAATTGCTATGCAGATTTAATGCAATCTTGATGAAAATTCAAACAGCATATCTCACTGAACTAGAGAAAACAATACTAAAGTTCACTCATAACCAAAAGAGATCTAGAATAGCAAAGGGAATTCTGAGGAACAAAAGCAGACCAGGAGGAAAAATAAGTAAATAAATAAATATTTCTATGGCTTTTGCCAATGGTGTTAACCAGAGGAGCAGGGGTCAATGCACCTAGCATCAAAAGCAGATCAGAAGGAATCACAATCCCTCACTTGAAAGTATACTACAAAGCTACTGTGATAAAAACAGCATGATACTGGCAAAAAACAGACCCAAGGATCAATGGAATAAAACAGAAGATGCAGAAACAACTCCAGACATATTCAGCCACCTTATCTTAAAAAGAGATCATATTTTTAAGTTAACTAAATGGGATAAACATGTAAATATCACATTGTCTCTCTGGTATGAGAAACTGGAAGTGTAAATAAGAACCAAAATGTATAATAGATACTCTGAAATAGGAAGAAATTAATCCAATGGAAAGGAGAACTAGGGAGAGGGAAGTGGGAAAGAAAGGTAAAAAATGAGAAAAGAAGGACAAAATTGAAATGAAGCTTTATAAATGAGGGGAAGAGAGGTTGAAGGGAGGGGAGGAGTATGGGAAATAAAAGAAGAATCCAGATATATCATGTACAGGTACAAATTCCTATGATGAATATGAACATTATGTATATTTAAAGTGTACCAATAAATTTAATAACATAAATAAGTAGGAAAAACGCAAAATGTCTGAGCAATGAAGGGAGAGAGGTAACCCTTACTTTTAGAGGGGTAAACTTTAATTTATCTTCACCTTGAGGTGGTGAAAACCTGGATGTGAAGACGACTGTGTTAACACTAGGAATGATTAACAAATACACAAACACAAATAATATGAGTCAGTAAAAAAGGGAGGAGATGAATTGAGACTGGTTAGATTGAGGAAAAGTAGGATATCATATAAAGTTGAGTCATGTAGGGAAGATTATGAAAGATTGCAGTGTCTGGTTATGTTAGTGCTTTTCCTTCCAAGTTACCTGATTCTAGAAGCCTAGTGCTTTCACTGTCTTTGAGCTATTTTATGACTATAAATTCAGAAAGCTGAGAGCCCTGTGAATGACTTTTATTGATGTGCCAGGGAATTTGGTCTAGTTGACAATTTATTTCCCTATCCCTCCAGATTTTTGCTTTATTTGTCAATTCATTTCAGTATTCCTCAATGCCTATACGTGTACATGCATGAGTCTTGTTTGAAATAGTTGTTCCTTGCTTTCTTAGACCCATCTTACCATATTGACTCACCCTTATGTGATATCCTGCTTTTCCTACCTGATCTCATTAAAGCTATGCTTTGTTCTCATGGTCCCAGATTAAAGTATTTGAAACATGATCTTTTCTGAAACCAAGCTGTTGTGCCTCATCACATTTTCTATAGAATTGCAGTTCTGTTTGTTTTTTGTTTTGTCTTGTTTGTTCACTTTTTTTTTTGTTGTTGTTGTTTTTTAACTAATTCTCCTTCCCATCTTATCTCCAATCCCATTTATTTCCTGGCTATAATATGACAGGTGCCAATATTAGATGGCCTTGTAGCACATTTTCTGGAAGCTAGCACTGTCTAGCAGGAAACAGAAATTACCATATTATTTTAATTCTACTTTTTAAAATTGACAGATAATAGTTGTATACATTTATGGGATCACTGTGCTGTTTTGATATATGTATGCACTGTGGAATGATCAAATTGGGTTAACTGACCAATAGGTCATCACAAATATTTATCATTTCTTTGTGATGAATTACTTAAAATCCTCTCTGTTAGATATTTTGGAATATATGTTATTATTTACTAGTCACTGCACTGTGCTAAAAGAACACCAGAATTTATTCCTCCTATCTATCTGGTACTTTGCCTGTTGACAAACATCTCATATTTCCTGGTCCATCCTCCTCTCCCACAGCATTGGGTAACCACCATTCTAGTCTCTATTTTTGATTTCAGCTTTCTAAAATTCTCCATATTAGTGAGATCATGTATTTGTCTCTCTGTATCTGGCTTATTTCACTCACATAATGTCCTACAGGTTCATTCGCTTTGTCAGAAATAACAGAATCTCCTGCTTTCCTTTTTTAAAAGGATGAATAGTATTCCACTGAACTGTATATATAAATCACATTTTTAAAAATATTGATTTCTCCATTGATGGGCACTTAGGTTGCTTTTACACTTGGTTATTGTGGATAATGCTATAATTAACACACGAGTACAGACATCTCTTTGACATATTGGTTTCAGTAGATGCACTGTTGTGGCTGCCTCAATGTCCTGAATTGATTAAAAACATTCATGGTAATTTTGACTTTGGGGAAGAGTCAGACGTTGCCCAGTAGCAGATCTCATGAATAATGTAGGTGAGGACACACCGTAATGTTTTATAAGCTGGCCTTTCCCTTGAATGACATTCATCAGTAGCATTTATTCTATTTTCACTATACCTTGTAAAGACACTTGGACTTTCAGAACTCCTTCAGAAAGTGACTAGAATGATGGGGTAAGTGTGTTTAAAGTGGTGGAGAGTACTCTGAGAGGAATTAATCTCATGTGTCTCACTGATCATGCAATGATGAAACCAGTCAAATTTTAAGATCTGCTAGACAGATTGGTAAACCGGAGACCTAGGAAAGCTGGTGCAACAAAAGCAGACCACCTCAGTGTCCCCTGTCCACACAAAGGATGGCACAGCCTGGCGGCATTTTTTCCTGACACACACAAAGGGCAAGTGACCAGGGAGCTATGCCTTCTCCTCACCTGCCCATTCATTTTCAGGCTCTGAGCAGATAAACAGCAACCCCTACTTGTGTTGAAAGTCTTTAATATTGGACTCCAAGAACACCTGAGTTACCACTGGGAGCCTGCAGTTTATCCCAAGCAAATCGAAACATTCATCTGGCACAGACAAGTAACACTGATCTCATCTGAAGCCCCACTCTGTATCCCGAGCTCACTAGAGCCTACACCAACCTCTCAGCACCCTGTTCCAATCCTAGACCCCACAGAGTTTCTGCCTGCCATCTAACACCAGCCCTTGGGCAACTTGGATTTACATGGGGAGGAGGGGGTTACAAGCACCTCGGGTACAGCAGAGTCTCCGCCTGCATTCAGCCAGAACCCAGACATAGTCCCTGCCTGACACAATAAGCCGGTCCTCTGCCTGATTAAGCAGCAAGAATTAATGGCTGTCTACTGTGCCTGGTACTCTGGACACCCACGAAGCCTCACCCTGTGCTCTGCACCCTCACTTGGCTTGTAGCAATCTGCACATACCAGTCTTGGGAAGATTTGTTTCTCCTCATCATTTACAGGACTGAAAGTCCAGTTTGAGAATGCATAGGACCCTCCGTACATTGGGAGCCTATTCCACAGACACTGGAAAATATATCAGATAACCTGTATCAATTCTGAATCAGAAGGAATCCAAAACAGGAGCCTGAGAAAAAAGGGCTCACACTTCCGCTGGTCTGTCTACCCAATTGAACAGCTGCAACAAACATGACTACAGAGAGAGACCCCTTTGAACCGAGTAACCTCCGTACAGAATCACAGACTATAAAGGGGTGAAGAAGAATGCGACTTGTAAGATGAAAGACTACTACCCTGGGAAGAAAACACTCTTCTAGAAATACATAGGAATGTTTCTCTCTCTGTTTTTTCTTTATTTCTTTTTCTCTTTTTTCTTCTTCTCCATTTTTGGTATATTTTTGGTTTTTCACTATTTTTCTTTTTCCACTGGAGTTTGGAGTTTTACCACTCATTTTATTGCCCTCCCCTTTTAAGATTACTTTCATTTATGTGTTTGAATAGGCTATACTTTTACTCGCTCTTTCCCCCTTCTTTTATCCTTTTAGTTTGCTTAGTATTTTTTCTTATTTTCTTTTCCCCTAGTTTAATCTCCACTCTTATTACATACCTTTCTTCTAGGTGGTTATCTCTGTTACTGTTATCTAATACCATTAATTTCCTTAACCTAGATAGTTGTGCCCTACAAAATTGTCTTCCAAAATAGATGGAGAAAAAAAAGATACTTCCATGATAAAAACACCTGAAGAAATTCATGACCACAAAACCAGCACCCCAAAAGTTCTGAAGAATATTCTAGAAAGAGACAATGAAGACATCATTTCCAATAATCCCAATAGAATGAATCCAGCAGGCAGGACAAGCAATTAAATAGAAGGTAAAGAAAGAGAACCAACAATAGAAAAATAATATAGTGACATGGATAAGCCAGAACCTATCAGTTATAACCATCAATGGGAATAGTCCTAACTCACCAATCAAAAGAAATAGACGAGCAAAATGGATCCAAGATCCAACAATATGTTGCATACAAGAACCACATTTAACCCCAAAAGAAATTCATAGGCTGAAAGTCAAAAGATGGAAAACTATATTCCATTGAATGGGAACCCAGAAAAAGCAGGAGTAGCTATTCTATTTGCAGACAAAGTAGATTTCCAAGGCTGATCAGAAGAGACAAAGAAGGGCACAACATATTTGTTAAGGGAACAAACAATAAGGAGGAACATGCTTAAATAAATGCAAATGAATTGAAATTATCTTATGCATATTATCAGATCATAGTGCAATGAAATTGGAAAACAATGGCAAAAGAAATCACAAAGCCTATATAAATATATGGAAATTAAACAATGCCATCTTGAACAATCAATGGGTTACAGATGAAATTGAAGAAGAAATTAGACCATTTCCACAATTCAATGATAATGCCAATATGATATACTAGCATGATGGAACACAATGACAGAAGTCCTATGAGGGAAGTTTATTGTGGTGAATTTTCACATTAGAATATCAGAATGAACTCAAATAACCTAATGTTGAACCTCAAAGTTCTGGGAAAAAAATAGAACAAGTTAAACTCCTATGAGAAAGGAAATTATAAGGATCAGAGCAGAAATGGGTACAACTGACTGAAGAAAACAATACAAAAATTAACGAATTGAAGAGTTGGTTCTTTGGATAATTAAATAAAATAAACAAACACTTAGGTAACCTTGTTTAAAAAAAAAAAAAAAAAGAAGAAGAGACCCAAATCCATGCTATTAGGGATGAAAAAGGAGAAATAACATTAGAACTTTTAGATATCTAGAAGATTATCATACCTACTTTGAAAATCTGTACTCAAATAAAATGGAAAATTCAGAAGGAATAGGTTCTTAGATACATAAGAATTAGCAAAGCTGAACTGAGAAGATATAAAAATTCTGAATAACCCAATATCAGTTAATGAAATTGAGGAAGTAATAAAAAAAGACCTACTAGCAAAGAAAAGCCTAGATCCTGAAGGCTTCACTGCTGAATTCTACAAAAAATTTAAAGATGATCTAATACCACTACTCCTCAAACTCTAATGAAATAAAAAAAGCAATACATCCAAAATCATTCCAAGAAGCAAGCATTACGCTCATAGCAACCAGAGAAGGACTAATCAAAAAAGAGAACTCCAGGCCTATCTCTTTAATGAACATATATGTAAAAGTCCTCAATAAGTTACTGGCAAACAGAATGCAGAAAATCATAAGAAAATATATATATATACACACCATCACGATGTAGGATTTATCCCAGAGATGCAGGGATGATTCAGCATATGAAAATGAATAAATTTAATACACTACATTAACAGAACCAAGACATAAACCACATGATCATCTCAATAGAGGTAGAAAAAATATTTGACAGTCTAAAACCCATTCATGATTTCAAAAGAGCCCTACAGGAAGTGGAAATAGAAACAACATAGCGGAAGCAAGCTGAGCCCCAGACAGCCTTGGGAGCCTCAGAGAGCACCTCTGCTCCTCCCCCTTGGGTGTGGGAGCCATATTGAGCCCTGGAAAGCTTCGGGAGACTCAGTGACCATGCCTGGCTGTGACAGGAACCCGGAAAAGAGTGGGGATAGCTATTCTGTTTGCAGACTATGTGACCGTCAAACCAAGAATGATCAAAAGAAGTGAAGGTCACTACATACTTGTTAGGGGAAAACCAAAAGAGGAAGAGATAATAATCATAAATATCTATGCACCAAATACAGGAGCACCCAATTATATAAGATAAATTTTAACAGGCATGAAAAATCAAATAAACAGTAACACAAATATAACAGGGGACTTTAACACCCATTGTCAAAAAGAGATACATGAACTAGACAAAAAAAAAAAATCAGCAAAGAAATAATAGAACTAAATCAAACTTGTAAACAAATGGACTTAGTAGACCTTTACAGAATGTTCCACCCAACAGCATCAGAATGCACATTCTTCTCAGCTGAACACAGGACATTCTCTAAAATAGACCATATACTAGCCCATAGAATATGCGTAAGTAAATGCAAAGGCATTGAAATTATCCATGCATATTATCAGACCATAGCACAATGAAATTGGAAATTATTTACAAAAGAAATTGCAAAGCTCCATAAATACATGGAATTAAATAACACCCTCCTGAAGAACAAATGGGTCACAGATGACATTAAAGAAGAAATTACACAATATTTACAATCAAATGAAAATGCAGACACAATTTACCAGAACCTGTGGGACACAATGAAAGCAATCTTCAG
>NW_004955434.1:10047586-10048964 GCF_000276665.1 Chinchilla lanigera
TTTTGCCACTGAGCTAAATCCCCAGCCCCAGCTCTTGGTAGAATTAAGGGGGTGAGTTCTACACCCTTAGCGGTGGGTAGCCTATATGCAATATAAGGGACAGAAATAGGACTGCTGCCATCACTTGCTGCTGCTTGTGTTGCTGCTGCTTCTGCTGCCTTCTGCTTTCTCTACCATACTACCCAGCCTTGGAGCCAGCCAATTATGGGCTGAAATTTCTACAAACCATGAGCCAAAAAATCCTCTTCTCCTTTAACTCTGGATTTTGGGATTTTGTCTCAGCAGTGAGAAATGTAATTGAGACAGGAATCAATCCAATGAAAGAAGTAAAAAACCTTTATATTGAAAACTGCAGTACTCTGAAAAAGATCAAAGAAGATATCAGAAAATGGAAAGATATCTCTTGTTCTTGGATAAGCAGAATGAATATAGTGAAAATGGCCATATTTCATTTAGTGCAGTCTTGATCAAAATACCAATAGTTTACTTCACAGAAGTAGAGAAAACCATAATAAAATTATTTTGGAACCAGAAGAGACCTACAATAGCAAAAAAAAATTCTGGACAACAAAGGCAAGGTAGATGCATCACAACCTTTGACTTGAAATTATACTACAAAGCTACTATGATAAAAACAGCATGGTACTGGCAGGAAAAAAAGACCTGAGGATTAATGCCACAGATTAAAAGATGAAGAAATAACTCTAACACACTCAGCTCCTTATCTTGTCAAAGGGGCCAAACACTTTGACTGAAAGAAAGATAACCTCTTTTTCAAAATGGTGCTAGAAAATCAAAACAACACCAAGATTCCATCTCACTCTGGAAAGAATGGCTATTATCAAGAAATCAACCAATAAAAAATGCTGGAGGGAATGTAGGGGAAAAGACATCCTTCTCCAGTATTGGTGGTAGTATAGACTGGTACAATTGCTGTGGAAATCAGTGTGAACACTCCTCAAAAAACTGGGATTAGAGGTCCCATTTGACCCAACTATTCTCCTGCTGGATATCTTCTCAAAAGAATTAAAAATATTGTACCACAATAGTACATGTGCAACCGTGTTCATAGCAGCACAATTGTAATAGCTAGATCTTGGAAACAAGTCAAATGCCCATCAACCGAGGAACAGATAAAAAAAGATATAGTCTTTTTATACAATGGAGTACTACTCAGCCATAAAGAAAGATAAACTGGAAACTTTTACAGGTAAATGGATGCAACTTGAGACCATATTCATGAAATAAACCAGATGCACATGTGTAATCATCATATTGTCTCCCTAGTGTGAGAAGCTTAAAGAGTAAATAAGATACAAAATGTACAATAGATATTGTAAAATGGGAAGAAACTTCAAAAGGAAAGAGAAACTGGGAT
>NW_004955434.1:10049064-10052215 GCF_000276665.1 Chinchilla lanigera
GACATTAAAGAAGAAATTACACAATATTTACAATCAAATGAAAATGCAGACACAATTTACCAGAACCTGTGGGACACAATGAAAGCAATCTTCAGAGGGAAATTTATGGTGGTGAATTCCCACATCATGAAAAGAGAACAAGCACAAATAAATAACATTATTCTGCACCTCAAGCTTCTAGAAAAACAAGAGCAAGTCAAACTCAAAGCCCAAAGAAGGCAGGGCATTATAAAGATCAGAGCATAAATTAATGCAATGGAGACTAAGATAGCAATACAAAGACTTAATAAATCAAAGATTGGTTCTTTGAAAGAATAAAATTGATAAACCCCTTGCTAAATGTATCAAAAAAGGAAAGAATAACTCAAATTCATGCAATAAGGAATGAAAAGAATGAAATGACTACAGATCCTGTAGAAATTCAGAAGATCATCAATACCTACTTTGAAAATCTTTACTCTCATAGACTAGAAAGCACAGAGGAAATGGACAGATTCCTGGATAAATATGAATTACCAAAGCAGAATGAAGAAGATATAGAGATCCTGAATAACTCAATATCAGCCAATGAAATTGAAAATGTAATAAAAAACTTAACAACAAAGAAAAGCCCAAGTCCTGATGGATTCACAGCTGAAATCTAATGGAAATTTAGAGAAGATTTAATGCTAATTCTTCTCAAACTCTTTAATAAAATTGAAAGAGAAGGAATTCTCTCAAACTCACTCCTGGAGGCAAGTATTACCCTGATACAAAAACCAGAAAGGACCCAACCAAAAAAGAGAACTACAGTCCAATCTCCCTAATGAACACAGATACAAAAATCCTAAATAAAATATTAGCAAACAGAACACAGAAAATCATCAAGAAGATTATACATCATGAACAAGTGGGATTCATCCCAGGAATGCAGGGATCATTCAAAACATGCAAATCAATTAATGTAATACACCATCTCAATAGAGCCAAAGACAAAAATCACATGATCATCTCAATAGATGCAGAAAAAGCTTTTAATAAAGCCCAAAACTCATTCATGATAAAGACCCTACAGAAAATAGGAATAGACGGTCATTACCTCACTCTGATAAAAGCCATCTATGAAAAACCAACAACCAACACCATACTAAATGGACAAAAACTGAAAGCTTTCACTTTAAAATCAGGAACAAGACATGGATATCCACTGTCACCACTCCAATTCAATACAGTGCTGGAAATATTAACCAGAGTAATTAGACAAGGGAGAGAAATAAAAGGAATAAAGATAGAGAAGGAAAAGGTGAAATTATCATTGACATGGTACTGTACACAGAAGACCCCAAAAACTCCACCAAAAGACTCCTAGAGTTAATATCCAAATTCAGTAGCATAGCTGGATACAAAGTCAACACTCAGAAATCAATAGCATTCCTATACACAAACAACAAGCACACTGAGAGAGAAATTAGGGAAACCACACCTTTCATAATAGCACCAAAAAAATGTAATACTTTGGAATCAATCTAACAAAGGAAGTAAAAGATCTATACAGTGAAACTTACAGTACTCTGAAAAAAGAGATCGAAGAGGATTTCAGAAAATGCAAAGATATTTCTTGCTCATGGATAAGAAGAACCAACATTGTGAAAATGGCAAAATTGTGGTACAAATTCAATGCAATCCCAATTAAAATACCATTAGTATACCTCATAGATCTAGAGAAAACAATCCTAAAATTCATCTGGAACCAGAAGAGACCTAGAATAACAGAAGCAATACTGGGCAACAAAGGAAGGGTAGGAGGCAACACAATCCCTGACTTTGAATTATACTACAAATCTACAGTGATAAAATCAGCATGGTACTGGCAAAAAACAGACCTGAGGATGAATCGAACTGATTAGCAGATGCAGACACAGCTACAAACACACTGAGCCACCTTTTCTTTAACAAAGGGAGCAAACATGTTCACTGGAAGAAAGATAGCCTCTTGAATAAATGGTGCTGGAAAAACTGGCTTTCAACATGCTGAAGACTAAACTAGACCCACGTCTATCACCATGCACTAAACTAAAGTCAAAATGGATCAAAGGTCTAAATATTGAAACAGAAACACTAAATCTACTGAAAGAGAAAGTAGGTAGAAATCTTGGAGACATAGGGGTAGACAGAGAGTTCATGAACAAAGACCAACCTGCACGGGAAATACTTCAAAGAATCAATAAGTGGAAACTCATCTTATTAAAAAGATTTGCACATCAAAACAAATCACCAACAGAGTGAATGTAAAACCCACGGGTTGGGAAAAATTTTATCCAACTGTCCCTCACACCAAGGTCTTCTATCTAGAGCATATAAAGAATTTTTAAAAATCAGGCCCCCAAAATTCAAAAATCCAATCCAAAAATGGGCAGCTGAGATGAATACACGCTTCTCAGATGAAGAGATACAAACAGCAAATAACTACATGAAAAAAATGTTCAGCATCACTGCTCATTGAAGAAATGCAAATTAAAACAACACTGAGATTCCATCTCACCCCAGAAAGAATGGCTATCATCAAGAAAACCAATAGCAAATGCTGGAGGGGCTGTGGGGAAAATGGAACCTGTCTCCACTGCTGGTAGGAGTGTAGAGTGATGTAACCACTGTGGAAATCAGTATGAAGATTCCTCACAAAACTTGGATTAGAGGTCCCACTTAACCCAGCGATTCCAGTTCTGGTTATTTTTCCAGAAAAACTGAAAACATCATACCACAGGGACATATTTATGCCCATGTTTATAGCAGCACAATTTGCCATAGCTAAACCTTGGAAATAACCTAAATACCCATCAGTGGAGGAATGTATAAAAAAGATGTGGTATTTTAATACAGTGGGGTATTACTCAGCTATAAGAAAGATAAACTCGAGGCTTTTATAGGTAAATGGATGCAACTACAAACCATACTCATAAGTGAAATAAATCAGACCCACATGTGTGAACATCATATTGTCTCCCTAGTATAAGAACATGAAAGAGTAAATAAAATCCAAAAGGTACAATAGATATTGTGAAAGGCAAAGAAATTGCTCAAGGAGAAGGAGCAACTGGTATGAGGGAAAGGAGTAAAAGAAAGAAAGAAGGAAGGGGAAATATATATATATATATATATATATATATATATA
>NW_004955434.1:10054790-10077369 GCF_000276665.1 Chinchilla lanigera
AATCAAAATGGATCAAAGATCTAAATATTGAAACAAATATTTAATATTCTGGAAGATAGAAAAGGTAAACTCTTGAAGACATAGATTTAAGGAAAAAAAAACCCTTTGATTACACAGGAAATATCACAAAAAATCAACGCCTTGGATCACATCGTATTAAAAAGCTTCTGCACAGAAAAAGAAACCACCAACAGAATGAAGAATCAACCCACAGAGTGGGAAAAATTTTTACCAGCTATTTCTCAGATAAAGGACTAATATCTAGAAATATAAAGAACTCAAAGCAATGAGAAACCCCAATTTTAAACCCAGTTTAAAAATGAGAATCTGAAATGAATAGTCACTTCCAAATGAAGAAAGAAGAAATAAATATATGAAAAAATGTTCAATGTCACTGATCATTTGAGAAATATAAATTAAAACAACACTGAGATTCCATCTCACTCCAGACAGATGGCTATCATCAAGAAACCAACTAATAACAAATGCTAGCTAGGCTGTGTGGATAAAGGAACACTTCTCCACTGTTACTGGTAGTATAAATTGGTACAACCACTGTAGAAATCATTGGAATTCCATTGGACCCAGCTATTCCCCTTCTAGGTATCTTTCCAAAAAAGTTAAAACATTATTACTCAGTGATATATTCACATCCATGTGTTTATCATAGCACAATTTGTAATAGCTAAATCTTGGAAGCAGCTCAAATGCCCATCAATGGATGAATGGATAAAGAAAATGTGGGTTTTATATACAATGGAGTACTACTTTGCCATAAAGAAGGATAAACTTGAGACTTAGTATGTGGCTATACCTTGCGACCACACGCTTAAGTTAAATAAATTGGACACACATGTGTAAATATCACATTGTTTCTCTTGTGTAAGAAACCCAAAGGGTAAATAAGGACCAAAATGGAGGATAGATATTCAGAAGTAGAAAGAAGATGGTTAAAAGGGAAGGGGAACAAGGGAGGGAGGTGGAGGATGGAAACAGGAATAAAAAAATAAAAAAGCATGTAAAGAAAACAACACAAACAAGGATTTGTAAATAGAGAGAGAAAGAAGGCTTGAAGGGAAGGGTGAAGAAAAGGGAAAAAATAATTAAGATACATTATGTACATGTACACATTTCCTATGATGAATGTGATCATGATGTATGTCAAAAGAGCACCAGTGAGAAAGAGATTTGAAGGGAGACATAGATTTTAACAAAATAGTAGTAGAATTTCAATACTCCACATTCTCTCTCCTTCTCTCTCTCTCTCTTTCTCTCTCTCCTTTCTTCCCTCTATTCCTCTTTCCCTCCCTCCCTCCCTCCCTTCCTCCATTCTCCTTCCCTCTTTCCCTCATTTTGTGATGGGATTCTCACATATACACATTTAGATGGGGTAGTAAGTGAATCTGGGAACCGCAGCGGTGATTGCAGTGTGCTAGTAAAAAGCACAAAACATTCTTGCAAGGATGAGACAAGGGTTAATATAGAAACAGTTCTTCCCCTCAAGCTAAACTTTTACTACTTCCACTGCATTGTTCTGAAGAGGTATGTCTTCCTCAACAGATCCTTATCTGGCCCTGTGAGCCGCAGGGTTCTGTGGGTCATCCCGCCGTGACCCAGGCAAGCAAAGCTTCTGCATACCTCCTGGCCCACAGGGCAAAACATGTACATATCTCAGATCCCTGAACCACTGTTATTACAGATTCTCATCCCTGACAAGTTCTCTAATATCTATTAACAATCCTCTCTATACACAAGGACAAGTTGTCATGTAATTTATCATTAGTATTTTTTCAGACTGTTTCACTTGCTTGTTGTCCATCTGTCTCTCTGTTTATCTTTTTGTTGATCTAACCACAGAATTTTTACAAAGAATTTTCAGTTTTGTGCAGACAACTCACCAGTCTGATTTGGTATATATAATTCTCTTCACGTTATATTCTGAAATATACCTTATGGCCCCATTGTAGCTCCCTTACAGCCTGCTATTTATTATAATTTAAATCTATTTCAGAAATCTTCTCTTTGGGGTGAGTTTTGCATTTCTAGGGATCCTCTACAATGAAAATATTCCTCAGCATTATTAATATTATTGTATTACTGGAGGTTCAATGTCTTAAGTTCCTTTTCTCATTGCTGAGACGAAATACTCAACACCCACAAAGTAAGGGAGCAAAGGTTTTTTTTTAGCTCACAGTTTGCAGAGGTTTCAGTCCATCACTGGCTGGCTCCAAGGCAGTGATGTGATAGACAGGTATCACAGAGGAGAAACAAGTTCATGGTAAGCAAACAAAGGATGAGCACAGCTCTTTCTATCCCTTGTATCTTATCCAGGACACTTATGGCAAGTAGAATGCACGTGCTTAATCCTAGTGTCTTTGATCTTAGCATTGCGCAATGAATTGATCCCATCACCACACACTCTAGATTCAGCCACCTCTGAAAAAGCCCCACCTATGACATGAGGCTTTGGGGGACATCTAGACACAAACCATAACAATAATCCTGTTCATTTACCTGTTAGAACTGTGACAAAAAAAAGCACACAGCCCTATAAGTGCTCATAACTTGACCCTGAGCTCTTTTCCTCCTGTATCCATCCTTAGGACCTTCTTAGTGACTTCCACACATTATATTCTTAATGAGCATGTGTCACCTGCTTGGGCAGTTGAGTTAAAGCTGAAGAGTAGGTGTGAGGCTGGAGGGCAGTGTTTGAGCATGGGACCTGCAAAGCCAGGGGAAGCCTGAGAGCATTGGCTGCCTAAACAGGAGAAAAGGGCAGAAAAATGGAAGGAAGGAGAACTGGAGTAAACATTCCTTATTTCAGAAGTTTTAAATCAGGCCAGATCCTTGAACCAGAGGTTCTGTTTCAGAGAAATGAAACTGGCAACAAATCTTTTCTGGCAACTGTTATATAAGAATTTTCATAGTTTTATGTTACAGTACTGCCCCTCCTTTTTCTGTCCTCTGTCCTAGCTCAATTAATGTAAAATTAGGCTTAAAATCATGTTTACTGAAAATCACTGATACAGATTAAATCAAGATATGACATAAACCATCAATAAAATTGTGTTTCTTCGATCAGACAAGACGAGTTTTCTATAAAGAACAGCTGGGTGGGAAGCAGACAAAGGCTTATTCATATCGCTCCTGTTGTTTCCACCACACTTGCAGTTTCATTTACAAGCTTTGCAGCACTGACACATTTGTTAGCTTTTTCTTCTCTTTACTTGTCCAAAATTTGTCAGAGAACTGTTTCCTTTATTTTAAAGAGAAAAAATAAAACAAACTTTCAAAACAACATGATAGGAGGGTAACAATGGTTAAAATATTGCATATTATTCTCTTTAAACTAGTTAGTACAAAATATTGGCATTCAGTTGTCCAAACAATATTATCACAAACCTTTCTTTTCAATGAACTAAGAGAAATTAGTAGTATAACTATCTTAACTACTATATATATATAAACATTCTTTTTTTTTTTTTCCTTCTTTTCTCTATTCCCCCATCTAGTTTCTCTTTCCTTTTGGAGTTTCTTCCCATTCTACAATATCTGTTGTACATTTAGGATCTCATCTACTCTTTCAGCTTCTCACACTAGGGGGACAATATGATGATTACACATGTGCATCTGTTTTATTTCACTTATGAGTATGGTCTTGAGTTGCATCCATTTACCTATAAAAGTTTCCAGTTTATCTTTCTTTATGGCTGAGTAGTACTCTGTTGTATAAAAAGACCATACCTTTTTTTTTATGTGTTCCTCAGTTGATGAGCATTTGGGTTCTTTCCAAGATCTAGCTATTACAATTGTGCTGCTGTGAACATGGGTGCACATGTACTGCTGTGGTACAATATTTTTTATTCTTTTGAGAAGATACCCAACAGGGGAATAGTTGGGTCAAATGGGCCCTCCAATCCCAGTTTTTTGAGGAGTGTTCACACTGATTTCCACAGCGGTTGCACCAGTCTATACTCCCATGAACAGTGGAGAAGAATTCCTTTTTCCCCACATCCCCTTTAGCATTTGTTATTGGATGATTTCTTGATAATAGCCGTGCTTTCTAGGATGAGATGAAATCTCAGTGTTTTTAAAATTTGCATCTGTCGAATGACTGGTGATGTTGAACATTTTTCATATATTCATTTGCTGTCTATATCTCTTCATCTGAGAAGTATGTATGCATCTCAGATGCCCATTGTTTTTTATTAAAAATGGTCTTTAAATTTAGGAGGTCTGCTTTTTTTTGTTTGTTTGTTTGTGTTTTTTTTTAGTTCTTTTTAAGTACTTGATAGTAATCCTTTGTCTGACGAACAGCTGGCAAACATTTTTTCCCACATTGTGGGTTGTTTCTTCATTCTGTTGGTGGTTTCTCTTGCTGTGCAAAAGCTTTTCAATAAGATAATATCTCACTTGTTGATACTTTGTGATAGTTCCTGTGTTTTAGTCATAAAGTCTTTGCCTACACCAATGTCTTCAAGAATTTTACCTTTTCTGTCTTCCCTCAGATTTAATATTTCTGTTAAAATATTTAGATCTTTGATCCATTTCAAATTTAGTTTAGTGCATGGTGAAACATATAGGTCAAATTTTTTTTTTTTTTTTTTTTTTTTTTTTTTTTTGTTTGTTTTTGGTTTTTCTCTGGTACCGGGAACCGAACTCACGACCTTGTGCTTGCCAGGCAGGCGCTTTGCCGCAAATTTAAATCTTTGGCATGTGCAGAGCCAGCTTTTCCACCATCATTTGTTAAGGAGGCTATCTTTCTTCCAGTCAATGTGTTTGGCACCTTTGTCAAAGATAAGGTGGCTGAGTATGCCTGGAATTGTTTCCACATCTTCTAATCTTTTCTACTGATCTTTGGGAATTTTTTGGCAGTACCATGCTGTTATTATCACAGTAGCTTTATAGGGTAATTCCAAGTGAGGGATTGTGATGCCGCTGGCCTTGCCTTTGTTGTCCAGAATTGCCTTTGTTAGTCTAGGTCTCTTCTTGTTCCAAATGAATTGTAAGATTGTTTTCTCTAATTCTGTGAGATATGCTGTTGGAATTTTGATTGGAATTGCATTAAATCTGTATAACATTTTTGGAAGTATGGCCATTTCCACTGTATTGGTTCTTTCTCCCCAAGTGTGAAGGATATCTTTCCATTTTCTGATAGCCTCTTCAATCTCCTTTTTCAGAGTACTGTAGTTTTCAATATAGAAGTCTTTTACATCCTTCATTAGATTGATTCCTAGGTTACTCATTTTTGCGAGGATGCTATTTTGAAAGGTGTTGTTTCCCTAATTTCTCTCTCAGTGAGTTTGTCATTAATGTACAAGGAGGGTATTGATTTTCTGAGTGTTGGCTTTATATCCAGCTCTGCTACTGAATTTGCTTATTAAATTTAGCAGTTTTTTAGTGGAGAGGTTGGGGTCTTCTATGTAGAGTATCATGTCATTTGCAAATAATATTAATTTAAATTCTTCCTTTCCTATCGTTATTCCTTTTATTTCTTTCTCTTATCTAATTGCTTTGGCTAAAGTTTCCAGGACTATGCTGAATAAGAGTGGAGAGAGTTGACAACCTTGTCTTGTTTCTGATTTTAGAGAGAAAGCTTTCAGTTTTTGTCCATTTTGTATGATGTTGGCTGTTGGTTTGCCATAGGTGGCTTTTATTATATTGAGATGAAGGCCATCTATTCCAATTTTTTTGTAAGATTTTTACCATGAATGGGTGCTGGACTTTGTGAAAAGCTTTTTCTGCATCTATTGAGATGATTGTATGTTTTTTGTCCCTGGCTCTATTAATGTGGTATATTACATTTGTTGATTTATATATGTTGAATCATCTCTGCATTCCTGGCATAAATCCCACTTGTTCAAGGTGTATAATCTTCTTGATTATTTGCTGCCATCTCTTTTCCAGTATCTTACTGAGGATTTTTATATCTATGTTCATTAGAGTTATTGGACTGAAATTTTCTTTCTTAGTTGGATCATCCTCTGGTTTTGGTATCAGGGTAATGCTTGCTTCAAGGAATGAATTTGGGAGTATTCCTTCCTTTTCAATTTCATTAAAGAGTCTGAGAAGTAGTAGGATTAGGTTTTCTCTAAATTTCTTGTAGAATTCATCAGTGACCTCGGTTTTTCTTTGTTGGTAGGTTTTAATTACAACTTTGATTTCATTGATTAATATTGGTTTATTTAGGATTTTTTTATCTTCTTGGTTTAGCTTTGGTAATTCATATGTATCTAGGAATCTCTCCATTTCTTCTGTAATTTATGTCTTTTTAGAATATAAGTTTTCAAAGAAGGTATCAATGATCTTCTGGATTTCTGCAGGGTCCATTGTGATTTCACCTTTTTCATTCCTAAATGTGTGGATTTGAGTCTTTTTTACTTTTCTTTACTTTTTTGATAAGGTTGGATAAGGGTTTGTCAATTTTATTTAATCTTTTAAAGAACCAACTCTTCAAATCATTGATTCTTTGTATTATTTTTAGTCTCCAATGTGTTAATTTCTGCTCTGATCTTTATAATTTCCTCCCTCATATGAGATTTTGTCTTAGCCTGCTCTTCTTTTCCTGGAAGTTTGAAGTTCACAATTAAGTTGTTTATTTTGTAGTTGCTCTATTTTCTTGATATGGGTATTCAGTGCAATAAATTTCCCGCTTAGGACTGCTTTCATTGTGTCCCATATGTTGTATTGTCATTATCATTTAATTATATAAACTGTCTAATTTCTTCTTTAATTTCATCTGTGATCCATTTGTTGTTCAGGAGAGTGCTATTCAATTTCCATGTGTTTAAGAAATTCTTGTGGTTTCTTTTGTGATTGATTTCCAATTTATTGCACTATAGTCTGATAATATGCATGGGACAATTTCAATTCCTTTGTATTTACCTAAGCATGTTTTATGGCTATTATGTGGTTTATAGCCTATACTGGGTTGCTTTATTGCTATTACTTAGAACCCTTAGGAAATGACTACTTCTCAGAGGCATCTTCCAGGTGTAACTGGGTTTAGGCTTCTAAGTCTGTTGCAGGATCCTTCCTCTTCAATTTGTTGGGGATGAGAAGTTGTCACCTGTTTGGCCCAGCCCCTCATTCTTTGGTACTGTGACACAGTATTTTCTGTGACCTTTAGTCAATTTCAGTTTTGAAATACCAGGAAGCACAGCTGTTTAGAACAATTATGTCACTTGTGGCTATACTGGTACCACCAGCAATGACAATATCATCAAACACACCCTAAAAAATGACAAACTGAGCTAAGCATTAGTTTAACACCTTTAAACAGATGAACCTGATTTGTTGTTATATAATAAATCTAAAACAATCCAGAAAATTATATGCAGTGTACAGTCCCTTAATATGTCAGTTTTGCTCTCAGGGGTTAAAATTTAAAAGGGGTTAGGGAGAAAACAGAGAAGTAGAAGAGGAAGAGATTAGAAGGCTGGAGGACAAAGGCGGATCATGCTAACTTTGGGAAACTGGTGCAGAAGACCAGAGGGAAATAGAAAAGGAAGAGATAAGAAGAAGCACAGAAGAGAATCACAACCACAATGAGCTTAGAAACCATGTTCACACTGATATAAAAACAATATCAAACAGTGAAGGAGGAAAGAAACGAAAGCAAAACCACCCCCCACCACCATCATAACAACAAACAAACAAGAGAGAGAGAGGAAAAAAAGAAAAGTTCCACTTCCAGGTATGTCTGTGCTGTTGCTGGTAGACAACATGTGGAGACAGAGTCCCAATTCATGTGGATTTATCCCAGCAAGCAGCAGTAGCTTTTTGGTCGGGTAGCGGATAATCTCAGTGAGAGTAAGCCTTCTGGCCAAGACCAGACTCATTCAGCCTGCAGTCATCAGCACATCTTCCATGGGCCTGAGCCAAGTTGAGAGATGCTAGACGGAGCCAGCAGCCACTCTGAGTTCTGAGCTCAGACAACCCCTTTCCAAGATGGCTCCTGGCCAGTCACTCTCTTATGGGGATGACTGAGCCCCCAGCACTCACCACCAGCTAGTGCAGAACTTCACATCTGCCGCTCCCCTTCACTGCTGCATCTCTCCGTGAAGGCCTCTCAGGTTGTCAGCAGTCAGCATGTTTCCAAAGCTTTGAGCCACTCCTCTCATGCAGTGAATCCTGTCTCTGGGAGAAGGTGCTGCTGGCTACCTCCTTCTTCACTGAAGTTTCTCTTTTTACTCTTTCTGTGGACTTCAACTTGTGCTTCAGATCCTTCCTGGCTCCAGGGGACCCACTTCCCTCTGTCTTGTCTTCCTTACATCGCTATATTCCAGCATCTGGATGGTGACTCTCAGAGAGGCTCTTTCTCTGCTGCTTACTACTCAGCCATCTTGGTGTTCCCTCCCAGAAAAATCTTTATAGCTTTTAAGAGCTATGTCCAAATCCATTATTTCTTTTATTTTTTCACCAGACATGTCTTTACAGCATGTCCTTAGCATCCATATCATTGTATGTTAAGCAACACCATAGAAATTTTGGACAATCATGTAAAATAGTGGTTTACTCTTACTGTACAGGTAATTGTAAGTTTTCAGAGAGATTTATGCAGTGAAAGTTGCTTTTCTGGCTACCGGCTATAAGCTGAAAAGAGATGAAAACTAGTGTGAGCAAATAGAACAATTATTGTATTTCCATTTATGTGCTCAGCAAATACATTCCCATGTACGGCTCATCACAGCACCGTATTTCCAATATCAACATATGGTTCATATATGTCTTAGTTTTATGTTCAAAGTACCCAAGGATGCCAGGTAGTGTTTTCTAAAGGAAAGAGGAAATTTAAAGCTAGAAGTGCTGGACTTTAATCCTGGTTCTGATGCTACTCCCTACGTCACATGTTAATTATTTAATGCCTGTAAGCTTCAGTGTTTTCATCTGTGAAGTGAAACTATAAATATCTGCAATGCTTGGTATCTGGAAGGGTTATATGAGACAGCATATGAAACAAAGTCCTTCACAGAAGTTGGTTCATGTCTTTCAGGAGCTCTCTCAATAAATTTGTCCTACTCTTAACCTCTGATGTTCCTTAGAATTCATTCTTTGATTTTTTTTTTTTTTTTTTTTTTTTTTTTTTTTTTTTTTTTTGGTTTTTCTCCAGTACCAGGAACCGAACTCACGACCTTGCGCTTGCCAGGCAGGCGCTTTTGCCACTGAGCTAAATCCCCAGCCCCTCATTCTTTGATTTTGAGGTACAAAAACTCAGCATATCTGCTGTCTAGAAGGTTGTGAGTTATATTTTATCACATGGGGCTGGCAAAGTGAACAGAAGTGGTTAGAATTATTAAAACTTAAAGAAGAGATCCTGTAGAGGTGAAACTCAATCCTCTAAGGCAGGGATATATCTCAGCTTGTGCTGTCGTCTCTTAGCCAGGATAAATGGCCCTGTAAACCTGAGACCAAAACCATAAAGGATGGAATACTGGCTCTCTGGTATCTCTCAGGTTGGGGGCATGATGAGACTGGTTCTGAGATTCCTGGAAAAGCTGCAAGTTGGATTCAGTTGCTACTATGGAAAGTTATTACAGCTTCTGGGTGAAGAAAACTGGTTAGAATGATCTTACAAAAACCATAAGGAGACTAGAAGCCTATGGGGAACAAAACAGAAAAAAAATATCATTTCTCTTTCCTCCAGCCTTCACTGCTTCCCTTTCATACTGTACACCGATATTCTAACAGAACGGCTGGCCATGCTGAAGTGGCGTTTTCAGAGTTCCAGGGCAAGCGCCACAAGACTGAGATAGGTAGCTGGGAGAAAACGACCACTGTAAAACCTGCTTGAAACCAGACTTCTACATGTAAATGTAAGCGTTGAGTGTCACTGGCTTGGATCTGCGAGGTCCCTGAGGCTGAAATAAGGCACTTGTCTCACCCTTTTAATGTAAATTTGTAGGTGTATTGATTCTCATCATGGAAAAAGAATTTTTAGCATGAACCAGTAAAACAGACAGGAGAAGGGTTTACTGGGATGCATTCCATTCCTGAATGCAGGTGTTCAGAGAAATGAGACATGTTACAAGCCGGAGTAGGGCACATCTACAGGTGTGTCTTCAACACAGGTGATCTAAGATGTGTATTCTCGTCTGTGAAGTTACAGTGCCATCTATGTAGGTTTGGAATTGAGATATGTTACCTGCCAGGGCTGCTGCCCCATGTGGATGGAGGAAGCCCAATTAACAAGTGGAAAAGACAGATCTTTAGCCCTCATTCTCAGGTTATGGTAAAAGGACCTTTAGGAATTTAACAGTATTCTCTGTAAAGTCAAAGGAAGGAAGTCTCAAGCTAAGATGGCTTATAGAAGCAGGAAAACTGCTTATCTGGAAGCTGCAGTTTCTCATAAAAGTACAATTTTAAAACCTTAACTCCCCATTTCCTTTCTGTAAGGCTCCAATTGGACATGACTCGCCCAGCACCGAACCTGTTTGCCAGTAGAAGCTTTGTTCTCAGAGGAAACTCAGCTCAGTCCCGAGGCTGCCCGCAGCAAACACAGGATGTCTTAAAAGAGATTAGATAAAGGTAGAAATCTTGTAGGTCCCCCGACATCTGGAGACACCATAACCTCAAGGACTTTGCCCATTTTGCAAGACGGCCAAAAACTTTGACCGCGGATGTTTACTAACATTGTCCTGCCTAATATGTGTTGCCTTCTTTTAAATCCCTTTAAAAGAGTTTCACTTCTCTTTTTCGCTAAAGATGGTCTTTTCACCTTCCTTCTGCCTTCATGCAGGCCCAATAAACTTCACACGGTGCTGCCTTTACACAAGCCTGGTGGTCTCTGCTGATCTCTGACTCCCACTGTTCCTCACACTTCCTGTCTACTTTTTATTTCTTCTGTCCTACCTCGTTGAAAAATCCATATTTTATCTGCTTACCTTTCTTCCTAACACCTCCTTTAAGGCTTAGAGAATTTTCCAGTGTAATGGGATTTGGAAGATGATATAAGACCAAACGTGACCTACATTTTCTTGCTACTTGGGCTTAATATCTGTGACTCAGACATTTGTATTTCACTGACTGGTAAATATTCCATATTTGTGGCAACTCAGAGTTGATTGCTTTTTAATTTTATCAAGTGATGCTAGTAGATACCCTCCATGGTTTCACTAAGAAATTGTATTTTTAACTACCAAAACCTCAGGAAGAGCATAACATCAGATTAAAGAGTAGCTATTAATTGAATTATCTTAATTTTTTTTCACAGACCACTGTTAAAATCAAATACTGAGGGAGGAAAAGAAAAACTATTGATGTTCTTGCATTTGCATGAACTTTCTAATTATAGTAGTAGTAATAACCAGGTTCATTGAAACATTACTAAGAACTGGGCTAATAGTATAATTTTGTGATCAAAATATATGATGAATGCCCATATTTTTAAAAATCTTATTACAGTAGAAGAACCCTTGTCACTAATCTTCTTTGAAACATCTCCTACTTGCTTTAAATGTACTTACGTCATCATTCTTACCACTTTCCAAAGCAGTTCTGGAAGTCCTCTTTTATGAGTGTCTTAATGAAGTGTGATTAAAAAAATAAGGTGAATGCTGCTGCTTAGTGACATCCAATGGAAAGGCAGACTTACAAAAACACTGTGGTGCATTCTTGCTATGGTTTGTGTGTAGATATGCCTGCAAAGCCTCATGCAGTCAGGGGGAGGTAGGCTTTTCAGAGGTGGCTGAATCCAGACTGGGTGCTTCCGGGGTTAAAGGTGTGTGTTCAGTTCACTGAATGGTTTGGCACCACCCTTTTCCCAGCAGCCTAGGCAGAGTATAAAAGGGGCAGAAAGACAATGTTAAGGTTGGTGTTGACTTTGCTGTCTTCTGCCCACCATGAACTGTTCTCTGCAAAGCCACGCCGCCCTGCAACCAGCCAAATGCAGACTGAAACCTCTACAAACTATGAGCTAAATAAACCTTTCCTTCCTTAAATTTGGGCATCAGGTATTTTGTCTCAGCAAAGAGAAAAGTAACTAAGATAATCCTCATCCATTTTATTCACTAGATCTGGAACTGTTTGACTTCTGGCTCTTCCTCAAAGTCAAAATGACCATGAAAGGTAAATGTTTTGAATGAATTCAGGACACTGAGGCAGACACAATGGTGCAACTACAGATACTGTTGATGGGATATATGTGTTCAAAGTGCAGGGAAAGGGGGTCTGTAGGCTGGGAAGGAATAGAATAAGGGTCTCAATAGGCTTTGTGACTAGAAGGAATTAAACTTTACTGGAGGGAGCAATTAAAAGGACAAGGATAGAGAAAGAATAAAGAAAAACTCATAAAGAAAGGCACCAAATGGCATTAGGACTTATACCAAAGGACCTGAGGGCAGCCTGACGGGCAGAGCACAGGGGAATCCAGGTGTACAGAACCAAGAGACAGTAGCCAGTGGCCCCTCCCACCTCCACAAAGTACAAAAACTACCTAAAGGGGGAGGAGGCTACCTAAGGATAACTCTTATTTAGTATATAAAATATATACTCTAGTGTATATTCTTTGCTCTGGGGTCACTATGTTACCATACTAGATACACATATATCCCCTTAATCACTAACTTTAAATTGCTTCCCTGTAAATCTCTTTCTAGCTATATCTGTCAGTATTTACTAGAGAAACAGGTATAACCCAAGATATACACATTTATAGGAATTTAGAATATTGGCTTATAATGGCCACCCACAAAGTCAGATGAGAAAGAGTGCAGAGGGTGTCTGCACATTGGAGATCAAAGGATTCAGTCAAAGGTCTGGAGCTCACTGCAGTGTCTGTGGGAGTCCATATCAGGAGGCCAATGGGTCTGTGACAGAAGGCTGAAGAGTCTGCCCTGGAAGTCTGAAGGATCTGTGCCAGAAGCTGAACAGTCTCCACTGGCAGCCAGGAGATGATGTCCAAGGTGAAGGCAGACTGGAGCTCCTCCTAAGAAACATAAGCAGATCCATCCTTCCTCATTTCCCCTTTACACCATCCAGGTGACAAGCCACCCTAGGGTAGGTGTTCTACACCCTACGGTGTGAAATTGCTGAGCCAATTTAGTTAAGTTTCTTTTACTCAAGTTGACACAATCAATCAAACATCATACTAACCAACCTATAAATCCCAGAGATAAGGCCTTGACAAGGACAACTGGGCAGGAAGAAATCAAAGCCCACCAAAAGGAATGTGCACATAAGTGGGAGTGCCCAATTAGGGTCTTGTGGCCTGGGATCTACCCAGAGAGCCAATCAGATTGTGGCAAGTTCCAAAGGGGAAGGGTCCTCCCAAAACATAAAAGAAGCTGGATACAAAGGCCCATGGGTATCCATCTGGGTCCACTGGCCGCTCTCCAGGACAGCTTTCTATCCTCTGCTTTTTCCTCCTTACAAATAAAGTGTCTTCCTTTCTTAAACTCTCTTTCAATTGTACCTGGATATTCTCTAGTTGTTTACATACATTTGGTTATACATTTTCAGGCAGTTTTACTTTGAGCAAGTTAATTGGGAGTCTCTCTTTGTGTGATCCCCGTTGGCTTCTCATCCCAGCAGAGCAGTGGTGCTCACACTGGATGCAACAAAAGTGAGGGGAGGATTAGTGGCACTGTGTCTTTTAGTGTAGTAATTTTTTAAAACAAATATTTACAATATTTTTTGGTCACATATTATATATTGATATGCTCCTGTAAGTCTCCCAGGTGGGTCTCTATATTACGTTATCTATAAAACACTCAGGAAAGTGCGAACGGGTAAAGATGTATACACCTAAGTTTATAGCATTGTGGAAGCAGGAACAGACCAAATGGAAGACATGGCCCCAGAGGCACTTGGAAGGCTAACTGCGTTATGCTAGCAGGCTGGAGGACACTGAGATCCAAATCACCAGCCCTGCCCTGGGTTTAACAGTCCCTTCTATAGGTTGTTAGAAGGAAGTGCAAAAAGCAGATTACAGGATATTCTCTAGTTGTTTACATACATTTGGTTATACATTTTCAGACAGTTTTACTTTAGCAAGTTAATTGGGAGTCTCTCTCATCATATAGCAGAGAAGTCAGGGCTGGGGTAAGTAGGAAGAATCAATCATTGTCTTAGACCAAGCTGGTCCATCTCTAGGTGGTAAATCCTTAAAACAAGCTAATTTAATGAGAGGCCCTATTTGGCTGAGTTATACTTATCGTACAAGTTGCAGGTGGCGCTGGAATGCCAAGGTTAGTTGAGTCATTATTTTCTAATTATGAGAACAGGCTACTTTGTTTGGCCCATCCTTGAATCTAGCTTCTAGGTATAAGTTTTTAAATTGCCTTTACAATAGAGCTAATTGTTAAAGCTATGAGCAGAAGCCAGACCTTCTGACAGTGAAGTCTGTCTGTTTCCACCTTCTTTTCTGGAGTTCTTCTCATACACTTCTTACATGGGTCTGGGGTAGGACAGAAAAAAATAGAAACTGGGCAGGAAGCAGACAAGGAAGTAGAGGTTTTTAAATTACCTTTTTTCTGGTTTTTTGAGACAAGGAATTTCTATGTAGTCCAGGCTTGCCTCAAACTTGGGGCAATCTTCCTGCCTCAGCTTCCCAAATACTGGGACTATAAGCATGCACTACCATGCCTGGCTAAATTACAATTTTTTAAATTACTTTTTCTTTGTTTGTTTTTCTTCCGGTACCAGGAATTGAACTCATGACCTTGTGCTTGCCAGGCAGGTGCTTTGCCACTGAGCTAACCCCTTAAATTACATTTTTAAGATAAACTGCAGCTTCAAGACAAGATTTTTTCCCTTCAGAAAATGCACTTTAAAAATCAAACCAAAACAAAACAAAAAGGAAAAACAACCAACAAACAAAAACCTTCTAAAGATCCTTTCACAATAACCCTGTAAATCAGGGCTCTTAACCTCTCCTTATCACCTGTAAATCATGCTTTCTCCACCCTCAGGAAACAGCAACATTGGTGGGCAGCGTATCTCTGCTTCAAGCACATATAGATGGTTTGCATACTAACCTGACAATGAGAATATACATCCTAGATCACCCACCTTGAAGGCACCCCCTTAAATGTACCCCACTCTGGCTTGTGACATGTTTCTTCTCTGAGCACTTGCACTCCACTCTTGAATGCATCCTAAAAGAAATCTTTCTCCTGTCTCTTTTACTGATGCATCCTGAAAATTCTTTTTCCATGGTGGAAGCCATTGAAACTGCAAACTTATTTTAAAAGGACGGGATAGGTTCCTTATTTCAGAATTTGGGACTTAACAGACCCAGCCCAGTGACAGGCCTCAGATTCAAGGTATGAGTCAGTGGCCCAGGCACCACTGATTTGGTCAATTAGCTCTGCTCTAAGGACCACAGCTGTTCTAACTTCCAAGAGAAAACTTCTGTAACTTTGAAGAACAGCCCGGATACAAGTTTTTCTTGCTCTTACATTATTGGAATTGTTTCCTTCAAATGAGCAAGCCTCTGTTGGCTTGACATATTATGCTTCCATTTTTACATTTCTTCCAGTATTCGTATTCTTTGCAAATAATCTTTACTGAAAATGCTTAAAGTTCCCTATCCTCTGTATACTTGCTCCTAGTCACGTAGGTCCATATTTTCAGGTTCCTCTGCTGATCAAATCAAAGGAGGCCATATAATTGGGTAAAAAATAGAAAAAGTATTAATTCAAAGCTACCTCTGAGGGGATAGAAGGGTCTATTTGCCTCAAATCTCCTGGGTTGCCAGTGAGCAAGAAATTGTAGTAAGGGACAGAGCGGGAAGGGAGCGCAGAGATAACACAGATCTTCACACTTGCTGTATCACTTCCGGCCATCTTCAGCTCACTGTCCCCTTTTTTGTGGAAAGGAAAGTGAGCTCCACCCACTGGTGTCAGCATCTGTGTATTCTGTCCATTCATCTGGGCCGAGGGGAAGCTGTTTATGCCCTAGGCCTCAGGTAGCCACTTATTTCTAAAGGGAAAAAAAAAAATAAACCCTAACTTTTAAAGTTCAGTTTTGCAGTGCTAGCTACACACCCAACAAGCCAAAGCTCCACACTCACACCTCCAGAGCTGAGGTAGGAGAAGTGGAGATGAGGGGCTTGCAGTCTTTCCGTTTTGTCTGGTTCAGTAGCTATGGATCCCGGGAGCTGTTCAGCTGTGGTTCAGGCCCTACGGTGAGAAGATGAACTGTTTTGACTTTGTGTTAGCTGCTCCCTCCCTGTGTTCTGAGCAGCAGTTAGTGAGGTAGAACAGAAGAAATAAAAACTCGCTGAAAAGGAGATAAGGAAATCAAGATTTTGAAATTGTACTTAACTGTAGCTTTAAGACACAAAAGTTACTCAAGCCTTTTTCTCTTCCAGGAAATCACTCAGAAGAATTTGTAAAGGGCTTAAAGACAGTAAGCCTGTAAGTACAGGCTTGGACCTATCCTTTTCACCTTAAATTATACTTCCTCTACCCGCAAGGAAGCAGCAATACTAATGGGCAATGATAGTGATATAGGGATGGTATAGGACTTTAATTCAAATAATATAAGGGAAATATTATAACTCCCAACCTGCTGGACTTCCAATCTGCGGAGTTCATGTTCCCCAAAAACAAGGAATAAATTCTAAGGAACAACAGAGGTTAACAGTGGGAAATATGTACTGAAAGAAAGATAGCTTCTAAGGGAGACAGAGAAAGACCCAGAAAGAGTGTTGCATACAACACCGGAAGTTGCATACATACAGGAAGTTTTTTAGTGCTAAATTATGAGGAGTTGGGAGTGAAGCTGTCCGTATCTCAGGAATCTAGGACAAGGTCACTGCTTCTCATGAGTTTGGAAGGGCTCCATGAGAAGTGTACACAGCTCAGGGAGCTGACCCACAAAGTGACTTGGCCTTCCCCTGAGATGATATAGACAACTCCTCTCTTGTTCCCCGTGTAACCACCAAGACATGATGTTTTGTTGAAGATTAGATGTTTTTCCTGTTCCAGATCTTAACCTCTCCTTAAATTCTCTGTAAACATCACCCTCTGCTGATTGCATAAAGTCAATTGCACTGCAGTAGTTGGACAGTCCTTTCTCCCATCAGGAGAGAGGGCTCCACCTGACCTCAGCTTTCTGCATTCTGACTCTTGTCTTCATTTCTTCATCCCCCACCATCCTCCCTCTGGAGTCTTAAGAATTGCACTGGATGAGGCAATAAGGCAGGTGTAAGGTGGAATGAAAATATGGTTAACTAATAAGATTACTAGTTGCTTAGGTAATACTGATCCAATGGAAAAATCACAAGGTGGGTATAAGGAGGGACAAAACTATGGTGAACTAATAAGATTAGTATAGTCACCTAGGTAATATTGGTCAAACAGGAAGCAAGTCACATAGCAAGTGTACATGGAACCGAACAAGGACTTTTCCTGGAAGGGATGGGCCTGGGAATATTGGTCCCACACCCAAGGTGAATGATGCCTATTTAGAATATCAATCATGGTTGCTGATCGCTCAGAAGTATGTAGGTGTAATAATTTCCTTTATCCTGAGGACTGACCTTCAGTGAATGTGCCTCCAGTTACAGTTGTAACATGTTCTTATCTTCTACACTGACTTCTTTGAGGGCCTAGCCTCATGTGACTGCCTATAGTATTCCTAACTAATTTAACTGTCTATAATAATAGGTTTGACCCCCCCATCTACCCACTGTCAGGCACCAGAGTTTCTGGAACGGCTATTACCAGCCTCCTGAGCCCAGGGACATGGTACACCCTCCCCACCATCTAGGTCACAGTGCACCTACAACAGAACATTAACCATTACTATGGCCACATAGCTATCCTCACTATCCCAATGTCACACTTCCCCTGACCTCACTCCACATAAGCCTATCCCACCAATCCTCCCTAATCCTATCTATAATAACCCAGTTCAATAAACTTGACCTAATTATCTGATGCCAAAACCTGCGATCAACCTTCACTTAAACCAATCCCACCATGGGCTCTGCACCTAGACAGTCTTCCCTCAAGGCTTGAGGGACAGTCCCCACTTATTCACCCAGGGTCTCAGCCACTATCTTGACCAGACTCCACCTCTCAATAGTAAAGTGCTCCAATATTCTCATAATATTTTAACCTCCCCAAGACTGTCACTCAGATACCCCTCTCCTTTCTTTTCACAATTAGCCCAGACTACTACTCAATACCTAGGGCTCCCCTTTATCCAGACCTAGTGGGCCATCACTATTGATTACAAAGCTCTCATTCAATCAGTTCCTCTCCAGACAACATTCCCCTACAAATCCATTTCTGGCCCCCAACTTTGGCCTCATAGCCAGACCCCTTTATAATGCTTCCCCTCAAAACCCATACCCTTAGCCCCTGCCTGGCTCAGGATATTCACAACTTCAAACCACCCATCCTGATTTCAACCACTTTTCCCAGTACACATAAAAATACCACCACAAAGGCAGCCAATACCTGGTTCATAGATAACAGCACTTTCCAAACCCCTTATAGGCAGTAGGTGACATACCCTGGCTCCAGACACATCATATCCTCTCCCATTCTAGACATGTAATCAAGACCCAACCACTCTCCTCAAAACCACCTCACAATAGACAAATCTCACAGCTCTCACCCAGACACTTATCCTGGCTTCCTCCCAGCTTCCCACTACACAAAATCACTCATCGCCCACAGAAGCCACGTGAAAACTCTCATAGAGACAGCCAGCCTGCCACTAACAGTGGTATCCTCCACTGCCTGTCCCATCGAGCCTTACAGCCCCCGAACAATCCACCTGACAAGACAGCCAAACACGCTGCTCCCACCCAAGTTCACAAATCCCCAGTCACCTTGCTGTACTTCTTTCCTTGTTTCCAGTCCTCAGCCCACATTATTTCCTACAAAAAAAGAATGCTAAACTGTCCATTAAACTCCACCATCACTGGCCAGATTTATTACCCTGGCCCTCCTCCTAAATGAGCCCTGTCAAAACAACCCACAAGCCTGGGTCCTTTTAAGCTAATATATAGTGCCGTTTTCTTCTGGACCCCATTTCCCCCCACTCATTCCCTAAAAAATTGCCCCCCCCCAGTCATCTCAGGCCATTCAAGCTCTCCTACACCACATGCTCACTCCCTCCTTTCCCAGCCTTTGCATTCACTGTTCCCCTCCACCTTCGCCATTGGCCAACAGGTCCTGCTTAAAACCTTGGGAAAGGGGGGCTGGGGATTTAGCTCAGCGGCAAAAGCACCTGCCTGGCAAGCGCAAGGTCGTGAGTTCGGTTCCCGGTATTGGAGAAAAACCAAACAACAAAAACAACAAAAAACCTTGGAAAAGGGTACTAGAATATGGCACCCCCAGGTGCTGGGTCACAGAATAGCCACAATAGAACTTTAGCAGTTGCTGTGGCCACATACTCAGCTAGTCTTGCTCTCCTAACCTCACACTTCCCCTTAGCTCACTCTGTCCCATTAACCTCCAACCACATCCATATAAACCCAGCTCTATAATTGTGACTCAGACTCTCCTTTGGAGTTAGTCCTGGAGGTCTTGCTCAGAACTCCAAATTCAAGATGGCTGTGTTCTTTTACAGAAGTGCCACTGTTTACCTAATAGCAGCATATCTCACCTTCAAATACCTGTAGGTGCCTTGCATTGTAACCTTATAGTAAGAATGTATGTCCTAGATCACCCATCTTAAAGACAGCCCTTAAATATACCCAACTCCTGCTCATAAAGTGTCTCATTCCTCTCAGCAACCTATGTCTCTAATAACCCTCCCCTTGCCTCTTATTGATGCTTCTTGAAAAATTTTTTTCTGGGAGAAAAGCCTGCAAACCTGCAAGCTATTTCTATGAAAAGGGTGAGTTAAGTTACTTATTTCAGTTTCAGGGACCCTCAGACCCAGACTGATGACAGGACAAATGACGCAATATTTCATTCTCTTCTAATAAATGCTGATACTCACAGTAGAGGGACACTTCTGTCAAAGCACAAAGAGGGAGCAGGCTATTTCTCCAGACACAATGTCAAGAGATATAAATGTAAACCTTTATATAGAAATTAATCAGAAAGTTTCCAATATTCACATATAGCATTTCTTTAAAATCACTAAAGTGAGGTAGCTTTCATTTTCCCATTTCTCAGATGACAAACAAGAACAGGTAACATTTTCCCCAAGTTGTCAGGCTTTACCAGGACAGGAGTTCCCCGGAAGCCAAACTGTCAGTAGCAGCATTGTTCTCAGAGAAAATCTATTGCCTTTGGCAAACACAGGATGTCATAAAAGAAGAGATAAGGCAAGGAATCCTCCAAGTGCCAGGACATCTGATAACATCCATACATTTACACAGGACGCTCTGAGAACTTTGACCACTGATGTTTGCTGAGACCTCCTCACCCAATGTCCCTTGCTTTCTTTCAGGCCCTGTAAAGAAAGCCTTCCGGACAGATGGAACATGCTCCTTCTCACCCCTCATCTGCCTGCACCCAGGTGTTCAATCCTATGCCCCATTGCCTTCACAAAAGCCTGTTGAGTGGCCTCTGCCTCAAATCATTCATTACACAAATGTTATACAGCTAGCCAGCTGCTAGCAGAACCTTGACTTACGTGGAAGCTTTTGACTCCTCTTTTAATATCACATTGCCTCTTAGCAAAATCAAACCATGCACTTATCCTTTCTTTATTCAACACGTATTTACTCAGTACCTTTTCTGTGCAGGTTTTGGGGAACTTCAAAGTGAGCAGAAGAGTCTGGTACATGATGTCTTGGGGATTGCTGTCCTGCGTCAGATCAAACATTAGCCAGATAACCACACAAATAAGTGAAAACATAACAAGTTTTGGGTTAGAAGTAAAGAAGGGATAGACAGTAAAAAAAAACAAAACATAACAGAGAAGTGAGGTTAAGAACTCAAGTTGATGGTTTGGTACTTTTGAAAATGCAAGAATTTAAATAAACAGCAAGCACAAAAGAACATTTCTCTTCTGAAACCACTATTCACCCATGACAAGGAAATTGGATGTGTTCTTCAGTGCTCCCAGAAAAACTATCTTTTGTTATCTGTGATAGCTCTAGTGAGATCATGCTCGAGGGATTGGATTGCTAACAGCTGCTAGCTGCTTTGGAACACAGTGTTTGCAGTTAAATGCGGTACTTAGGAGGATACACTGAAAATTATTGAATGATTCTGACTTATTTTAGCAGAGGCATTTTACCTCACTACTCACCAGGAAAATATAGTTGACTTATTCCTTTATGGTCAGCTTAGAAAATCTTCCTATTTACTAAGCCCTTTAACTGGATCTAAACTCCCCTGAAGCTAAAAAACGGGAAGACAAAGGCCTGTGAGCCCTGAAAGCTGATCTCCATTTCAAACAGTAAAAAGGCCCTCTGGTGTTTGCAATTTTAGAGAGTCCCTTTTCTGGCTCCCCTGCCCCCAACCCTGCAGATCTGCATATTCACTTTGAAACCCAGCTCATTTATAGCCATCATGCAGATGGAGAGCTAAGTAACATTCTCTTTTTTTCCCTCTTAACTACAAGAGAAACCCAAAATATAAGTAACAAAAGGACAAACCAATAAAAGACAAATGATAGGAAACAGAGGCAAAGACTTTGTGAAGACGGAAAGGGAATCTGGGAATGGAGGACAAGGAGAGACACGAGGGGGAACAGAAATAAAAAGATCAAGGTTTGGTTGTAGCAATTCCACATCATGAGTGTGCTTATTATCTATCAGAAAGATATACCAATAAAAATAGTAGTGATATAGGGGAAAGAAACTCCCAACCTGCTAGATGTCTGGTACAAGTGTGGGTTCTCTAAAATCAAAGAATGAATTGTAGGAACAACAGAGGTTAAAAGCAGACTATATTTATTGGGGAAAAGAAAGCTTCTTTTCTTCTGTGAGACAGAAGGGTTCTCAAGTGGTTTGCTGAGGACCCTGCCTTTTCTAGGGATTTTTATAGAGCAAATCCATGATGTGAGGTGGGTCCAAGGTGTAAAAATGGGAAATTGCAAGGTGGGCATGAGGTGGTACAAAACTATGGTCAACCATTAAGATTTGAGTATAATTGCTCAGGAAAAATTGATTAAATTGGGATCAAATGGGGAAGCAAGTCACCTAGCAAGTGGGCATGAATACAGAACAGGGTCTTTTCCTGTAGGGAGTTGTATTATTGGCTCTTTCTGGCTTTGTCAAGGTGATCAGTAACTGTTTAGAATATCAAACCCCGGTGGTCATCCTTAGGAAGTTTCTGGATACATTTGTTTTATCTTTTGTCTTGAGGTTTGGCCCACAGTGGAAGTGCCTGTCTCCCCCAGAATTGTAAGGTCTGCAACGGCTCCTTTGAGGGTCTAGCCCTGTCTGACTGTCTATAATATATTATCTAATTTAGATGCCTATAACAACAGTAATATAGGTGTTGTAGTTGGGGATTTTGCAAGGGACACAATATAATACAGGAAACATATTTTATGAGACTATTTATAATAGTCAATCAAAGAATCATATACAAAAAGAGTGCAGGAAATCTGTCCACACACTGAAGATGTAAGAATCCAGCTGAGGGCCTGGATCCTACACTAATGTCTTGAATGAGTCCAGCTGAAGACCTAGAGCCCATAACAATGCCTCCCA
>NW_004955434.1:10077590-10106682 GCF_000276665.1 Chinchilla lanigera
GAGGTCCCGAGCTCCTCCGATGATGAGGAAAGCTGAGTTCCCATCAGGAAAGCCAACACAAGCTTCTCCAGGAGACTGAGCAGTGCACCGTCTTCCCCTCCAGAGCCAGGAAGCGATGCTCAAAGTGAGGAGCAGAGCTCCCCAAAAGTGAACCATAGCCATTCTCAATGACAACGAGATCCCAAACTCCTGCTCCAACGAGAACAGCCAAGTTCATCAGGAAAGCCAGCGTGACAAGGTCCTCCTGCAGAATAGCCCAAGAGAACCAGCAGCTCCCTAATAGCTTCCCAACAGCTTCTACTAACTTCCAACAGCCTCTGTTCTTCTCCACTTCCGCCTCTTGTGCTGCTGGCAACAATCCTCAGGTGGGCCTCCCACACCCAGCACCGCACTGACTCAGTTCAGCTGGGAGTTGTCAATCCACCACCACAAGTTTACTATAGAAAATATTCTAATGTATACTTTTGTTTACTTGCCATTCAAAAAAGCCAATAGCTTGAGGGCAAGTTGTTGGGACAAGGAAAAAGATTTATTTGGAAAGCTAGCAAACCAGAGAAAATGACAGACCACTGCCAGCAAAGGCCACCTTAGAAAACACAGGCACAAATGGCTTTGATAGAGAGGAAAAGCAGAAACGTGAGGGGGCAATTGGCAGGCAGGCAATGCACCAAGCGGGGCCTTCATCACCCAGGGCCTGTGATTTCCCTTCTGCCGTAATCATGACACAAAAATTTTCATCTCATAGGTCCATCCTAACTTTTAAAAAGATAAATAGTACAGTACTTTATTTCCATCCAAGTTAAGCATCATTTCACTTTTAATTAAAAAGTTGCGAATCCTTGGCCCACACCACAATTTGATGTAATCTGAAGACCATCAGATGTCCTAGGCTCTGTAAGTATACAGAAAAGTTACTGATAAGTTTTGTCGTTTGTGCCTTTTTAGTTTCTTTTCCCAGAAATAGCTAATATTACAGTTAATCATTAAGATACAAATGACATCTTCTTCTGGAGAACAAAGACAATAATTTTAATCCATTTGACAACTTCAGTCAGAGGTGACATCTACAGCCAAGCTATTGCGACTATCAATTTATTGCCCAGCTGTGCGATTTCCAAAACATTTACTATTTTTAAAGTCAGCTAGAAGCAAGCAAAACTGGAGGGGTTATTTAGGGTTCCCCTCTGTTGTATCACCCCTGCTTGGTCAAAGCCTTTTTGTTTCTCTGTGTTTTTCAAAGTTGAGAAAGAATTGAGTTATAGAGTACTAAAACTAAGTTTCATTTTTATCTTAGAAGCTATTTTCCAAAATTCCCCCGACGTCCAACTTTACTGTGGTTTTTTGGATAAAACAGATTGACTGAAAACCCAAGTTACAGTGGGTTGTTTTGTGGGCTAAGAGCGGCGTGGATATAAATCCTGCTTCTACTCTATTTTGCAGTATGTGGTATCCATCAATGTGAAAAGAGCCTTGGACTTCTCATCACTGTTACTGTAGCTGTCCTAGGCTTTCAGATCCACTACTCTCCAGGTAGTGGTCTTGAACTACGCAATGTGTAATTTGCATGCCTGTACCCTTGCTCACCCTTTCTGCTGTGTTCCTGATCAGTCCAACTTCTGGCCACTTCTTGGTTTTTTCATTTCCTGCTCAGTGGCTTGTAGTTCTGGAACTCCTTGAGTCCATTGTAACCAGCAGGGCAAAATGAAATTCAAAGTTAAATGTTTTTGTTTTAGAAACAAGCTAGTTCTCTAAAATTCCTCAGGCCTAGGGCGGAAGATCCTACTATCACCTCACCTTGGCCCAGAAGAACGGACAAGATATGTAGAGCTTGGCCCCAGGAGGGAGGACAGTTCTCTTTCTATGGAGGGTGGTGGAGTGGCTGGTGGTGGAGGGGCTGAACTAAGTGTCAAGTTGTCTTTTGTCACTGTTTCTTACTTCCTTCTCTTCCTTTCTATTAACACCCTGTACATTTGGATACAGTGAGATGGTGCTTTGTGGCAATATGAAGCATCCCTATCTCCTCAGAGCTAGCTTTGAATAAAATCCTTTTTTCCCCTTTGACCAAAATAAATGACCTCCTGTGTTTTGTTTAGAAGCTGCAAGTATACGGACCTGAGCAACTGGTGACACAATTTGTCTTCCAGATTGACCCCTCTGCACACAATCTGTCCTAATTAATATTGTCAGAATATATATTTGTATATCCAGGTTAAATTTGGAGGGCACATTGCTATTAAAAATCATTCACTGCTTCTTTGAAATTCAGATTTAAGTGGGCATCCTATATTTTTTCCAGTATATCTTGTTCTGACCGTCTTTCTCTTGGGGCCTTGGATGTGTCTGGTCATCCCAGGTCCATTGTCACTCTGGAGGAACTGGAGTAGTCCAAATCTGGTGATGATTTCTTTAAGAAACACCTTGACTACCTCTGTAGCTTTTATTGAATGGTTAGGGAAGGTTTCACTCCAGCCTGTAAATGTGTCAATTAGGACAACATCTGTTTAAGTCCTCCACATGGTGGCATGTGGTTAAAGTCTAAGTGCCAGTCCTCCCCAAGGTATGCCCCTCACCTCTATATAGTTTCGAATAAAAGAGGCAACGAGGGCTTGCCTGGGGCATTGTCAGTACAGAGTGGGTAAACTTTGCACACCTGTCAGATGCTTGCCACTAGTCCTAGTCCTATGAAAACTCAACTGACCGTTTCCAATGTAGCATCTCTTCCCATATGGGAAAAATCACGAACTGCATTTATATACTTCCACTGTGTCCCTTCAGAAAGGATCAGTTTGTTTTCTAAATACTATCAGAGTCTCTTTTTTAATTCCCTTTTGTCCTAAGGCCCATTTAGCTTCCTGAGAAGTATAGGCTGGAGGGGCTGGGGATTTAGCTCAGCGGCAAAGCGCCTGCCTGGCAAGCGCAAGGTCGTGAGTTCGGTTCCCGGTACCGGAGAAAAAACAAAACAACAAGAAGTATAGGCTGGTTTTAATGGTTCCTTGGGAACTGGGAATAAAGCTAGAGCCTTAAGGAGCTATACGGCTGCTCTTTTTGCTTCCCTATCTGCCTTTTGATTTCCAAAGGAGACTTCAGATGTCTCTTTGATGCCGTTTACAGTGCGTGAGTGTGCCCTGCTTGGGAAGATTGAGTGCCTCTAGGAGTTGTAGGATTTCCTGCCTGTTCATTACGGATGACTGCTTATTAGTGAGTAAGCCTTTCTTTCCAAATTGCTATACAGGCACACAGCAACAGAAGGGCATATTTGGTTTTTGTTTGTTTTATTACTTTTCTTTTTTAAAAATTAATTTTATTGGTACATTTTAGATATCCATAGTAACATTCATCATAGGGAATGTGTACTTGTATGTGATACATCTTGATTCTTCTTTTCTTCCCCCATTCTCATCCTGTCCCTTCAGCCCGTTCCTCTCCTTATTTAGAAAAGCTTTGTGTCCATTTTCCTTCTATTCTCTTTTTTCCTTTTCCCTTCCTTCTTTTCCACTTGCCTCCTCCCTAGTTCACCTTCCCATCTGAACATTTTCTTCCTATTTCACAATATCTATTACACATCTTGGTCCTTATTTACCCTATCAGTTTCTTACACCAGAGAAACCACACGATATTTGAACATGAGTGTCCAGTTTATTTCCATTAAGAGTATGGTCTTATGGTGCATCCATTTACCTAAAAATATTTCAAGTTTATCCTTCTTTACGGCAGAGTAGTGATCCATCATATAAAAAAACCCACATCTTATTTATCAGTTCATTGGTTGATGGGCATTTTGGCTGTGTCCAAGACTTAGTTGTTACAAACTGTGCTTTTATAAATACGGGTGTGCTTTTAACTCTTTTGGTGAGATATCAAGAAGGGTGATAGCTAGGTTAAATGGAACCTCTAGTTTTAGTTTCTTGAGAAGTCTACACACTGACGGAATCTCAGTGTTGTTTTAATTTGCATCTCTTGAATGACTAATGGTGTTGAACATTTTTTCATATGTTTATTTGCTGTTTCTACATCTTCATCTGAGAAATGTCTATTCATTTCAGGTGCTAATTTTTGAATTGGGTCTTTAAATTTGGAGGGCGGATTTTTTTATTTCTTTATATATTCTAAATATTAGTCTTTTGTCCAAGGAATAGGTGGAAGAAATTTTTTCCCACTCTGTGGATTGTCTCTGCACTTTATTGGTGGTTTCTTTTCCTATGCAGGGCCTTTTTAATATGATATGATCCCAGTTGTTGATTGTGATATTTCCTGTGTGATCAGAGTTTGGCTCATAAAGTCTCTGCCTCCGTCTATGTCTTGAAGAATCTGCTTTTTCTGTCTTCCAGAAGACTAAGTGTTTCTGTTTTAATATCTAGATCTTTGATCCATTTTGATTTCAGTTTAGTGCATGGGAAGAGATATGGGTCTAGTTTTAATCTTTGGGATATGGAAAGTTCATTTTTCCAGCACCATTTATTAAAGAAGCTATCTTAGAAAGGCATATTTGGAATCTGCACGGTACTTAACTATTTGTTTTTTTATTAATATCAGTGCCTTTGTACGAGTTATTAGTGCCGCCTATTGGGCAATGGTTCCTGGGTTCTGGTTGACCTCAGTGGACCAGTTACCTTTCTCACTGGTTTCCAAACAGTTGTTGAGCACCCAAAAGGGCAGTTCCACCAGTATTGCAGTGAGAGCAGTATGCTTAACTCTTATAGAACCGATTTGTGTCCCCTAGAATTTGGGAGAGACTTGTGTATGAATCTGGCACTAGAGGATGGCTGGGAATGACAGCCTCATTTGTGAGGTGGAGGTCTTGTACCATCCCGTATTTTCCCGATTAGGGTATTTATGAAAGACTCAATATACTTCTTATGTCCATGGTAAGAACATCCAGGCTACCAGACATCATTTTTATTTCTCCACTAGTATTACAGTTCCAGCTTGGTTCTGGTGAAGGGAGAACAGCCATCTCAGGTTGGTTTCCTTCCCTTTTTAAACCATACTGCTCATCTACATAGGTCCTAGCCTCTCGTAGTATTCCTTGTCTTTCTACAATTGGCCTAGGTGTTCTTTCCACTGCTGGACATCTGCAACTAGAAAAACAACCTGATTTATTGGTCTAGGGACTATAAAGGAAGTTGAGAGACCTCTCAGTATCATCAAATGGATCAGAGAGACCCATATCCTCCTGAGGGACAAGTAGGGGGTTCCCTGTCCTCTCTGCTGGGGAGCATTTCTTATGCTAGAGACACAAAGCCTGAACATAAAGGATTGCATTCCATCTTTTCTACTTTAAACAGAAACACTGTAACTGAAAACTAGTGTCATAGCTTGAAGTGCAATCCCATACCCACCTTTCACCATTTCCCAGTTCATACCGACCCCAAACCATACGGCAATAGAAGATACGCTGTTACTATTTTACGCTGTCAGGATCAAGCCTTCTCCATGCATCAAGGACAGGGCCTAGCGGCAAAGGCAGGGGCAAAGGCAGGGGCGTCCATGCGCTGAGGCCCAGGAGGTTTCCCACTGGTCTGGAGAGAGGGAGACGGCTCGGTCTGAGCTCCCTAAAATGGTGTCCCATGCAGAAGGAGGAGACCTGAGTTCTGCCAAAGCATTCCTTGTGAGACTCGGACAATGATGAGACAGACCTCTCTGTCCAAGCCTTAGAGTTATGCCTGCAGCATTCACAGCAGCACGGAAGAAAGCCCCGCCAAGGGCTTTTGTCTCCATATTGGGGTCTACTAACTCCTCAGGGAGGAGGCTGAGCCACCTGCTCGCTCTACCTGGTCCTTTGACTCCCACGAGGTACGGGCAGAACCCTGCCCCCAAACACAGTTCCCTTAGCCAACCAGCTGAGGTACTCGGTGGCTCTTTACTTAAGCACAGTGGAGCTACTTGGGGAAAATACCTGTTGCATTTACCCTGATAGCACAAAGATTTTGGTGCTTTAAGGCACCAGGGACGGAAACCTCTTTGCCCTAAGAACGGGGATGGCTCTGATTTATATACTCACAGTCACTTTAGTTCAGTTTTAAATTCTGTTCATTTGTTCTGCTCAGGCCGTCAGGTACATGTCCTTAGATTTCCTGCATTTAAACAAGGAAGGGACCTCACTGGGAAGCAATAGCTTCAGGCAGGCTCTTGCACCCAGATGGAGCCAAGTCAGCTAAAGGTGGCTTGGTGGCCACTGGTTGGCAGCTGCTGCCGCCCACTGCGTGGGGTGTGGGCCCCGTGCAGACACAAAGGCATGCGTGTGGGTGGCTTTGGCCTGTCCATCCTCTCTTTGGGCCTCCATGGCCACACATATCAGCAGTGGCTACTGCATTACTTGTCTGGCTGCTCTTTGTACCCATCATCTGTGCACAACCACCTGGACCAAGGTGACAGGCAAGGGACAAGAGGAGACTGCATGCCTCCCCGAGGTCTACATCACAAGATGGTGGTGCTGCCCGGCAGAACAACTAGGTGCGTTGACCCCTCCTCCTCCTGTTACCATCATTGGCAAAAGCCATGGGAATATTTGTTTATTTATTTATTTTTTGTTGTTTTGAGACAGGGTCTCAGTTTGTAGTCCAAGCTGCCCGTGAACTCACCGTGTAGCCCAGGCTTGCCTTGGACTCATGGTGATCCTCCTGCCTCAGCCTCCTGAGTGCTGGGATTAGAGGCCTGTGTCACCATGCCTGGTGGGAGTTCTTTTTAATGGACAAAATTTTCTCCCTTGTGAGAAGACACTGTGGCAATTAAAATAATTCACAAGAAAATAGATTTTTCTCTCTTGTCCAAAACCCCATATGTTCTCTAAAATCAGGGACTTAGCTTATAAGGCCAGTTAGTAAAAAGAGAAAAAGGAAAAAATGCAGCAGTTGACCCAAGACACAGTCTATGTTTGACAAGACAACATCACAACTGGCATGTAGTAAGGCAACATGGTGGTACTCCGGACCAAAACAGCAAACCAATAAAGAAAAGCCATTTACAAACAGATAGGCAAAGCCCAGGATAATTTCCAAGAAGGGCAACAAAATACAACAGACAAATGTGTCAACAAGCCATACAAACTTTTGGTCATACGCATGGCAGAGCAAGCTCTCTGGCTACTTAACTCATACCTGCAGAAGCAAAAATGGTGACAAAGTTTATTTGAAAAATTAAGAGTGAAAGGTAAAGGCGAGTGGGTCATTGGCCAGAGGAATGTGTAAGGTGGATATGCAGAGGTAAGGGACTTTTGCTGCCACCTGCCCAAAGCCTTCTGGAATGCATGGTTAGAGATTAAAAGATGGCCCGCAGAGCCACAAGCCCAAATAGGATCAAACACACTGCCTTAAGGAATGAGCACTCTGGCCTTCATTCTCCCCATACTCTAATTTATCACTTCAGTTCCTGCCCAGATGCCTTTTTTCCCTTTGATCCTTGCTTCCTGGTTCTCTCAATAAAAGGCCACAGAGGCTTCAGTGTGGGGCTGGTGTTTGAGACTGTCACCTGAGGGGTTTGGTTGATATTAGGCCCTCTGGGCCCTCTTGGAGTGTGGATTGGACCCTGACTGAGGAATCTTTGAGCAACCTTTCACCCTTTTGCACCATGCCACAGTGGTGAACTATAACAAAGGAGAAATTGCCTCTGCAGAGCAAACTTGGGCCAAGTAAAAAGGAAAAATAAAAACCAAAATAAAAGTCTACCCTTATAACAATCATTGTTAGTTCCTATCATCTTGTTTAGAAATTCTGTATAATTTTTATTGTTTTTGTGTTGTTTTGTTTTTGTCTTTGTTGTTGTTTTTTTTTCTCTTAAATAAGTCTACCCTGGGGGTAGAGCACGGCCTTACATAAAAAAAGCCATGATAGTGTGCTTTCAGTGGCATCCTGTCTGTTTCTTCCACACATTTTGGAAACCCATGAGAACATTCCCTGAGAATTATTTGGTGCAGTGGTCCTGGGATCTTGCAATGAACAGGTCCCATATACTCCCCCACCAGCTTTGCCATGCCTTACCTTCCTGTTTCACTAGGATTTAATACAAATAAACAACAACAAACTAAAATCAGAGGTCTTCTCACTAAGGCTGAAAAGATAATAATATTAGTACTGAAAAGAGAAATGTATATTGAAATTCTGCATCTTATCCTAACTCCTTTACAAGGCTTTCAAAGCCTTGTATGATAGGCCCTCTACTACTCTATTTTTAGTCTCATTTTTGTGGTCTCATGATATTAGCCTTTTTCTTTTTTTCTCATTTTTCCAATGAGTCACATTTTTCTTGCTTTAGGACCTTTGCTTCGCTATATCCCTCTGCCTGGACTGTTTACTCATTCTTCATCTAACTAAACTACACTTAACTTTTTAAATATTGAGAGTAATAAGCTTATACTACATAGTTAAGTATATGTATGGAGTAATAAATGATGTACAAAGTGATTCTGAAATTTTCTGTTCCTTTCCACTTGAGAGGGCTGTAAAGACCCTCAGTTTTAGCAGGGTCTTCAGGTGTCTAATTCTCTTTCTTTCCTCTACTTATGGTATAGAGCACAACAGCTTTATTGAAATATAATTCACATAACGTCTGCTTCATCCACTTAAAACTATATAATCCGGAGGACCTTGGCATATTTGCAGAACTCAGTAATTATCATCACAATCAATTTGGAACATTTTCATTATCCCCCCCCCCCCAGAAACCCCATTCCTATTAGCCATCACTCTAGTTTGTGGGCTGCAAGTAATTTTCCCTACTTTGTTTTTTAATTTAGGTATTTTTACACAAAAATCAACCCAAGGTCTGTTGGTGTCTAATCTTCATTTATAACAGTACATTTATTTTAAAATTATTTTTAAATTATCTATTTTAAATTATTTTTAAATTTGAGGGTTTGTGTAGGAATTTTTTTGGAAAAAAGTTTCTACTGCTAAAAAATATATATTTTGAAAACAACAATCAGTGATTTACCTTCAGTTCTAATATTTGCTATTTTAAAGATGTTGCAATAAAGAATTGGAATTAATTAATTTAAATAGGAATTCAAGAACCTACCCTGTACGAGATACTGGACCAGGTGCTGAATATATGTTTATAAAGAATATACTACAGTTGACAAATAAGAAATTCACACATTAAGTGTTTTTTCACAGGGGTACTTTCCATCCCCTCAGTAGCTGATTCCCCCCCAATACAAATCTCTTTAAAAAAATGTTTGCTTGAGTTAAACTGAAAGAAAAAATAACTTTTCGTTGCTAAATTGTTTATCTTTATCTTTTGATGATTGGGTTAATCCATTATTTTTCAAATTTTATATAAAAGCAATAATATAGTTTTAAAAATCATGTGACATAAAAGGGCTTGAAGTGAAAGCCAACAATCTCATTTCATTTTTTTCCCACTACTTTTGACTCCTGCTCCACAAAGGCAGCGATTTTCAAATATTTTAATGGACTTTTCATAGGGAATTTTCATGTACAGCATATATTTACTTCTTGATATGTATATTTCTGACATTACTCATAGAATTTCCCTTATGGTAGTAGCTTGAGTGACCCCCCCCCTCCCCGTGTCCACCTACAGCCTCAGAATGCCACTTTATTTGGAAATCAGATTTTTGTAGGTATAGCTAGAGATATTGAAACAAAATCAGGTGTTCTCATAAAAAGAGGAAATGATATATAAAGATACAGAGAAAAAATCATGTGAAGACAGAGGCAGAGACTGGAGTTATGCTATCACAGGCAGAGTAATTCCTGGAGCTGTCCCAGGCCTTCATGGACAGAGGCAAGGAAGAATTCATTGCGAGACCCTCCAGAGGCAGCAGGGCTCCGCTGACAACTTGACGATTTTCGACTTCTAGCTTCAAAATCTCTGGCTAAACTAGAAGATCAGTATATTTCTGTTGTTTTAAGTCATTGTTTTAAGTCATGTGGTTCTTCGTGACAGCAGCCTTTGAAGATTAATCTGGCGATCGAAGAAATGGCTTGCTTGCAACTACCTTATCTCAGTCCATTTCTCAGTCCGCTCTCCCATGCAGTTTATTACACTTTTCAGTTAAGTCATTATTTACATTATTACATCCACATAGATATCAGTTCTAGCTTAATCACATATACCATGACTTTATTTCTTTTGCTGATAGTGACTTCCTCATTAATTTTTAAAATTTTTTTATTAAAAAATAAAACAAAATATAATAAAATAACTAGAGATAATAATTATTATAACAGTGTATCATCTTCAAAGCAGTTATTCACAATATAAGATATAAACAAAAAACTTTTCTTTTTTTTTTTTTGCAGTACTAGGGATTGAACTCACAACCTTGCACTTGCCAGGCAGGCGCTTATGCCACTGAGCTATATCCCCAGCCCAAAATTCTTCTTTCCAGCTACTTAATTTTCTATATACCTATTACAATTCTTCTGCACTGTACAACAAGCTATCAACAAAATTTCCTAAATTAGGTAGTTCATCAATTTTTTCTAAAGCCTTCTGGCTCTGGTCTGGTGCTGTGTGGGACAGATACATAGTAATCAACCCGAATTTTGCTCTGCCGTCATCCTGGGGAAAATCTTGCTGTTGGTTGCGTCAGTGGTATTGTACTCCCAGTTTCCTGGATCCCTTGCCTTTTACTTGCTTGCTTACGCTATCATTTGATGACAGACATTCTCTATGATTCCTTGAGGAAAAACAACAGAGGTAAATTTATTAATACAATATGAATTTAAGAATGCTTCAATTCTGCCATTTCACTTGATTGTGGGCCACGATCACAATGATTTTGACACAGAATTCTTGCAGCATTTCCCAGGAGAGTGTATATGTAGTAATACCGTATTATTGGGAAGTTAGCTGCCTTCCTCATTTCTATTCTGCTGTATATGACTCCCTTCTGCCACACCCTGAAAGCCGTTTGTGTCTTTGGTTTACATGAAACATCATTGATGATGAAGAATGCTAGCCAGGCAGGTTTGCAATCTGGAAGCACATCTTACACTTCTGGAAAGTACTCTCATCTTCTTTAATAAGTTCCATATGTTTTCTCCTAGATTTGTTAAATTCTCATTAGTTGGCTATTGGGCTTCATGTATTGATGGTTTATTTTTGTTTTCTTTTCCATTTTTTAAAATAAACATTTTAGTTTAGAATAGTTTTGTATTTATAGAAAAGTTGTAAAGCCAGTACATAGTTCCCATACACCCCATATCCAGTTTACCCAATACTAGCCTCATATAAGTATGATATTTTTGTTAAAATAAGTTAATATTGAAACATTGGTATTCAGTAAAGTCCTGACTTTATTCAGATTTACTTAATTTTTACTTTAATGTACTTTTTAAATTCCAAGGTCCCACCCAGGATACCACATTACATTTAAGTATCACATCTCTTAAGCTCTTCTTGTCCTGACAGTTTCTTAGATGTCCCTTGCTTTTGATGACCTTGACATCAACAACAGACTGTTGAACAAGTATTTTGTAGAATATTTCTCAGGTGAGACTTGTCTGATATTTCTCTCATAATTAGACAGGGATTATATGTTTTTGGGAGGAAAATCATATAGGTGAAGTGGTATTCTCATCACACTGCAGCAAAAGTATGTATCAACATAACTTACACTGTCGATGTTAACTTTAATCACTGGTTAAGGTAGTATTTGTCAGGTTTTTTTACTGTAAATCTCCCCCTTACATGTTCCGCCTACTTGAAGGAAGACTGTACATAGAAATTATTTAGAATTCTGCACTGGTGAATATTACTCTGCACAAGAGATTTACATATTTTCACTTATTTCCTTGTTTATTTATTCATTTGTTTATTCATTCATTCAATCTATCATGTGTACTAGTATGAACTCATAGATATTGATTATACTTTGCCTATAATGCAATACTATTTTATTGCTCAAATTTTTCTAGCTTTGATCATTTTAAAGTCTTTCAGTTGGCTCCTGTGTTTCTGAAATTTTAAAATGTGTGCTATAAAGTTCTAAAATGGCTCTTGAAAACTTCCTTATACCGTGTATCCACCATTATAATACTATCTCTATAACTTTTTCTAAAATGTCATTTAAATGTATCTTTCTTAAATGAGTACATTTACTTAGCAATATGCTAGGCTGATTGATAGTGTTCTCTAAATCATCTGTAGCTTTAAACAATTTTCTGCCTGTTATCTATCTATTGCTGATAAGAGGATGTTGAAGTTTTTAACCCAGTAAAGTGGATTTGGCTATTAGTTCTATCAGTTTTTGTCTCATATATTTTCATATTCTCTTATTAGCTGCATAGACATTTTGGATTGTTATATCTTCTCAGAGAATTTAACTCCTTTATCATTGTGAAAGTTCCCACTGATAATCTTTCTTGTTCTGATGTCTTTTTTGTCAGAGTATGGATGTCCACCTTTCTTTTCTTTTGTCAGCCTGGTGGATCTCACTTCATTCCCTTACTTTTAACCTAATAAATTTTGTGATTTTAAAGTGATTTCCAATAGATGACATATAATTGAGTCTGGTTTTCTTTCTTCACTCTAATAATGTCTTTTAGTTGGCATATTTGTGCCATTCACATTTAAAGTAGCTGTTCATGCATTTGGAGTAATACCATGGTTGTAGTCGCTTTTTATTCAATACATGTGAGTTTTTTTCTCCACTGTTTTTCTGCTTTCTCTTAACTGAAAATTTTATGTAATTCTATTTTATCTCTTATCTCATCTAACCAACTATTCTTCAAAAAGATTTTAGTGGTTTTTCTGAAGTTTACAATGTGCATTTTAAATTAATCACAGCCTCCTTCAGATAACAGTTTACACATAATTCAGATACCTTACATCAGAATATTCCCAATTCCTTCCTCCTGTCCCTGTGACATTGTCACAATCTCATGTATGCTGCCATTATTGCTATAATTACCTAATATATTGTTACTATGACTTTAAACTGCTATCTGCTAAATCAATCAAGACTAAGAAAAACCGAGTTTTATTTTACCCTTTATTGTTTCTGTTCATTCATTCTTCCCCTAGTGCCCTTCCTTCTTTATGTAAATCCAAGTTTTTGAGATATATTATTTTCCTTCTGCCTAAAAAACATCTTTTAACATTTGTGTTAGTGATGAATTCCTTGGTTTTTGTCTGGAAAAGACTTTGTTTTTCCTTCACTTATGAGGAATAATTTCACTGCATATGTAATTTTAAGGTGGTGGTTTCTTTTCTTTCAACATTGTAAATATTTCGCTTCACTTTTGTCTTGCTTTCATGGTTTCTGACAAGTAGCCCACTGTAATTCTTACCCTTGCTTCTCTGTAAGTACTGTACCATACTCTATCAGTAATGCATCATAATCTATAAGTAATGAATCATACTCTATCAGTAATGTATCATAACCTATAAGTAATGTCTCATACTCTATCAGTAATGCATGATAATCTATAAGTAATGCATTATTGCTTCTTCTGAATATCTAACATAAATAAATCATAAAGTATATCTGATTTCTTTAATAGAGAATAATGTTTTCAAGGAGCAGTCTCTCTTTGATGTTCATCTTCTGAGCAGAGCTTTACAAGATATTTCTGCCTTGCCCAGGACCTTTTGCACTCTTGATTCATATGTAAATTTCTGTAACTCATGCTTGACTCAGCCGTGTGACTCAGCCGTGTGAACGCTTATTCTTTAAGTCCCTACTTGCTGGCTATGTTTCTGATGAATCCAGTCTGTGCCATTGCCAACCTGGATGTAGAGAAAGCACTCAGTCAAATTGTAGTCCCCATAAATACATTTGCCAGCTGCTTTCTATGGGTTTTCAAGAAATATAGTAGCTAACAAAAAATTATTTATGTTATAATTGCTAAAGTAAGCTCTTTGTGGCAGGCTACATTATTTTAGAGCCCAATTTTCCAAACGGTGATTGTAGTTTAGTTGGTGGTTGTAATAGCACAATATACATACACCTGCTTTGCAAATTATTAAAAGACTTTATATAGCTTTAAATATCAGATAACTGGCTGGTGGTGTTGGTATATGACTGTAATCTCAACACCTGGGAGGTTGAGGCAGGAGGATAACAAATTCGAGTCTAGCCTGGACAACTTAATGACTTAGTGAGACCCTATTTAAGAAAAAATCAGATACCTTATGAAGCTAAGTTTGTGTGTGTGTGTATGTGTGTATGTTGTACACACGTTTGTGTATATTATCTACACAAATATGAGTTGAAAATTATCTGTCTAATTGCTTTTTAATTAAATTTCTCATCCCCAGAAATAAGAATTTTTATTTTTCAATATTTATATTATCATTTTTTCAACTAGATGAGGTATTACTTAAAGCTCATGCTCACTGAGTTCTTAAGACTCCCCATCAAATAAAAGGAGATTAAGGTGGTTTTAAATTTAGGGCCTAGGAGTAACAGGAAAGGAAATCAGGGAGAAAGAAGCGGTGACGTACTCTCTCTGATGTCAGCAAGAATTGAGAGATTTTGTGCCCTTCTTAGATCCTGACACTGCATTAGATTAAAGTACTCACAAGTGACCCTTCTGTCACCCACTTCCCTGAGAATTTCCTCTTGCTTCTACCCTAACAGCAGCTACAAACTCGGGTTGAGCACCTAACTGCTTAATGGCTAAAATCATGTTCAGATCATTCTCCCTGAGCCTGGTAGAGGTCCTCCTGCAGAGAGCAAGCTCCTTCCATTGCAGGGGAAGCATCATGGCTCTCAGAGAAGTGCTTGGATTCAGCAGCACTGGCGGTGATAGGGTAGGAACAGAGCCAGTGGAAGTTATTTCTGAAGCTAACATATCTCTTCTCCAACTATGCCTATGTCAGCTCTTCCTCCTTCGCTCTCTATTTCAGGCCGCACCATCTACCATATCACCCAAATTACACGCCTGGATGTGCATGTGACACTATCAGCTTCCCTAGCTCCTCCAACCCAGTCAATCTAAAAGGTCTTGATGGTTCTGACCCACCATATCCAGATGCACAGAGGAACATTTCTGTTAATAAAGAATCTAATCCATGACCAAACATTGTCAACTGGTCAAAGGAATTAGTAAATAAAGAAGTAAATGGATAAATAAAGATTTCTCTGTGTGTGGGATATGGAAAACCACAGATGCTTTATGAATGCGTTTGGTAATATACTCTCCCATAAGATTCAGTTAATAGAATTCTGGTCAATAACAGGGCCTGGGGATTTAGCTCAGCGGCAAAAGCGCCTGCCTGGCAAGCGCAAGGTCTTGAGTTCGGTTCCCAGTACTGGAGAAAAAACAAAAACAACAACAACAAAAAAAAGAATTCTGGTCAATAACAATTTACTTAGGGTTGCTTGCTTCTTGCAGATAAGAAGAGTTTAATAGAACTGGCATAGTTTTCACATCATACCCACAACCATTAATAGCTTTTGTTTTATTTCAGGCAGAACAAAATAACTCAAATTTTCGGAACTACTGTGTTCATACTTAAACATTTAATATTAAAATTTATACAATAACATTTCAGCTATTTTAACAAACCCGTAACAAGGGAAGTGGGGGGCTTCAGAAAGCCAAAGGTAATCAAAAAACATAATAACCAAATGCAAGAGGAAGATCTTGTTTATAGCCTGATGTGAAATATAAAAAAATTTTTAAAATGAGACAGACAAGGAAATCTGAACTCTGACTAGATATTTTATAATATTAAAAAAATTAATGTTATTTTTAGGTGTGATAATGGAGTTGTGTTTTTATGTTGAAAAGACTTCTTATCTTTTATGGAAACATAATGAATAATTGACAGCATTTGAGTAATGCCTGGGATTTGCTTCAAATAATCCAGTAGGGGTCCAGTGGGGAGAAACGGAGGATGGAAAATGGGTGAAAGATTGATTCATATAGTCAACTGTTAGATTGGTCAAAAGCCCTCACGTCTTACTTTGTTTGGAGGCTCCAACATTTCCCAATCTCTTCTTGTAAAAGCCAGTCTTGGACTCAATCCGCTTTTTTGCTACTGCTCTAATAGTTCCCATGGCCCATTCACCTATGCAGTGACAACACCATTCAGGCTGTCCATGCTTATGAGTGCATGGACATTATTTTCCGGTAATGTGCAAAGCATTATTTTCTGGTAATGAGGCTTTTTGTCTGAATGATTCATCAGTGAAACTCACACTGGTACAAATAATTCTTTACAAAGACTTTGTAAACTTCCTTATTTCCAAGAAATGATTAGTTCTTTCTTGGCCAGGTTTAAAATAGTTTGAACCTTAGGTGCATGGCTATCTGAGAGATCCATAATTTTCATCTTCTAAAAATATCCCTAAAGTGAGCTCCATAAGGCTTGAGATTCTTTGCCAAAAAATCACTGGAGAAGAGTGCTATACACAGGGACCATAAAGCCTTAATTTTCTGAATTTATTAGTATAGTATGCTCATATACACCTGCAACTTTCTAATTGCCAATTTTAACATGTTCATCAACAAACAAACTTGGCTATAATGCTCGCAAGATAGAACTCTCAGCAGTCATTATTATTATTGTTGTGATTGTGGTTGTTATTATTGAAAACTACTTTATTTTTAGAGTTTTATATTTATAGAATGTTATTTACTTAAACTATGCATGTTCCTTGTGTTAGCTGCACAGGAATTATTATTTTAATAGAGACAGTTATGCAAAATTCTGCCCATTTTTTATTTCCCATTTTTGATTTGTCTAAGCATAATAGACAAATTTTTTGAACACTTTGACTAGCAAGTTCCACTCACCAGGGATCCAGTACTTCAGAAACAGACCCAAGGAAGAGGGAAAAAAGGGGAGGTGAGATACTGGTCATGTTTCACCAAATATATCCTTTCTATTGTTAACCAAAGGTTCTTGAGAACAGCCAAAGGTAGTGGTTTCCGTGTAACAGAAAGCTGGGTTAGGAGGGGAGAGACAAACTGAGAACTCGGTGAGAGAGAGGGAAGACAAAGCCAGCAGACAAGGCTGTCAGACTAAGGTTGGACAGGGCGGGGGAAAGCAAAATGACTGCAGAAGGAGTTACCATAGAGCAAACAGAACTGGGGTGAGGCAAGAGCACACAAGTAATCAGCCTGAAACTATTAGGAGATCCCAGCTCCAATCACCACATGCCCTTCACGAGTGATTTACTTGTTCTGCAGTGAATATAGATCAGACCTGCAATCGAGAGACTGCCTGATGCGGAGATGCCCTCAGACCACCGGTCCACTTGCCCCCCAAAACTGTCAGATTACTCCTCAAGTGTGGCTGAACACTAGACTTACCTGGGAGCTTTCCAATTTTTTCAATACCCAAACCCCCTGGTTATGAACTATGGGTCTTGAAAAATCAAGCTTATGTTCCCAGAGTGGAGTCAGAGACAAGGGAAAGAGACAGGAACTGTAAGAAGCAGTGCTAAGCAAATGGCAGCTTCCAGCGCTGCACCCTCTCCGCTCTACGCCTACTGCCCCTGACCAAGGAGAGGTCTGCTAGTCAGGGATCCCTTTACTGGGGCCACAGGGTGGAGCCCCAATTCCAGGAAAGGGTTAGTATCAAAAAGGTCCAAATCTGAGGGTATACAAGCTGGGGTACAGCTCTGAACCTATGAAGGAGAGGGATCATCGGATAAAAATCCGAGGCATATCCAGAGGATACAAGTGAGATACAGAAATTCTAGGTGCCCCAGAATTAGGTGCTGGGGCCTCCAGAAACAAGGCAAAAGGGAAATGCAGCAGTTTTGCAGGCTGCATCATGGCTACTGGCAAAGCTGGCTCCTCTGGCTCAGGATCTGGGTTCTGTTGTCCCAGGCACACGCTCCTCGCCTTCATCCCGACCCCACACTGGAGCAGCTCCATCAGTGAAGCTGGGCTTTACTCTAAGAGAAATGCAGTCAGTGCAGGTAATTAAGCAGAAGTGTGGCACTGTCTGAGTATTAGCCTAGCGAGTCTGTGCAGAAGCAGGGAAAGCAGACAGGACTACAGCAGTGATCCTGTGAGTGGAGATGGTGACTGGGACAAGACAACGGCAGTGGGAAGTGGAGACAAGTGATAAAATTCTGGATATATTATGACTTTGGGGAGTCACTTAATGTCTTTGAATACTGGTTACAAATCAGTAAAATGAAGACCTTTATTTTGTACAACGTATACAAAATTTAACTCAAAATAGATCGAAGATCTCAACATAACAGCTAAAATAATAATAAATAGTGTTGTAAGAAAATATAGGGGAAATTATTCATGTCATTGAATTTGGAAATGATTTCTTGGATATCACACCAAAAGCGTAGGGGACAAAAACAAAATTAGATAAATTGAACCTCATATAATTAAAACTTTTGCAAATCAAAGGATACGATCAAATGATGGAAAAACAACCTACAAAAAAGCGGAAATGTTTCCAAGTTGTATTTAAGGAAGGACTAATATCCAAAATATGAAAAAAAACCCTGCAACTCAAAACAAAATAGACAGCACAATTTAAAAATAAGCAAATAACTTGAATAGGCGTTTCTTTAAAGGAGACAGAAATGGGAAATAAGCTTATGAATGCCGTGACCTGGGCAGCCAGCGGGCTCCTGAGAGAGGGTGACAAGAGAGTAAGGGAAAACTAGACACTTAATAAAAGGAAAGCTGGGACGGGTGGAACCTGGCCTCTCTGACAGAGAGGCTGCGATAACCCAGCGCAGTCCGCGTCTTTATTTACATACAGTAAAAGCTCACAGTGGAGTCAAAGTGCAAGGTCTCCCCGTTTTGCTGAACACTGAAAGCAAAACCTTCTCAGAGCTATCTGTGCTGTAGTTAACAGAGAAGAACACCAAGGCCAGAGAGCTGTTGGACTAGCTTTGCTCTGCTCGCCTCTGGCGCGCCGTGTACCTGTCGCTGGCGTTGCTCTTGCCCTGAATGCGTAGTCTACTCCAGCTGGGCCGCTCCCCACATAAGAAAAAATTCTCAGCATAACTAATGGTTAAGGAAAAGCAAATGTCCTTCACAGTCCTTAGGATGGCTATTGCTAACAAAACAGAAAACGACAAGTGATGGCGAGAATGTGGAGAAGTTAGGATCCTCACGTACTGCAGGTAAGACTATATATATTGTGGCGCAGTTCCTGTGGAAAATAACACAGCAGTTCCCCAAAAAGTTCAACACAGAAATACTATATGAGGCAACAATTATACTTCTAAGTATACACACAAAATAATATCCTGATACTTACACGCCCAGGTTCCCAGTATGTCATTCATAAGAGCCACAAAGCAGGCACCACCCAAATATCCATCACCAGATGTTAATAAGCAAACTGTATTACATAATATACATATGCATGTGCAATGGAATATTAGCCTCAAAAAAGAGAAAGCACTAACATCATACAAGGGATAAACCTTGAAAAAATCACACTACATGAAATAAGCAAGACACAAAAGGACATAGATTTCATGATTCCACTTATATGCGGTCCCTAGAATAGTGAAATTCCCAGACACAGCAGAATAATAGAGGTTACCAGGGGTTAGGAGAAAAAGAAAATATGAGGTACTATAGTATAATGGGTATGAAGTTCCTCTGTGGGAAGATGCAAAATTTTCGAAATGGGAAGTGGAAATGGTTACACTGCTCTCTGTACTTATTACTCGTGAGTTGTATGGTTTTAAAGGTTAAAATAATACATTGTGTATTATGTATAATTTATCACAACAAAATGTTTTTAAAGGTGAAAGAAATACCTTTAGATAAATGTAAGCATTGGGAATTTACCAGGCACTATACTAGAAGCTTTATTTGTATTGTTTTATTCAATTCTACTTTACTTCTAGGAAGAAGATATAATTTCTATGATACAGTAAAAAAATGAAGACTTAAAAGACTGACTTGCCTAAGATCAAGCATTTGATAGTGTGTAAACTCAGGTCCCCATATTTCTAAAACGCATGCATTTCCTACTATATCATTTTTTAAATTAGGTGATGAACTCCTAAAGAGTGATCACTTTCCTTTTCCTGGGTTTTTTGGTTTTTCTCCAGTACCGGGAATTGAACTCACAACCTTGCACTTGCCAGGCAGGTGCTGCGCGGCTAAGCTAAATCCCCAGCCCCTGCTCTTGCTGTTTTTATACTATCCCTAACCGGCTTCTAAGCATGTCCAGTAGCTGATAGCACTCTTGACTGAAAATGTTAAGATAGTTTATTATTCTTATTCAAAATTTCAAATACTGAGAAACTTCTGCTCATGTAAGTTGTGTTGTCAGCTTTCCATCACAATGGCAAAATAGCTGAGAAAAACAATTTAAAGGAGGAAAGGTTTGTTTTAGCTCATAATTTCAGAGGTTACAGTGCACTGCCAGCTGGCTTGTTGGTGTCAGGCCTGTAGTAAGGCAGCAACATTATTATGGAAGGATGTAGCAAAGGAAATTTGCTCACCTCATGGCGGGTAGGAAGCATAAAGAGTCAAAGAGGGAAGGACTTGGGACAAGACAATCCCCAAAGCCTCATGACCCACATCCTTAACTAGGTCCCACCTGCTAAGTTTTATTACCTACAAGTAATAACATCAAATTATGAATCTAAGAATGGATTCATCCACTGATGAAGTTTCAGTCCTCACGATATGATCACTTCCCAAAAGCCACCTCTGAACATCGTTGTGTTGTGGATCAAGCCCTCAACACATGAGCCACTAGGGAACATTTCCAATTCAAACGATAAAAAAATTACATAAAACCTACCATTTTATACCCAGAACTTGATTCTTCTTTTAAACTATTTCATTTCAAAATAAAAATCTATTTTTGTTATAGATAAAATATATGTTGATTTTTTAAATTATTTTAAAAGTGAAGGCAAATATCCATCTTCAGCACCAGAGATAATAAATTTCCTTATTTTAACTTCACATTGACTTCTATAGTTTTGCAACTTTTAATTTTAATTTGTTGTTTCAGTGTCTCTAAGATTGGCAAACACTAACTAAAACATTTAAGTCATTAATCTAAAGCTTGCAAAAGAAAATATAAGTAATTAAACTATTCAGTGATATTTTTGTTAGTATTTAGCATTTATATTTCTGAGGTAAAGCTTAAAATTTCACTAGGATTTACAAGACACTTGTACTTCCAAATAAGTTCATAGACTATCTTATTGTTTTAACAAGTGCATAGTTTGTTTGTTTGTTTGTTTGTTTTGAATGAATACATCACTGTATAAGGTCCCGAGGAAGCTTCACTTTGGTTTCTGACTTCATGAGTCCAAAGATTGCTCCTTCTGTTTTTCTCTTAATCAGGACAAGAGCACTTGACTAAGCTGGACCATGTCCTTTGGAACTGTGAGGGTGTGTGATAGGGAAAAAAGCTGAAAGGAAGCACCTGAGAAACAAGAGCCATGCTAATTCCCATTCACACGTCCACAGTGAGAGAATCTCTTTCTTCCTTTGCCTTTGGATTGGACCACAAGTGCTGCTGCCATGGGAGTTGGATGCAGGTAGGTTGGTACAGGGATAAGAATTAGGAGTGGGTCAGTGACTCAACCTTAAAACAGGGGCTAGGTCCTCTCACCTTAAAACAGGGGCTTTTGAGTGCAAAGTGCTTTTCTAAAATACAAAATCTGATTTCAAGAATCTCTCTATGTTTGTGTTATTTTAATAATAAAACACTTTTTAAAATTAAGTCTGAAAAAGTTATGCATGACGTAGGTTTGTAGGGATACGCTTCCAGGTGAACAAGATCCAGAGTGCATTCCAGGGCAACAGAGTGTGGGGAGCGCGCACAGAGGCATCATGTTCCAAGGGATTTTCCAAAGGGCAGTGGGCAGCCCCAGACACTTGCTGGGAGACAGCCATCATGAGCTGCACTCAGGCTCTTGGGACTGGAGAACAGAGGAATTCTTGGAACGGTCCGACTAGCCAGCCAAGGCATTAGGAAGGACAATATGATGAGGCTTTGGGTTCCAACAAAAACCACACTCTGCCATGGAAACAGTCTGACTATTCCTCAAAAACTTAAACATAAAATTACTGCATTATTTATGATTTAACTCCTAGAGAGCAGAAAACAAATACTGAAATACACACGTACACAGAGGCCTGGGTCAATTTCTTTGACTTTCCTTTCTTGACAGCTCTTAGCACAGGATTCTCCTTATTTTTAGGAACCTTTTCTTTTGAATGAAAAAATTTCTTCTCAATATATGTTTGTAGTACAAAATGCTTACATTCACCGTGAGGAGCTGGTTCACACACACGATATGTAATTCTTTAAACTTCACACTCCCCACCCCACCATTTCCTTGGTCCTCTTCTCTTTTGCAGCAGAATTATTTCCTTGTTTCCTAAGATCTAAATTTATTTTGCTCTTTAAAGAATTTATCCTTTGTGTTTCTTACATAAGAGAAGCTTCGTGCTAGTTAAGCGGTGTTTCTGATTTATTTCCCTTACCATGATCTCAAGGTACGTCTATTTTCCTACGGATGACTCAAGTTTATCTTTCTTTATAGCAGAGTTGTACTTCATGGTGTGTAAGGACATTTCTCTCTCAATTCATCTGTTGATGGACATATGGGTCACTTCCAAGAGTTAGCTATTATGAGCTGTGCTCTTATACACATGGGTTTGTATCACTGTACTATGATGTCTTCAACTCTTTCCAGAAGAAAGAGGGGAATGGCTATGTCAAATGGAATTGCTATTTTCAGTTGTCCCAGGAATGTCCATCTTGTTTTCCAGAGTAGTCATACTAATTTATATTCCCTCCAACAGTGTGGAAGGGTTTGTTTTTCCACACAGCTTTTGTTATTACTGTATATTTGATTTCTTGATGATAGACATTCCTCCAGAAGTAAGATGGAGTCTCAGTGTTGTTTTAATTTGCATTTCTCTAATAACCATAGATGTTGCACAGTTTTCGTGTATTTATTGGCCATAGTCTTCTTCCTTCTAATGTATACTCATTTCAGTTGCCTACTGGGTCTTTTATTTTTGGAATGTTTAATTTTTTTGAGTTCATCATATATTTTATATTCATCTGTCTAAGATGCAGCTGTCAAAATTTTTTTACCATTGTGTAAGTTGTCTCTTCACTCTGTTGATTGTTTCCTTTGCTAACTAGAAGCTTTTTAATTGGATATGATCTCACTTGTTGACTTTGGCATTTCTTGTGCCACTTGGGTTCTATTCAGAAAGTCCCTGCCTACACCTATGTCTACAAGAGTTTTACCTATTTTATCTTCCAGCATATTACATGTTTCCGTCTTAATTTAGATTTTTAAACTGCTTTAACTATAGTTAAGTACATGGTATGAAACATGGGGCTAGATTCAAGCTTCTGCATGTGTATAGTCAGTTTGCCCAGCAAAACTCACTGAAGAGGCTTTAACTCCCAGCATGTTTTTTGCTTCCTTTCCAAAAATCAGATTGCTGAATGTGCTTAGGTTTCTTTCTGCATCCTCTATTCTATTCCATTGATCTACATGTCTGTTTTTGTGCCAGTATCATACCCTCTGAGTGCTTGGATTACAGGCATGTGCCACCACACCTGGCTGCCTTTATCATTTCTAATTGCATTGATATGAATATTTTCTTGGTAAGATTGGCTGGGCTTTTGTCTATTCTATTTATTCTTTTTTTTTAATTTTCGTCTTTTTGAGACAGGGTCTCACTATGCAGTTCAGGCTGGCCTTGAGCTCACTGTGGAGCCCAGGCTGGTCTCAAACTCACAATAATCGTCCTGCCTCAGCCTCCAGAGTGCTGGGATTACAGGCGTGCACCACTACACCCGGCTATTCTATTTATTCTTTCAAAGAATATGTTCTCTGACTTTGGTCAGTGCTTTGTATAATTGCTATAATTACTGCTATGAAAATGGTCCCCAAAAAAGCTAAAAAAAAAAAAAAAAAAAAAAAAAACTAAGAAATCGTATCATTCTGAGACTTCTAGAGTGCTCAGAAAACATAAAGTCATGAAGAATAGGCTAGGGATCATGTGAAGATCCAATGCAAAACCTGGGTAACAAGAGTACTTTTTCTTGAGTGGATCAGGGAGGCTTTCTGTCCCACTGTTAAGAACTATCTAGAGGACAAAGGTTTATAATTCTAGGCTCTCCTCATCATGGACAATGTTCCTACTCATACATGAGATTTAGAAGAAGAATTGGCTGAAGAATCCCCATGGCTCTCAGTCAAGTTCCTCCCTCCTAATACAAGGATTCTATTGCAGCCAATGGATCAGCAGGTTGTAGCTAACTTTGAAACTATACACCAAGGAACTGTTCCCAAAGTGCTTCCAGATGGTCTCAGATACAGATTTAACCCTTACAGAGTTCTGAAAGGAACATTACAACATCTTTCTTGTGTGGGTTTGAGAGATCCTGGGCCAATGTTTCTCTAAGGACACTGAGATCTGCCTGGAAGAAAGTGTGGCCTAAAATGATATGGGAGAGAGACTTTGAAGGCTGTGTAGAGAAGCCTGAGCCTTCAATTGACCCTATGATTGATGGCACTGTTGCTATAACAGAGTCCGTAGGCTTGCAGATAGACAGCGGGGATGTTGAGGAACTGGGGGAGGAGTGCTCAGAGGAACTATCTACAGAGGAACTTCAGCAACTTCTGGCAGAGCCACAGAGAACAGCAGCTGAGGAGCTTTCTGAAGAGAAAGGGGTATCAACAATCGGTGCGGCAAAGTTCTTCTGAAATAAAGGAAATCCTTAAAAAAATTGGACAGAGTTACAAGCATTTGTAGAGAAGACTCACCCAGACACAGAAAAAGTCAATTGTTGCATTCAGTCACTTAGGGACAGTGTCGTGTCATCCTACAGAACAGCATTAAGGGAAAGACAGAAACAGACAACCTTGGGCCACTTTTTAGTTCCACAAAGATTGAGACCTAGTCAGCCAGAAACAGGTCCTAGTGGGCTACAGACTCTCCTAAGGAGAGAAAGGACAAGAGCCAGATTCCTGGTGTTCTTATGGAAGGGGACTCTCCATCCAAACAATAACCACCTTTCATTCCATCCTCTCTTCCTGCAAGCCAAAGATGTCAACTTGAATGGTGAGTACCGTATGAAATTGTTGTTTCTAGTGAGCGAGGCACATTTTATGTTTTTGGTGAATACACTAGAAAAATTATTGGGGAATTTCTCACATTATACAACCCTTTTTTGAAAAGCTTAGTTAAGATGTGCTTTGGGGAGTTCAGGGCACATTATGAGTATTTCCATTGTTTCTTAAGAGAAAAAGAGTCTTGACCTACAACTGACTTCTTGATGTCTTCTAGATGATTCTAAATGGCTTGCTTACCTGTATGTTAAATTCTTTTCCCACACTTGGATAGATTTCTGCTATAATTTCTGTAAATCGGTTTCTTATGCTATTTGTGCTGCCTTCTGATTTTTCACTAATTCCCCTTAATCTTGGTCTTCTTTGTATCAACTAGCAGCTGTTGGATTCATTTTCCATGATCTCTCATTGTTTTTAAGGTATCTTTAAGTAGATGGTTGCCTGCATCTGCTTTATTTTCTACCTGACACTGTCTGCTCACATTGGCCATTTTGCTTTCAAAACAATTTTTTATTCCCCAGATTTCTGTTTGGTACCTTTTAATGGACTCTAATTATTTGCTAAACTGGTCATTCATGTCTTACATTGTTTTGATTAGCTTCAGTAAAAAAGATACTTAGTATCTTCTTTAGGTTCACTGATCCTTTTGTTTTTAATGTCTATTATCTCTTTAGTCATATCACATTTCGGCTTGCTCTGTACCTTATTGATCTGTTTTGTTGTTGTTATTTCTTTTTTTATCACCTTGTATAATTCAGCTGTTTGGTTTTTTAGTTTCTCCCCATCCATGCACCATGAATCAGCTTCAGTGGAGTTGGGAGTTTTTGGAGGCATTTTGTTACCTTGTTTTCTCATGTTCTATTGGTTTTGTTTGTTGTTTAGTTTTTGTTAGTGGAGACAGGTTCTCCTCCCCAGGAGCTGGGTTTACCATTCTCTACTGCTTTATTATATTGTCTGCATTGTCTTCAGTTTGTCTGTAGTTTCTAATTTTCCTATCAGATCTTTATTGATTCCTGGAGATCTATTTCTTTTTTTTTTTTCTTCACTAAGTTCTTTCGCAGATGTCTTGATTCCAGATCCTGAAGAGTCTATATTTTGTTACTGGTCTTTACTCCCCTTTCAGAAATCTTTATTTTGAATCAAGCGAGGATACAGCAATGTGTGCTCTTGGCCACAAAAAAAGAAAAAATTTTGAGGTTCACTGGGATTCTCCCAGGATGTCATAAAGGTCCTCATTTAGATAACGAAGACATACTGTTAATAGCCTTTTGAATAATTGGTATAATTGTCATACTTACAGATTTCACAGAACTATATTGTTAATACTGTTAGGTTTAGAGCTCTATGACAGAGTATAGAGCTATAATCATCTATTTTACCAATTAAGTAAGAATGATAAAACCACAGTAAAGGTCAGCACTGCCAAAGGAGATATTGGGCCATTTTATCCTCATAGGTAATCTTACATTGTCCTCATTTGTCTCCTTTAAGTAAGAATAACAAATTCCAGGGCTTTAATTACCAACTTCCAAAAGTATGGCCTGTATGAATTATCCTCCACCCATGCTGAAACAATATTTCCTCCATGGCAAGTTCAGTGACTTTTCTGTTGACCTCAAGATAACAACTAGAATACTTTATTATTATTATTATTAGTTTTTGTTTTTGTTTTTTTTCCAGTACCAGGGATCGAACTCACGACCTCGTCCCCAATCCCACAACTAGAATACTTTAAAAAGAAGCTTTTAAGCCTCAGCATGATGAGAGGGTTTGAAAACACATTATACAATAAACTAGGATTTTGGGGTGAAGGACAACTTGGGTATATCTATAGGAGTGGAGGAAATAGTAGATGAAAGATGCAACTTTTGAACTCTCTGCTCAGTTTACAAGCCAGTGAGTTTTCCAGGAATTTTCCCCAGAGTGCCTTTGTCCTAGCAAACAAATTATGACCTGTATTTACTAATCGTGGTTGACCAATTATAGGACAATCAATTCTCACCCAGAATTTGGACTTGAGACTGAGATACTTTGAATTGGTTTTTGGCTAAGAAATTGTAAGAGAAAGTACTCTTTAAATTAAAAAAAAAAAAAAAATGCTTCTTCTCAGAGACCATATATCCCTTACCTGAATCAAATCTCTTCTTTCTCCTTCCCAACTCCCAAGTCGAGAAATTAGGCAGCCATTTGCCAGGGTTCTTAACCTAAGTGTTCAATACATCAGATAATTATTTAGATTGAAGCCCCTTGAGAATCTACAAACTGAGAGATTATAGCACAAGTTGACCTCATATGATTCCATTGACAGATGTTTTTATTTTTTTCATATTTTTATTTTAAGGAGAAAAAAAACAAAATGACAATGAAGACCCAAACAAAACAACACAAAACAATAAAAATAATACAATACTTCAAAACAAGATGATAGGAACTAACAATGGTCTTTATATTACCTATTGTTATCTTTAATGCAGTTGTTCAGATTACCAGATGTAAGAATGCAAGATTGATCCAACAACTAAGGAAATAAAAAGTAATAAAAAAATTAGAAATGATACAGAGCTTCACTGAACAACATGGTAGGAATTCAACAATGGTTGTTATATTGCATATTGTTGTCTTCAAATTAGTTGTTCAAGGGGCTGGGGATTTAGCTCAGTGGCACAGAGCCTGCCTGGCAAGCACGACATCGTGAGTTCAATTCCTGGTACGGGAAAAAAATGAAAAAAAAAATTGGTTGTTCAGATTACCAGATATAAGCATGCAAAATTGGTCAAGAAAAAATAAATTTAAGCATTAACTGTTCCTTGCAATAAACCAATAGATGTTAGCAATACAATTATCTTAGCTATCCTTGTGGATACATATTATATATATTTTTCTCTTCCTTCTTTCTCTTTTATCCTTTCCCCCCAGTTGTTCCTTCCCTTTGAGCAAGTTCTTTCCCTTCCACAATATCTATTGGATGTATTACGCTTTATTTACTCTTTCAGGTTCTTACACTAGGGAGACAATACAATGTTTACACAAGCAGGTCTGACTTATTTCACTTTTATGATCTCTAGTCGCATTCATTTACCTCCTAAAGCCTCAAGTTTATCTTCTTCTATAGCTGAGTGGTACTCCATTGTATAAAAATACCACATCTGTTTTATCCATTCCTCAGATGATGGGCATTTGGATTGTTCCCAAAATTTAGCAATGAAAACTTATGCTTCTATAAACATGGGTGCACACATATTGTTGTGGTGTGATGTTTTCTGTTTTTCTGGAAAAATACCCCAAAGGAGAATAGATGGGTTAAGTGGGACCTCTAATCTGAGTTTTGTGTGAAATCTCCATACTGATTTCCACAGTGCTTTCACCAGTCCACACTCCCACCAGCAGTGGAGTAGGGTTCCTTTCTACCCATAGCCTCTCCAGCATTTGTTATTGGTTGATTTCTTGATGATAGCCATTCTTTCTGGGATGAGATGGAATCTCAGTGTTGTTTTAATTTGCATTTCTCAAATGACTAATCATGTTGAAGATTGTTTCTGTTTTAATGTTTAGATATTTAAGCCGTTTTGACTTTATTTTGGTGCATGGTGATAGGCTTGGGTCTAATTTTAGTCTTCGGCATGTGGAAAGCCAGTTTTTCCAGCACCATTTATTAAAGACGCTATCTTTGTTCCAGTGAGCATGCTTGGCCTCTTTGTCAAAGATAAGGTGGCTGAGTGTTTCGTGGTTGTGTCTGCACCTTCCAGTCCATTCCACTGATCTTCAGGTCTGTTTTCTTTGCCAATACCATGCTGATTTTATCACAGTAGCTTTGTGAATCCATGTTTTATTTCTTTAGAATTTTTTTTTGTTTGTTTGAGACAGGATCTCGCTATGTAGTTCAGGGTGGCCTTGAACTCACTGTGTAGCCCAGACTGGCCTTGGACTCTAGGTGATCCTTCTGCCTCCCCAACTCATTTAAAATATTTCAATTTCTTCTGCCTCAGCCTCACAAGTATTAGAATTACAGGCATGCACCAGCATGCCAAGCCTTCTTTACAAATGTAATGCATAAGGGCTGGGGATTTAGCTCAGCGGCAAAAAGCGCCTGCCTGGCAAGCGCAA
>NW_004955434.1:10107272-10116515 GCF_000276665.1 Chinchilla lanigera
CTCTCTCTCTCTCTCTCTCTCTCTCTCCCTCCAGTACTAGGAATTTACCTCAGGCCCTTCATACTGAGCTATATACTCACTTTTTAAAAATTTTTATTTTCAAAACATTCTTTTACTAAGTTACTAAGTTGTGCAGCATAGGCTCAAACTTATGATCCTTCTGCCTCAGCCTCCCAGAGTGCCAGAATTACAGATGTGTGCCACCATGCCTGCTCTTTTCTCCAAGGCCATGAGTCCTCAACTACTTCCTACATTTGATAGAAGATGGCTTCCCCACCATTTATTTGACTCTCTGTTCTGGTCATGTTCCAGGATTGACCCAGAAAGCAGCTTACTCTTAGGCAGATGTACTTCCCACCCCAAGCCAATCAGCTGTGACTAAAAGGTCAGAAACATGTAACACAAAGATGACTGTGGACTCCCTGACTCTGAGGAAATGAGAACCAATTGTCAGAAAGGAAACAAGGAGCAGAAATACATCTTCCAAACATTCTTTCCTCTCAATCCCTGCTGTTCCTGCCTTAGTGTGAATGGTTGTAATTATTTCCTTCCTAGTTACCTTGTTTCCAGCCATCTTGATCCATTCTCTACCAGAGTGTTCTTTGTATATTGAAAATTGCATCAGGTTACTCTCCTAATGGACTTCTATTAAAAGTTTTCCATAGCTTTTATGACAAAGTCAAGACTTTTTTAGCTCCTTGTCTTAAAACCAGGTCACGTCCCAAAAAATCAATTGTAAGTTTAAAATACTGCAAGCCAAAAATGCTTTTAACATTCCTAACTTATAGAACACCACAGCTTGGCAACACAGTAGACTAGAGAGCAGTGATGGTGAGTCTTTTAGAGTGCTCAGTGATACAAACACCCATGGGGGCGCCCATACCGTAGGTTCACCACCCCTGCTATAGAGTATCTGTTATTTATCCTTGTGGTCACATGGCTGATTGGGAGTTGGTTTTGATGCTACTTTCCACGTTTCACAAGAGAGTATTATACTCTATATCTTACATCTAGGAAAAGATCAAAACTCAGAGTCTGTTTCCTACTGACTGTGTATCATTTTGCACCATCAAAGGTTGAAAACTCACTAGACTGAAGTATTGTAAGTCAGGCCTCAACTTTGTCTTTCTCTTTACCATAATCCTTCCACCTTAAACCCCAGAAATTCCAAGCCAGCTTTTGCTCTCACCAATTGACTAGGTCTCTCAGTACTCTGTGCTTTCCCTCATCTTGCTCTCCCTCCCTACCTTCAAGGCCCTTCTTCCTTTTGTTACTTTGGCAAATGTGATTTACATATGAAGAACCAACTTACTTCTTGAATTCCTTTGGATCTGCGCTACCTCCACTACCCTTTAGGAACTACTTGAGAAATAACTCAGAAATATTCTACCACTGAGTTCCTCATTCTTTGTATTATCCTACTCTTATGTACCACGTAGTATCTTTCCCACTGTAATGTGGTACTATGCCTGTTTGCCCCAAGCATCATGGAACTGTTAGTATTTTTAGGGTAGAAACTATATTTTGTTATTTTTATATTTCTATCTCCTAACAGTATTTGTGGTACATATTTTTCAAAGAAATGCTTGTTGAATGCATGAATCATTCCCCTATGCTTTTGTGTGTGTTACAAAGCAAAGGATGCTCTAGTCTTTGAACCAATTTTCTGAAAAAAGCTAACATATATTTTATACCTGTGTTAAATATTTCTTTATATATAATAAATATAATATATATTATATATATATATGTTCTCCAAATTCCCAGTTTTAATTCTATCCAGCCTCGAAGGAAACTATAAGTGGATTATAGTTTAGGCTCTCTGATGCTCTGATTGAAGGATTCCAACTCAAGTACAGAATCAGTGGAATTCTCAATCTGAAAAGATTTAAAGTTTGTGGTAAGGAAAGAGACAGGGAAAGATTGATCAGTGAGTACTAAATTACAGTGTTAGGAGTAAGAAGTTCTGCTGTCACTGTACAGTGGGCTGACTATGTATAAGAATAACATGCTGAGTGTGGTGACACAGGTGTGTAATCTCATCGATTCAGGAGGCTGAAGCAGGAGGATCAAAATTTTGATGCTAGCCTGGGCAACTTAGCCCTGTTTCAAAATAAAAAATAAAAAGGGCTGAGGTTATCACTCAGTGCTGAAGTACCTTTGGGTTCAATCCTTAGAATCACAGAAGAAAAAAAAGTAATGTACTGTTTTACTCAAAACGCTAGAAGATTTTTGAAACATTTTATTATAAATGAATGATAAGTGTTTGAGAAAGTAGATATGTTTTACCAGAATTAAACATCACATAATATATACATGTATTGATACATTCCCTCATACCTCAATAATATGTGATTCTTATATATTTCTGTGTCAGTTAAAAATTTTAAAAAGGAAATTTTAAAAAAGGAATTGAAAACCTTCAATTCAGCACAAGTGTCACTTAACCAGTTAAACGAAGGAAGTGGACCACATGAAGGAGAGTTGGAATGATCAAATTCCAGGGAGGGTCCTGGTCCAGGCCAGCACACACTACTGCAGGCTCACATTACCATTCACACTTCTGTTACAGCCATGACTCAGAGGCGAGAAAGAAAACTGGAAACAGGTTATGTCAGCACTTCCTGAAGAATAACCACATACATCGCAGGCAAAAACCTCTCAGGAAAACACCCTGGGAACTGTGCTGCTTGGGAGAAAAAATTCATTCACATTTCTTATCTCTAGAACTAGAGTGAGCTCATAGACCCAGGACTGGATAAGGAATCAGGGCATCTGGGTTGTAGTCCTAGTCTGACATTAACAATTATATATATATTTAGCTTCACTTTCCTAATAAGATCTTTATAAGAAAACTTTGGATTATAAGTTTTTTCAAAATGCAGAACTGATATTTTAATAAAATAACCAAACAATTAAAAAATCAAAGTTAATTCATAATACCCCTGTATGTGCACGTGGCCTGCATGTACACACATGCACACTTGTACATTAAAAAGATCATATCATATCCAATTTTATAAACTAGTTTTGTCATTCAACATATTTCTGTGTTATCAAGTTGTTATGGCTATATATATGAGTATATGTATATATATGTATATATGTATAACCTGTATTGTATATATATGTAAAACCATAACAACTTGATATGTATGTATAAGACATTGATTATACATATGAAACATGGTATATATAAAACATGATACATATATAAATATAAACTTGACATATATATATATATAAAACTTTGCCTAGTTCATATAATGGAGCCATATATTATGGATGCAACATAATTCATTTATGCAATTCTGCTAATAGAACTTTAGACTTTAAAATTTTTTCATTTGTTATAAACAATATGGTATGACTATTCTTATGTAAATATTTTATATTCTTCTATGATCTGACTGTCTCCATAGGATAATTTTTTCAGGTGGAATTGCTCAGACAAAGAGAATGCTGAATATAAAGAAACAATATATACATTTTTTGAAGGAAATTAATATCAAATTCTTAACAGGCAGACAAATACTCTACATATTTAAAAACACTAATTATGAAGAAAGAATATAGTTTTAAATTTTCTTATTTGGAAATATTTCCTGGCTGCATCTTTAAAAAATATGTTTGAACTCCTGAGTAATCCTGGGAATATGTCTTAAAGCAGGTATAATTTGTTTTTAAAAATAAATTTATGCAAATCTCCTGTAAAATAAATCTATGTACATAATAGCATTTTACATTTTTATTTTTAAAAGTTTTCAGTTGATCTTGTATATTTTACACATTCAGATATGAGAGAAATATTGCCTTTCTGCGAGTGGTAGATTTTCTGGGACTGTTAGTGAAAGCATTTTAAAGGTCATATTCATGATTTCACTGATTTCCAAAACACTTTTTTATTGTTAATGTTGTCATATTTTTTTGAAACAGGGCCTCACCAGGTAGCCCAGGCTGACCTTAAACTTGCAGCAATCCTCCTGCCTCATCCTCCCAAATGCTGAGACTATAGACATGCGCCACCATGCCCAGCCTAGTAAAATGTCTTTAACATTCTATTTTAGTAAGCACACTGGCTAAAGAGGATAAAAAAGAAGGAAGTTATGAAAACAGAGACTCTCTGGCAGTGAGGTACTATAGCTTTTTAGTGGGGAAGAAGGAAGGTGCTAAGAAGGAAGAAAAATACTACTCGAATTGAAAATAAACAGAAAAACAAATAAAGGTTTTGGCTAGCAGAATAAGTCTTGGTTGCAAGAAAGAATTTTGTCATGCATGATTGATTAGTTTTTTCTCTTTGCCAGAGAACGGAACCCAAAGGATTAGGGAGGAACTGCTAGGACTAATTTAGCAATGTCATGAAGCTCACTCACATTGCTAGTTTAAACAACTACCAAGAGGTGAATTTTGAAAGCAGGCCTTGCAAAATCTTTGAACTTTCAATAAACTAGAGCTTTGAAGCTTTAGACAAATGGTAGGAAGAGAAGATTTAAACATAAGAAAATCTTATGATGATTTGGAAAGAATATTTGTATTTGGATCAAAAAGGAAAAACTAGTCACAGCTAATAGAGATATTGTGTTTACTATGAGTTCTAATAATCTTAAATATACAAATGCACTTAATCTTCACAACACCACTACAAAGTAGTCACTATTATCATTTCCATTTTATATACAGACACTTCTCATTTAAGGACTGAGTTCCACTCTTGCAACTAGGTCATTAACTGAATTAGCCACAAAATGAGGAACTGTATATATTATGCACATTGTAATATTCAGAACAACAAATGGTCCAACTCCAGTTTGATGACTTTGCTTTTATTTGCATAACACTGACATAATGTAGTACTGTAATGTATAATAGAACATAAAACTATACTATTGTACTACAGTTACTCAGTAAAAATTAGAGTACTGTATAAACAAGTTAGTCTGTACAAAAAAAATATTGAGGCAAGATGTACAGGATTGTACAAAAAAAGATGAGTCATAAGCTAGAGCAGCAGATTTTAACTCCAAACAGTGTGCCTCAGTGATAAGTCTGAATAGTGGTTAAATAGGTAGGCTTCATGAAGAATATCTGTATAGGGAAAATAAAGCACAGAAAAGTTAAGTAACTTGCCCAAGCTCATATAGTTTATAAGTAGTAAAGATCAGCTCCATAGTCTCCTTTTGACCTTTATACTGTATTATTTCTCTGACTAGGGTTAAATTGAGTAATGGCTGATTTTAGGTGAGGATATGTAACAGGCTTGCATTGGCTTTAAATCCCAACTTTGCTACTTATCAGCCATGTATCTCCGGATTAGTTGACTCACTACCTATGTCCACTGTTCTTTTCCATGAAACAGGATTAATAACAATGCCTTCTTCAGACAATGCTATTAGTGCCAGCTATGAAATACTTAAATCTTCCAACAGATGCTAACTTTTATTAAAGCACCTTACTTCAGTGCAAAGTGATTTCCCTGAATTGTAACAAAACTCCCAGAAGAAAATAATCACTTCCTTGACTTTAGTGAGAAGCACCAGCCCTCACTAGGTGTACTCGCAAACAGAAAAAAACATAACTTTAAGGGGCCAAGAGAGGGAGGGGAGGGGAGAGAGAGAGAAGAGAGAGAGGAGAAATGGGGGCTGGGGATTTAGCTCAGCGGCAAAAGCACCTGCCTCGCAGGCGGAAGGTCGTGAGTTCGGTTCCCGGTACCGGAGAAAAACCAAAAAAAACAAAAAAAAAAAAAAAAAAAAAAAAGAGAGAGAGAGAAAGGAGAAATAAAAAGAATTAAGATGTGTTATGTATACACACCAGCTCCCCCCAATGTACATAATCATTATGTACTGTAAATATGTTCTAATAAAAATGTTTTGTACTAATAAAAATTTTAAAATAATAATAAAGAAAGGAACATACCTTCACATCAATGGTGCAGTCTCAGCACTTGAGCAAAATGTAGGCAAATTTTTTGCCAGAGTGTAACATGCTGGCCACTTCTAAATAGTCCTGTTTCCAGACTAAAACTTCATGATCTGCCTTTACTGTCCACATTTCTATCAGCATTCTGGTCCTCAGAATTAGCCGTCAGGCTCTGCTTCTAACATTTAAGGCTTATCTAGCCCGATTCTCCAGACTTTTCCAAACTCCTCCCACAGGTCAGTTCCAAAGGTTTCTGAACCGCATGGTCAAGTGTAATGACCATGACAGCAATGACCACCCTCAGGACCCGTTTTCTGTGGACAGTTAGCTTTTTTTTTTGCTGGCCAAACTATCTGATACCCTCAATTTTCTGTATTTTTTTATTTCTTATTTTATTTTAAAGAGAATAGTAAAAAAAAAAAAGAACAATAGCAAAATACAAACAAAACAAAGGAAAGATATTAAAAATGATATGGGGTTTCAAAACAAATGATAGGTATTCACAGTGTTATATTACATATTGTTATCTTCAACGAAGTTGCTCAGATTACCAGATGTAAGAATGGAACATTGATCAAACCATTAAAGGGAATAAGAAAATAATAATTTAAAAGAACATTAGAGACAATACGTAGTTTCACTAGACAGGATTGTAGGAATTCACCAGTGGTTTTCATACTGCATGTTGTTGTCTTCACATAAGTTGCTCAGATTACCAGATATAACTATGCAAAATTGATCAAAATGTATAAAAAAATTCTTTCCCTCATCCCAGTTGTTCCTTTGAGCAATTTCTTTCCCTTTCACATTATCTATTGTACATTTTGGGTTTATTTCCTCTTTCATGTTCTTATATTAGGGAGACAATATGATGTTCACACATGTGGGTCCGATTTATTTCACTTATGAGTGTGGTCTCTAGTTGCATCCATTTAGCTATAAAAGCCTTGAGTTTATCTTTTTTTTTTTTTTATAGCTGAGTAATACTGCATTATATAAAAATACCACAACTTTTTTATCCATTCCTCAGTGGATGGGCACTTGGGTTATTACCAAGATTTAGCTATGACAAATTGTGCTGCTATAAACATGGGTGCAATATATCACTGTGGTATGATGTTTTTAATTCTTCTGGAAAAATACCTAGAAAGGGAATAGCTGGGTTAAGTGGGACTTCTAATCCTAGTTTGGTGAGGAATCTCCAGACTGACTTCCACAGTGGTTTCAACAATCTACACTCCCACCAATAGTGGAGAAGTGTTCCTGGCTCCCCACAGCCACTCCAGCATTTATCATTACATGATTTCTTAATGATAGCCATTCTTTCTGGGATGAGATGGAATCTCAGTATTGTTTTAATTTGCATTTCTGGAATGAACAATTATGTTGAACATTTTTTCATGTATTTAGTCACCATCAGTATTTCTTCATCTAACAAGTACATATTCATTTCAGATGTCCATTTTTGGATTGGGTCTTTGAATTTTGGGGGCCTGATTTCTTTTAATTCTTTATATGTTTTAGATAGAAGTCTTTTGTCTGAGGGGCAGTTGGCTAAAATTTTTTCCCAATTTGTGGGTTTTCTTTTTACTCTGTTGGTGATTTCTTTAGATGTGCAGAAACTTTTCAATAAGATGAGATCCCAGCTGTTGATTCTTTAAAGTATTTCCCATGCAGTTAGGTTTTTGTTCATGAACTCTCTGCCTACCCCTATGTCTTTGAGATTTTGACGTACTTTCTCTTCCAGTAGATTTAGTGTTTCTGTTTTGATATTTAAATCTTTGATCCATTTTGACTTTAGTTTAGCGCATGGTGACAGACATGGGTCGAGTTTTAGTCTTTGGCACATGGATAGCCAGTTTTTCCAACACCATTTATTAAAGAGGTCTGATACCCTCAATTTAAAGAAGAAAGTTTTTTTTGTCTTTGTTGTTGTTTTCAGGGTTTCAGAAATTTTGTCATGGTTGACTGGCTCCAAGGCAGGATCATCATGTCAGACAGGCATGGCAGGGCAAAGCTGCTTCGTTTATGTGGCCAGGAAACAGATCAGGGGAACAGTGCCAGGCAGGACGGGGACATAGAACAGATATATTCTCCAATGTCGTGCCCCCATCAACCACTCAGACACACCTAAAGTTGTGGTTTGCTAATCCCCTACGTGGCTCCCAAGCCAATCAAGTTAACAATTAAGATTAAGAAATAAATTTGGAAATGTTATTCTTACAATGCAAAATACTTGATTTTGAGTATCAGAAATGAATATCAGAAACGTCAGAACTGCTGTAAAAATAAGGAAAACACACACAGGCACAAACACACACACACACACACACACACACACACACACACACACATTTTAGGGGTAGGACTGCCCCAACGTGAATTAATTCGGTGTCTCAATTACATCAGTAAAGAGAGGTCAGACTCTTTAAAACTTCATTTTCTGACATTTATGTTCAAACCACCTTTATATGGCAAAAGTTGTAGCATCACAATGTCTACAGCCAGCAAAAGAACTTTCTCTCTCCCTTGCCCCATGGGTAGTAGCTGTTGGTTGTCTATCCAAAATCCACATGCCTCTCCCTGGTTTTTGAGTAAAATTAATATTTTAATCCACAGTAAAACCGATTTCTCTCTATAATGTAGAAGGGCATCATTCCATCAACTGAAGGCCTAAAGAGAAGAAGAAGACTCATTCTTCTGAAGCAAGAGAGAATTTCCTAGCAGAATGTCATTGGACTGCTCTTGCAGCAATGTCTCCTCATGAAGGTGAAGGTCTTTAAAATGGGCCATCTGGTCTCCTTGGGAGTCCAGCCTGCCAGCCTACCAGGCAGATTGAACTCACCAGCTTCCACAACAGCATGAGCCAGTACTTGATTTTATATATACATATATTCATTTCCAAATGATGTATAAGAATCTAAGGATATGTTCTAAAATCAAGTATTTAACATCATTCAATACATTAACAAATTAAAGAAAATATGATCTTATCAATACTTATTGAAAGGAACTGATAAAATTTCAGAGCCTTGTCTAATAAAAATATTTACATAACATAGAAATAGAAAGAAGTCATGAAAATGCTAAACAATGACAAGTAAATGAAATATAGTAAGTTCTCAACCACTGAAGAAAATACAACAGTGAATACGGTAGGTACACTTCGGGTTCCTCAAAGCTTTCACTATAGTGAGAGTTACAGGCCTTTATTGAAAACTATTTTTAGATTTTATTTTAAAGAGAGCAGTAAATGAGAAAAAAGAACAATAGAAGCACACCAGCATCACAAACATAAACAAACCAAAGCAAGAACATTTAAAGTGA
>NW_004955434.1:10117735-10118932 GCF_000276665.1 Chinchilla lanigera
ATGAGATCCCAGTTGTTGATTCTGTGAAGTATTTCCCATGCAGTTAGGTTTTTGTTCATGAACTCTCTGCCTACCCTAGTGTCTTCAAGATTTTTACCTAATTTCTCTTCCAATAAATTTAGTATTTCTGTTTTAATATTTAGATCTTTGATCCATTTTGACTGTAGTTTAGTGCATAGTGATAGACATAGGTCTAGTTGTAGTCTTTGGTATGTGGAAAGCCAGTTTTTTCAGCACCATTTATTAAAGAGGCTATCTTCTTTCCATTGAACATTTTTGGCCCCTTTGTCAAAGATAAGGTGACTGAGTGTGTCTGTAGTTGTTTCTATATCTTCTAATCTGTTCCACTGATCTTCAGGTCTGTTTTTGTGCTAGTACCATGCTGATTTTATAACAGTAGCTTTGTAATATAATTTTAAGTTAGAAATTGTGATGGCTCCTGCCTTTCTTTGTTTCTCAGGATTGCTTTTGCCATTCTAGGCCTATTCTGGTTCCAGATGAACTTTAGGAATGTTTTCTCTAGGTCTGTGAGGTATATTAATGGTATTTTAATTGGGATTCCATTGAATCTGTACAAAAATTTTGGGAGTATGGCCATTTTCACAATGTTGGTTCTTCCTATCCATGAGCAAGGAATATCTTTCCATTTTCTGATGTCATCTTCAATTGCTTTTTTCAGAACACTGTAATTTTTACTGTATAGACCTTTGGCTTCTTTTGTTAGATTGATTCCTAAATATTTCATCTTTTTAGATGCTATTGTGAAAGGTGTGGTTTCCCTAATTTCTCTCTCAATCTGTTTGTTGCTTGTGTACAGGAATGCTATTGATTTTTCATTGTTCCCTTTGTATCCAGCTACACTACTGAATTTGCTTATTAAATCCATGAGCCTTTCAGTGGAGTTTTTGGGGCCTTCTATGTTGAGTATCATGTCATCTGTGAATAATGAAAATTTCACTTCTTCCTTTCCTATCCTTATTCCTTTTATGTCTCTCTCTTGTCTGATTGCTCTGGCTACTATTTCCAGAACTCTATTGATAGGAGTGGCGACAGTGGACATCCTTGTCTTGCTCCTGATTTTAAAGTGAAAGCTTTCAATTTTTGACCATTCAGTGTGATGTTAACTGTTGATGTATCATAGATGGCTTTGATCAGTTTGAGGTAAAGGCCATCTATTCCTATTTTCTGTAGGGCTTT
>NW_004955434.1:10123402-10124445 GCF_000276665.1 Chinchilla lanigera
GTCCCTACTTTTCCTGTTGTTCAGGTTTGCCCCTGGGTGACCTCTGAGTAGCGCTACTTAGACTCGGGTTTTCCGGCAGTTTTTGATTTATATCTAGTTTTCCCCGTTCTCAGACCCAGGCACTTGTGTCATTTGATGGCCAACCGTCTGACCCAGTGTCCCCTTGCAGTTCAGGGCACGTGCACAACCTGACTCGGGTTGCACTGGTGTGTCGATCCCGGTCCGTGATCTATGACCCCAGGTAATTTAGAGTACAGGCATAACTCAGACCCAAACAGTTTGTGAACAACCTGAATCTATGTCTCCAGTCAGATCATGATACATACAGGAACCATCTGCAGCCCAGATGGGTATCGGTTACAGACTTTCCCAGCCTTCGACTGGCTAGGGGGTCTGGGCAAAGGCAAAGCTCAGACTCGAACCCCGCGGGTCAGTGCCTTTTGGAGCACTTGCTCACTCAGTGCAGGGCGTGCAGGTTTGAGAGTCTGTTCGCCCCGCCCACAGCCAGAGAAGACTCTGGGGCTTCCGAGTGTAAACCACCTCTCTGCCACGGGAGCAGGGAGGCCAGGACTCCGTCTGTAATGGCGGCGGGGTCCTGGTGCGCACGCACTGCCCTCAGGGAGTGGCTGGGAAATACCTGGCTCTCTCCGCGTGTTTCAGCTGGGAACCGTGTCGGTGTGCACGAGCACAGACTCCCTGGAACACTGTTTCTCTTGGCGCAGGTCATGCAGGGCTGAGAGTTTGTTCACGCCACCCACCGCCAGAGAAGTTCCTGCAGCTTCTGAGTGAAAACCGCCTCTCTGCCACGGGAGCAGGGAGGCCAGGACTCCGTCTGATTTATGTATATTGAACAATCCCTGCATACCTGGGATGAATCCCTCTTGGTGTATAATAACCTTGATAATTTGTTGTATTCTGTTTGGTAGTATTTTATTGAGAATTTTTGCATCTATATTCATTAGGGAGATTGGCCTGTAGTTCTCTTCCCTGGTTGGGTCTTTCTCTGATTTTGGTATCAGGGTAATACTTGCCTCCAGGAATGA
>NW_004955434.1:10124709-10130342 GCF_000276665.1 Chinchilla lanigera
AAATGGGCATCTGAGATGAATATGCACTTCTCTAAAGAAGAGATACTAATGCAAATAAATACATGAAAAAATGTTCAATGTCATTAGTCATTTAAGAAATGCAAACATACATATATATATAAATAGCTGTGATGACTGCATTGCTGTTATCTGATGGTATATTGAATGAACAGTTAATGCTCCCAATGTTTTATGTTCTGATTGACTTTGCATGCTTGTGTCTGGTGGTCTGAGCAACTGATTTGAAGGTAACAATATGCAGTAGAATTAGAATGGTGAACTCCTACCATCTTGTTGGTGAAACTCTGTATTATCTCTAAGGTTGTATTGAAGAATTATTTTCTTATTCTCTTTAATGGTTTGAGCAATCTTTCATTCTTACATCTGATAATCGGAGCAATGTAGTTGAGGATAGGGATATGCAATGTAACAACCACTGTTGATTTGTATTAATTTGTCTCGAGACCCTGCATCACTTTGAATGTTTTTGCTTTGACTTGTTTATGTTCGTGATACTGGTATGCTGCTACTGTTCTATTTTTCTGTTTGTTTGTATCTCATGTACTACTCTCTTTAAAATAAAAAAGAAGACTGTGACCCCATAATTACCCTTTCTGTCACTTGCTTCATTGTCCCTGCCTCAGAGCAATATACAAATAAATTATTGCAACAGTTCCCATAATATGCTCATTTCTTTACCATCACATGATCACCATTAGCAACCATTTTCTTTTCAGTAAAATACTTTGAAAGAGTTGTTTATTCTCATAATCTCTACACACTCATCCTGTTCTTTCTTGATGGCTTCTGCTTCCATTCTTTTGCTTAAACAGCTCTTGCAAGGGAAGTCATGCCTACCTTTCTTTCACACTTTCTCTGTAATTTATTAGAAACTTACTGTTCCCACCTTCAAAATATAATCCAAATGAAAGTGCTGCCACATCTTGACATAAACTATTATCATCACTTGCTTAAATGATTGTAATAGCTTCTTAATTGAACTTCTTTTTAACAACTTTAGCTGACTTGCTCCTTTGAGTTTTTTTCTATACAACAGCCAAATAATTTTTTTTAAAACATCTTATGCAATGCTGACAACCACAGGTGTTTCAATACATCCTCACCATGCTCAAAATGAAATCCACAGTAGTTACTATGGGATACAAGTTACTACATGACCTAATCTTCCTCTGACTACTCCCGCCCTTCTCATGGAATGACCACTCATACATTCTTCTTTCTTGGATAGGATGTCCTTCTACAAGATCTCTACATCTCCTTTCTCTCTTTCTGTAGCTTTTCTCTTAGGTATATGAGTAGCTTCCCTCACTTTACTTAGTGGTCTGCTCAAATGTTTTATCTTACAATAGAATGTTGACAACAAAAAAGACAAACAAACAAAATCAAAGCAAAGAATCACTCCCAAAAGACCACTTATAAAACTAACCTTCCTATAGGTAACTATCAACTCCAAGGGAAAAAAAAGAAACAAATACCTAAAGAGACCAAACAGTGAGCCAAAATAGTTACTGAGAAGTCAAACTTGACAAAAGAAAACAAATATCAGTTTCACACTTTGTGTGTGTGCTTTTGGCCCATGTAGGGTGGCTTAAACTATGAGAGAAAACCTACTGTCTTACAGAATAAAAATCAGAAGAGGGTTTGAGTTGGGGGCATTTACTTAAAAGCGAGGGCAGGAATACCAGAAAGTAGAGTCAAAGAATGAAAGCTCCAAATTCTTGGTAAGAAATTTTCTCAATGCTGTCTACCCTGAGGCTATAGTCAGTCAATGCCTGGTTAGTCTTTGTGTCTATATTATAATTACAGATCTCTTTTCTAGGACTAAGGATGATACAGCTGTAGTTTTCATTTGTTTTTATGGTAAATCAATAGTCAGTTTGTCTTTGACTGTATTTTTGCTGATTTTGTTGCTATTTCCAGGGTAGCAAGTTGCTGCTATTCATTGGTTTTTACTGTTTGCCAAAATATGGGTTGTCTTTGTGTCACTAACGATACTGCAGTTCACTGCAGTATTAGTATTAGCATTTTCCATAAAAAACAAACAAAAAGGGCAACTACCTGAGATCATGGATATGTTTATTTGCTTCACTATTGCAAAGTTATTACTATCTCTATATATCCATTAGCATCATGGCTGCACACCTTAAATACACATAATAGAATTTTTAAAAGGCTAACATTTGAAGAAAGAATAACTGATACCTAGTGCAGGGCTTCAGGGTTAAATATTATATCTCTCTATCCTGACTAAACCCAGGATATTTGGCTTTTGTTATTTTTCACTAAGAGAAAACAGACTTTAACTAGGTTCTGTAAAGGAGGAGAATAAAAACTCTAAGAGCTGCAGACTCAACAAGGATCATTCATACTAGATATCTAGTATGAAGGAGGCACATTGTTCAAATCATACCATACTCTGGTCAACAAATATTTTACAATGGGGAAAAGAGCTATTTAGAGTTGATTTTCTGAAGCGATTAACTCTAGCAGGCACAGGTGGCCTAGAAAAGTAATAGAGAAATTGTGACTACGATCCTGTAAAACTAGTAAGTCAGAAATAAGTGTTACTGGGCCAGGGATATAGCTCAGCAGCATAAGCGCTTGCCTGGCAAGCCTGAGGTCATGAGTCCAATTCCTGGTACCAAAAAAAAAGAAAGTTTATTCAGAAATAAGTGTTACTGTGTGTACAGTGTCAGTGTTTGCTGATAATGTATTACATATCCTATGAGTAGGCACTGGGTACAAAGCATTTTTTTTTTTAAATAGGAGCCATCATCAGATGTTTCCCCCAAGAGTCAGAGTCATGCTGGGAGAACACCCTTGATGTAGCAATTACACCACTAGCTCTGATTAAAGCTAGGTTCCTGTCCCTCAGAGAGACATGACTGCTGAGGGCGACAGTCTTAAAAAGTATAACCTTGGGCAAACCACTTTCTGGGGCCCCTTCTGTCCCTCTGAGACAGAAGGTTTTTTTTTTTTTCCTCAATAAATTCTTCCTACTCTTAAGAAAACAAAACCAAATAAAACAAAAAATGGAAGAGGCTTGAAGACTTGATTTTAGAATTCAGCTTTTCTACCAGAAGAAAAGGCTGCTTGGAATTTTGATTGGGATTGCATTAAACCCACAGATCAAATCAGAGCTTTGGAATAGTAAGAGTCCTGATCTCTGACCTATGAAGATGGTGGGCATAAGTGCTGAGTTTCACGGTACTGTTATGACTTCAGCCATCAAGTACGCTCCCCCATAGAGGTTGGTTTGGCTTTGCCTCCAACATGAAGTCTGATGCCCTTCCTGCTGGTAACGCTTCTGCCACAAGGCATGTGCATTTGTCAAATATGAATGACCACATGAAGAATAAAACTATGCATGAACTTGAAAAGAATCAATGGACAAAAGAAACGTATGCAAACACCTTGCCTGTGATATCAAACACAGACTATCAACCGCAGGTTAAAATGATAAAGAAAAAAAGAAATCCAAGTTGGAAATGGTAGCAGGAAGCTGACACTGTATAGACTAAACTAGGAGTGTGAAAAAGAACCAAATAGAAGAAGTTCCAGAAGTAAGAAAAGAAAAACCCAATGGAAGAGCTCACTAGGCTGTTTAGCACCAGCATAAATATAGCTAGAGCATGGAGAACTGGACAATAGCAAGGTGGAAATAGTGAAGCACCCAGGAGAAGGAGAAAATAATTTCTCCAAATCAAAGTTGGAATTTTAGAACACAAAAAAATATAATGAATAAGAAACGCATCATAAATGAAAGAAAATATCTGTTTCAATTAATTAGCTTATCAGAAAGAACCAATCAACACATGACAATCTTTTTCCTGTAATATCTTGCAATATCTCGGGTCTCAGTCGCAAGCAGTGGTGGCAGCCTTCACCTACTTTGTAAGGACAGTGGGCAGTACCCCTGTTGTTAGGAATTAATAAGGAAAGCTTAGGTTAGCCTGTGTATGATGAAAACGAAGAAACTGAAATCGCATCAATAATGTTAAGAGTTTGAAAACTGGTGAAATTAGCAAAGGTGAACAGAATTGTGTGAGCATGCATCTAGTACGTGGGTAAATTAGGTGGCTTATTGACCAGAGGGATCATCTTTCAAGGAAATCCACGAACACATTGGTTAAGATGATAAATCACATTAAAGTTGTAAACCAAATATTTAGATATAGTTTATATGATATAATCATACAAAAATAATCCTCATGCATCAGATTTTTAAAAAGGATTATGTTGAGCACAGGAAAGTTGATGATCAAAAGGAAGCTAAGTATTTGTTTGTAATAATATCCAAAGCAGTTATTTAATTTAGTATACATAAAGAGAGTAGAGCTATTTTATTGAGAATGGATGAACTCGTGACTGACTGAAAACTATATACATTTGATGAAAAATTAAAATTAAATTTAAATATATTAATGTCTACTCCTGCATCACAAAGTAAAATTGTACACAAATTAAAAAAAAAAAAAAAAAGCATATCCTTGGCCTCTGCATTGGATGTGTGCTCCTTCTGGGACTATTCTCCATCTCCATCAACTCTGTTCTTTGCCCATAGAGGCTGAATTGATGAGCTGTCCCACTGGGCAGACTTCCATCAGGAAGGTGATGGGATTTAGCGAGGTTCCATGGAGTGATATTGCATGAACAGCAACCTCAGATTATCACAGTGTCTATTTCTGTTTGGTGTTATGCAAGAGCACAGGGTAGGTGAATTCTGTGCTTTGTGGCTAGGCCGCAGCTGTGGAGACACTGCAAGTCTACTCTACATGTCTGTCTTCTCAGCTAGGGACTCTAGTAAAATGGTCAGTCACTCTTGGGGTGTACCAGAGAATGAGGTCAAGGTTTTTCTTTCCTGACAGAGTTAGTTACCTTTCTCTCATTGCTAAGACAAAAAACCTGACTCCCAAAATTAAGAAAGGAAAGGTTTATTTGGCTCACACTTTGTGGAGGTTTCAGTCCATACTCGACTGGCTCCAAGGCAGGGTGGCATGGCTGAGGGGCAACAGTTCAAGGTGTCAGAAGAGAGCAAGAACAACAAGAGCAAAAAGGGAGAGAGCAAGCCTCGTTTCTTCCCTTTTATTGTAAGCAGGCTACGCACCCTAGGGTGGGTGTAGCACTCACACCATCCCTGTGCCCTCCTCTTGCACAGGCTGTGGATGTTTACAAAGTGAGGACCCTGGTCCTCTGCTGAGTTGCTTAGTTAAACTTCTGAATTTCTCAGGTTGACACAATGTGTCAGCCATTACAGTGATCTTCCTCCCGACCAGGTCTCTTCTGTGGATTGGTAGATTCCCTGCAGTGGATCTGTAGCTGCTACCTGACAGTCTCTTCTTATAGCTGTGCTTTCTGAGCCCAGCCCCGGCTCCTCCTTCATGACTACTGACCACAGGAAGCAGCACATTCTTAACAGAGAGCCCTGTGAGTACCTTGATCTTTGTCTGATGAGCCTGGGATGGGACTTCTGCCATTCACGAATGTGACAGTATAAATTTGTGGTTTTTAAAATGTTTGTTGGCTATCTATCCATCTATCTATCTATCTTCTTTTTTTTTTTTTTTTTTTTTTTTTTTTGAGACAGAGTCTTGCTATGCAGTTCAGGCTGG
>NW_004955434.1:10130442-10136221 GCF_000276665.1 Chinchilla lanigera
ATAAGATTGTTTATTTGTGCTTGTTCTGTTTTTCTGAGGTGGGAGTTCACCGCTATAAATTTCCCTCTGAAGACTGCTTAAAAGTCAGTGAGAGATATCCACATTGAAAAAAGTATGGTTGGAGAAAATATTTCTGGGAGATAGAATAACTATTTCTTTCCTTTCTAGCCTAGAATGGATATCACTCCCCCTATTTTCAGTTACTTTAATCCTCCCTAGACCTCTGTGAGTAATCCCTTCATCAAAATTTTTCATTTGAACCATCTGCCTTAAAGTCTGTTCTTCTGGGACCATCACTGATATGGCATGATAAGGCCATATTTGTATTTTACAATGATCTATTTGGCAGCTTTATTTTTAAAGAGGATGGGGGAGACCAGTGAGAAGGATGCTGTAATTCTGGAGGTTAGAGACAATGGAAGCCTGGGCTAAGGTAGCAGGGCTGGTTCTAACTAAGAAGTTAGAACTCCAGCTTCTGGACAAAATCATGAGTGTGATCTTTTAGGCCTGACCACAGACAATCACAAAGCTTTACTTGGCAGGATGCATGTCTTTTCCACATCGAACATGATGTACAGCCAATGCTGTACAGTTTTGGAAGAGAATCACAGTCAACGGACCGTGTTTCCCTCAATTAGACCTAATGAGGGAAAAGAATGGCAGCCCCAGTTAACCTATTCTTACCTAAGCTGCATTACTGAGTAGCCACTGAGCAAGATAATAGTGAGGTATAATCTTCTGCATGACACTGGCCATTCCTGTGGTAACAATCAGCTAGGGTTGGTTCTGGTTAGGTTATTCAAGTTAGGTCTTATTTTCAGGGAAACATAGAAATTCTGTATATATCAACAATGTGAAGGATTGCTTCTTTTGGTTTACAAATTATTTCTCCCTAACAGCGAACCTGACAAAGCAACATACTTGAGCTTCTGAATAAAACTACAGAGTGGTTCCTTGAGACTTTCTAATTTAAGTTTCCACTTTCTACTTGAAAACTGAATCAAGCAGAGGCTAAATTTCAAAGTATTCAGAAATACAGGAATCATTGTGTATAGAGATTCAAGTAATAATTAAAATGAACAAGGAGAAAATTCCATGGCTTTAAATTCCCATTTTAGAGAAATTTTAAGGGACACTGAGTACCTGAAGGTCACTTGGGGTGATGTTATGGATGCAAAGGAGGATAAAAACCCTTTTCATATTGAAGAAGAGAGTTCAAAATTCATTAATCTTCTGTTTACATTCAAGGAAAAAATGAATTCCTTTCAAGGAGTCCCCTCAGATATAGTACCATTATTGCTTAAGTTGGTTTCTCCAGGTTCCTGCATTTCAGTGAGTTACCCAATAGTTTGCCAATAAATCTTTTCCCTGCGTAAGTCAGAGGTGGAGATCTAGTCACTGCCCTGAGATAATGAATCACACATGATTTACACAAAAAGAAGCCTCTAAAACCAGGGAAGGGAATGATACAAATCAATGTTATGATACTGTCTCCAGGAAAGCTTGTTTTTAACTTTATTCCTGCCTTTCATCATTCTGATTTATACTGAAGAGTGCTGAAAAATCTGCAAACCACACTTTCTAGGGTTCCCTACTAGGAAGTATCCAGTTAGATTCAGGTCTTGTGGGAAAGACTGGAAAGCAGGAAGAAGAGAAAACCATTTTTTCCCGTTTGCTTCTTCTGCATCTGGTAGGCAACCATAAGCGCTAAAACTCTTATTAGTGGGTACAATCAGTACAATTATTTCAGATTCAAGGAGAATGTAGATTCTCAGCTTCCTGGAAGATGACAACAACAGCTGTTAAATTCCAAGAAACAGCAATCTCAGAAGCATCTGGCATCTTTAGCAATACAGCCCTTGTGAATGCTAGCCCCTTTGACCCTTTGGATTTTATTCTGTCTGTTAGGAATGCCTACAAAATTTCTGCTTTCCTGCTTGGACACCAACTAATAACTGAGAGTGAGTTAATATTAAATTTTTAATATTAATATTAACACAAGGGTAGAATCAGCTGACAGTGCAGTTGGATCATCTTGTGTTTCAACTTGGATTTACTATCTTTTAGCAATGTTATTTTAGGCCAGGAACTTAACCATATTTCAACTTCCTTCATGAAGATATTATGTAGATTAAGGGATATAATGTCGTATATAATGATGTATGAAAACTGCCTGGCATTTAATAGGCACTCAATAAATCTTAGTTTTGTATGTTTTGTTTCTCTGGCACTTGCCAGGGCATGCCTTGAGTGTATGAACATAGATTCCAGAGATTTTTGCTTCAGAAAGTTTATCCTGAAAACTATCACACAATAGAAATGGATTCAATGAGGAAGTCAGATATAGAGGAGAAATATAGTAGTTTCTGAAAAGGAGTGTTAAGTGAAACTTTACAAAGGCTACTTCTCAAAAAAGAAATACTCTGCAGAAAAGTTAAACCTTCAGTTGTGATAACCTAATTCAAAACATGAGTATAGACCTGTATTCAAAAAATGCTAGTTCTATGTAAGCATGAGAATTAGATATATTTTTGGATGACAGAAACTAGCTACTGATTCAACTGAAGGTATTTCCATAATTTACTTAAAAATGGAATAAATTATTTTTTCCCTATCTTATAGGATTTTCACATTGGCTATCATTTAATATGAGTCATGATGGATGTTAGGAAAGAAAATATTCCTTTTCAGAAGTGGCCTTTGCAGTCTGTGGAACACTGAACTAAAGTTTTGAATTGAGTCAAAGGAGATAAATAAAAATGACTAAATGATTACAACAGTTCCTTCATGAAAAAAACCCTGAAGATTAAAGATGTACATAGTGGGATAGAAGTACAGTAATACCTCAGTTCACAAACACTTCTGTTTGCTAACAATTCACCTCACAAACAAAAGTATTCAGCAAAATTTTGCTTCTGTTCATAGACTGCATTAGGTGACAAACAGCGCTATGGCCATCTTCCCTGTACACACACAAATGTATCCACCTTCCTGAAAACTGTAAAACAGATTAAGTTTGTAAACTGTTTGTAAATAGGATACTAGTATTGAACTATATTTTAAAGACTCTCATCTCCAACCATCTAATTTTTCAAATGAGAAAATCTAAGCACAGAGGGACCTGTTTCTAAATTATGCATAGACTTGGAAGTAGATTTCCTTTGCATGGGATGAAGATGCCCAAAATACTCTGTACTTTGCTTATCTTCTAGGATGGCCTCGGCCGGCTTTTTAGGAAGCTCCCGAATAAGAACATGATACCCATTGAGTCCAACCACTCATTTCAGATCCAGTATTTAATAAATGGACACTTGTTTTCACATACTTCTTTCAGTGCTGTCTCATGAAAATCTTAACAACTGTTATAACTAAACACTATCAAAATGTTTCCAGTTTTGAAGAATTAGCATAAAATAAAGACTATTTGCTTTCCTTTACCCAGTAGGGAACAGTGATTGGCCTAGAAAGGACATCGCTTGATATCCGTGTCAGTGTTCTTCCCAGCTTCTTTAAAATACCTAACAGAAATGTTCCGGTGAAAAGATGGTGCTACACATAGAAGTGATAAACAGATTTTGTTCTCCCCTGCAGAATTATAATAAGTGGTCTAACTTCCTAGCAGGCATGGCAAAAGGATTTAAGGTAAGTGTTTTACTCTCCCACAAATTGTCACTAAGGATTATCACAGAATCACCATTGATGGGTAGCTTGAAAAATAAGCACAACAATTTAAGATACAAAAAGATAGCCAGAAATTGGCACTGTGACACACAGCCTGTAGTCCCAGTTACTCAGAAGGCTGCGAGGTAGGAGGATCTCAAGTGCAAGGCCAATCTGGGCAATGTAGTAAGACCCTGTTTAAAACAATAGCCAGAAAATGATTTCAGCTCCCACTGCTGTTTGAATGTGATGAGAAGTGGTGCTGAGAGGTCAAACTGAGTGAAGAAGGAGAAATACTATTCACATTTAATGTAAGAAATCAGGTTTTGTGGGTAGTTATTATTGTTTTAATATTAGTTTTATAAAAATATCAACTTCATTGAAATATAAACTATGTACCTACATATAGTCTGCCTCTGTTTCCCCCCCAAATTTCATTCACTTTATTTTTCTTGTATAAGCACCTTATGTTATAGCTACTGCTGGAGCATGAGTCCTCTGGACAGAGACTCTGGTGTGGGTTTTTACGACATGGTTAGTGAATTCCTGGTAAGGGGACTTACTTTGTGAATACAGTCCTTTTCCAGAGGTCAAGGGCTGGGTCTTTGGAGATCGGTCTTAGAAATGGCATCAAAGTAGGCCTTGGCCTCGGTCTTATCACTTCAAGCCCTATCGCCTCAGCCCAGCCCCCTAACATGACAGCACTCACAGCCTCAAAGGCCACTGCTGAAACTTGGGCAGACACCGTGTTGGCCTCACATGCCCGGGTCCCTGGGATCTTCGGGCCCTTTTGCTGCACCAGTGTTATGCACCATTTGGTGTTTTCCCAAGGAGGAAACTGACTCCCTTTTTTAAAATGATGGATTTGTCATGTTATATCTTGTACCTAGATGTCCCCTAAAGTCTCACATACTCTTAAGTAGGGCTTTTGGGAGGTGGCTGGATTGTGAGTGTGTGATGCTGGATTAGGGTGTATGAATATAGGTTAAGGGTGTGTGATATATGGATTAGTCCCCTGAATAGATTAGCGTGATTCTGGGTTTGGCTGAATGGATTTACTAAAGAGGAAAGCCCCACCCAGGGTGTGGGGTGGCACCAAGCAATAGGTTTATAGCTTGGATGGGATAAAAGGGATAGAAGAAAGGCAAGCTTCACTGGTTTCTGCCTGCCCTGCCATGAACTGTTGCTCCCTGCCATGCATTTCTGCCGTGATACCACCTTGCCTTGGAGCCAGCAGACTATGGACTGAAATCTCTACAAGCTGCGCTAAAATAAATTTTTCCTCCTTTCACTTGCATGTGTTGGGTATTTTGTCTCACCAATGCAAGAGGAAACTAAGACAATCAAGGGCTGTTCGCTCCACTGGTGCATTATACTCCATCTCCAAGAGTCTGCTTAAGGACCGCAACCCCATACTAGCACATAGAACATGTTTAAGTAAATGCAAGGGCATTGAAATTATCCCATGTGTACTATCAGACCATAGTGCAATGAAATTGGAAATTAATGACAAAAGAAAACACAAAAACTCCAGCAACAGTTGGAAATTAAATAACATCCTCCTGAACAACGAATGGGTCACAGATGAAATCAAAGTAAAGATTAAAAACTATTTACAAACAAACGAAAATGAAGATACAACCTAAAGGAACCTGTGGGATGCAATGAAAGTAGTCCTCAGAGGGAAATTTATAGCTGTGAACTCCCACCTCAGGAAAACAGAACAAGCACAAATAAACAATCTTATACTGCACCTCAAGTTCCTAGAAAATGAAGAGCAAGTCAAACCCAGAGACCAAAGAAGGCAGGAAATTATAAAGCTCAGAGCACAAATTAATGCAGTTGAGACTAAAAAAGCAATACAAAGAATTAATGACTCAAAGAGTTGGTTCTTTGAAAGAATAAATAAAATAGATAAATGCCTAGCCAATCTTATCAAAAAAAGGAAAGAATATACTGAAATACATGCAATAAGGAATGAAAGGGGTGAAATCACTACAGATCCTGAAGAAATTCAGAGGATCATCAATACCTACTTTGAAAATCTTTACTCCCATAGGATGGAAAACACAGAGGAAATGGACAGATTTCTAGATATATATGAGTTACCAAAGCTGAA
>NW_004955434.1:10143511-10190019 GCF_000276665.1 Chinchilla lanigera
TCACTATGCAGTTCAGGCTGGTCTTGAACTCACTTTGTAGCCCAGGCTGGCCCCAAACTTGCAATGATCCTCCTGCCTCAGCCTCCTAAGTGCTGGAATTACAGGTGTGCCCCATGCTTTGTTCACTTTAGAATTGGGTTATCTTTTTAATTTTGACTTTTAAGAATTATTTATGTATTCTGCATACTAGATTTTTATCAGGTATATGATTTGAAAGTATTTTCTCTCTTTTCGTAGGTTTTCTTGATAATGTCCTTGTATCACAAACAATTCAATTGCAGTAAAGTCCAATTTACCTATTTTTGTTATTGCTATTGCTCATACCTAAAAATCTATTGCTAAATATAAAGTCATGAAAATTTATTTACCTGCTAAATTCTCTTCAAAGAGTTTTCTAATTTAACTTATACTTAGGTGGGTTTTTTTAAAATCTATTTTGATGCAGTTTTACAACAACGTGAAGTAAGAATTGAACTTTATTCCTTTGAATGTGGGTATTCAGTTGTTAAACAATCTGTCAAAAAGATTATTCTTCAGAATGGTGCCTTTCCTCATTAATCTTGACCTCTTTGTCAAAAATCAGTTGACCATAAATGTGAGGGTTTATTCCCCTAGTTCCAGATTATTTGCATCACTGAAAGCTTTAAAAAGTTTGCCCTCACTGCACCTCATTGTTACTTGTCACTTCTTCCTGTTTGCTGTGTTGGCTCAATTCCTGACCAGCGCTGCTGGCCTCAGCATTCTGCCCCTTGGCCTTGGTTCTCTAGTGCTGCTATTCAAAGGTTGTATACAGCCTCTTCCTTCGTTCCTTACAAATACAACCGCACAGTTCGTAGTAAATGATTGCTTAAGTTTGAGGGTGATGAAAGGGCTTTACTGAATAGAAAAAGCCCAATAACTTTAAATTAGTAACAGACCACAGTGTTCCTCTCCCAGTTGTTTTTTCCTGAAGGAGATTCTATCACAGTCATATCTTTCCCAAGCCCTGGCCAGCCATGTATCCCTCTCATTTCCTCTTTCCCCAGAATTTCAGAACTCCAGTGTTCCACATTAGGCTAAGAAGGAAACTAAACATTTCCTGTTACTACATTTTACAGAGCATTTTTTCTACTCATTTGTTTCAAGTTCAACCTTCTAACCTTGAGTGTTGGACAGTTGTTGAGGCTTGGTAGGCCTGGGTGTATTTAACAGTTTCATCACTATATCCTTCTAAGCTCAACAACAGTCTTCCTTCCAGTGTATGACCTTAAGCTATAGAAACAACCCAAATTTTAGAAAAGCATCCCGTTGTCCCTTTATTTCCTGTTACAGTTATGTTTCAGGTACCAAAAAGAAATGAAGAGAAACTATGTGAGAATAAAATTTCTCATGAGGAGTTAATAAAATATCTACAGTGCAGGATTTGCTTTTATAACAAAAGTGATATCTTCTGTGAGCTTTTTGGGATAAACTAAAGGACAGTGAACAATATGGAGGGGGGATGGGTTGGGTATATTGGCATGCATGGACTATCTGAGAGCTTTTATTTGCTGATAAGTGGCATACTTCTGATATGCAATAGGGCGTAACCCTTACAAAGAATTTGGAAGAGGACTTTGAACTCTTAATAAAGGTTGCAAATTAAGAGGCCAATGGTCAAAAGTGAAAATGTACAAGACAAAATAGTTGCAATAGGAACAGTGCTGAAGGTGAAGTTTTAGAGTTCAATTTGGAAGACTGACTTTAGGAACCAAGTTGTAAAAGGTAGGGGGAGAAGAACTGAATCTTAGAGATAGGACTTGCATGTGAGGATTCCAATGTGAGTTGGAGAGAAGACAAAAATCCATCACTGCTGGTTAAAATTTAAAATAAAAACGCAGGAGAAAGCAGAAAGTGATGTGGACAGCATGTAATTTTAATTGGCTGTTTGGATATTAAAACACGGCTAGCACCTCATCCGTCCAGATCTCCCTCCTAAGCCTATTTGATTCTCTGCCAAACTTTCTGCAATAAAAAGTCTTCAGGCTCTCTGAGCAGAGAGGGAAAAAGCAAGCAGACAAGTCACAACAAGATCACAAGGTAAGAAGAGTAAAGCCAGTCTTATGGGAGATTTTTTTTTGGTCAAGTTTTGCAAAGATAGATCTTGAAAACCATAGAAAACTGTTTTTCCTGCAAAATGAAGTATTAAACTAATTTGTTTTTAATTATTATTATTGAAAATAGAAGTAAAAGCTGATGATAATAGTTGCTACTATCTTATAATTCCATTTTGCTTTCTTTGAGTGATTTGTAAGATTATTAATAAATTGTCTAAATAGATTACAACGGTCTTTATAGTAAATGTTCCTTTCCCCATCAATGAAACTTATAAAACAATTTGCTCATTCTACTTCATACTGCTAATGCTTAAGCAAACTTATTAGCAGTTGTTTGTAAGTGATTTTTAGTAAAAAGGGGATAATGAGAAGAACAATTTTTGAAAAAGTATAGAACTGACAATGTAAATTTGATAAATTCAAAATCTCATCAATTTTACCATTAGCCTTCATTTAGAGACTTGCCGTTGAAAACTGCTTTCTTCTTTTAATGCCTTGCAGTGTGTTTCCTAGCAATTTCCCCTCCTCTTTGCCTTATCTTTCCATAAGTGAATATACACCTCTGGACAATTTTAGTAGAGAATATGACACCAAATGCAGAAGAGTATACTGTGGCTGGACACAAGCTGGAGACTAAAGCTGCACTGGCCAGGGTTACATATGGGTGGATCTTTCTGACTCTTACTTGCTCCTCAGCGCCGTGCTTCTTCCATTTGAGTCACCCTTGCCTGCCACGGTGGTCCAACGCTGCTGTCAACAGCCCTACTTATTGCTTCTCCCATCCTTTCTCAAATACCTACTACTCCTCTTTTGGTTTCTTCGCACAAAGTGCATCAGAAAATTTCAGAATCCTGTGTTTCTCAGTTTAAGGTGCTTGAACTGAATCTCACAGCTGGACAGTGCCCTTAAACACACAAGCATTCAGCCTGGGCACTGCTCCACTCCCCTCAAATTTCACATTTTATCCATTCATCTTGCAAGGATCCTCGATTTCTTTCGCTTTGTTTTCTTTTCCTTTTTTCTACTTTTCTTTTCTTTTCTTCCCGGTACTGAAATTGAACCCAGAGAGCTCTGAACTATCTTCTCCTCCCCTAGGCTCATGTTGCTTTCTAAAGTGTTACCAAGTTGTTCGGGCAGGTCTTACACTTCTGATTCTTTTGCCTCAGCCCGCCAGGTTGCTGAGGGTCCAGGCATGTCTGATTTTCTCACTAACATGAAAAGAATCACTTTTTAACCAACATTTATAGCCAGAATGCACCTCTTGCCTTCTTCTTATTTACAGAGGAAAGAATCTGGAGGCAAATTTTCACTCAGTGCTGAAAGGAACAGAAGAGAGTGAGAAAGGAGAGCTGTCACTACTGTCCAGGGTCTGCCACGAGTTACAGAGAGAGAGCTTCTGGGAATGCATGTAGGCTTCATCCGTGAAAAATTCAGCTCTACTAAAAAATTAAATCATTGTAGAGAACTGTTGCAGAGGGGTTATCACTGGGAGAAGAAAAGATACACGTTCGGGAATATTTATGCTAGGAAGTCTGACAGCATGAGGGTTTGTTTGCCTGCTTTCAGATTGTGACTGTGACAAAACCAAAGGATCTTCTTACAGGTTCAAGGTTTGGTAAAGACTGTGGGACTTAAGAATGCCAGGTTTTTCCTTCTTTGTGTCCCAATTAGCAGAAGGGACTTATTTTTTTTTTTTTTTGGTTTTTCTCCGGTACCGGGAACCGAACTCACGACCTTGCGCTTGCCAGGCAGGCGCTTTTGCTGCTGAGCTAAATCCCCAGCCCCAGAAGGGACATTTTAGAAATTCGTAGACTGAAAATTTAACTCCTTGAATAGTAGAAAGAAACCTTAACGCTGTTAAAAACACAAAAGATGCTTGGTTCAAGGGCTTTAGGAAAGTATGGCAGAACCTCTAATCTGTTTTTCCTCTGGGTTTTCTGGTGCTAAATCTAAATACAAAAGGAAATTTGTTTGGTTTTTTTTTTTTTTTTTTCAAACCTTGGAATTGAATCCAGAACTTTGTGTACACTAGGCAAACACTCTTATCACCGAGCTACACCTCAGCCTGCAAAAGGAACTCTTAAGGAAAGATAACCTTACAAGGCAAGCAAAGTTCATAAGGAGGGAAAATAAAGGAGAATCGGATATTTGAAGTGCTTTGCCCTGCAGCAGACTTCTGTCATATGTTGCTATTATTATTGGTAATTTAGGCCATCCTGTGAGGGTTTTTGTTTTATTTTATATTTCTTAAAGAGTGTGATAAAGCATAACAGTAAAATCCACAGATTATCAAGATTGACAAGCTTCAAATCCAGTATCCTTGACTAGTAGTATGATCTGGATCTTACCTAACTTTCCTGTGATCTCCCCCAGTGAAATTATGAAAAAAAGAAAAACAGCAACAACAAAAACCCAACTCAGGAGAAATATTCTGATGAATATAACAAGTTACAAGTGCCACTAAAAGTAATTTATCAACCACTAACACTTTACTAAATGTGACACATTTAACCCACTTTATTGTGTATAACCTTCACATACATCTGTGAGATAAATATTATTTTCTCCATTTATGAAAATAAAGTAAGATTTGGAAAGGTTGTAATAACCCAAGATGATGAAGTTAGTGAATTTCAGTTCACATATCAAAATCCAGGGCCAAGTCCCATTTGGGTAAAAGAACTAAGAAGAATGATTCTAAACCACTTCCTTTATTGTGTCTCTAATCTTCCTTGGGAAGCCCTTGTTTTGATTCAGACTTTCCATCATTTTCAGATAAAAAATACGAAGGAGATAGCATTACACATTCCACTTATTTTTTTCAGTGTTACAGTCACTGTTACATGAGGGAAAGGGTCACTGCTAGCCAGTGTGATATAACTTCTTTAGCCAGTCCTGTAGCTATGAACCAAGAGAGGGACACCTACAAATTTGGCTGGCTGCCTTACTTTTAATGAGTCTCCAGTCTACATTCATTCCTTGATACCTTAAATACCTCATAAATTAAATGATTATCTAAATTTTCCCTAGCAATATTAGTACATGTGACTATACTAAAAATGTAATTTTAAGAATGTTTTCCTCATTATTTCCCCTGAAGTTCTTAAGAAAGACTCAAAATTTTCCTAAAGTGTTTAACAGAACTTCATAGTTTTGTATATTTGCTGTGCTCACATCTCAACCACTCTAGCTTCTTAGCCTGACTGTTTTTCAATATAAGTTGTTTAAGAAATGCTATTTAAACAGTTTATAGTTACTTTCCTTTTCTTCTTTAAGACACAGTATCACTATAGGCCAGGGTGGTTTTGAACGCTGCATAGCCCAGGCTGCAGTCTCACTTGAGAGCCTCCTGCCTCAGCCTTTGGGAGGCTATATATATTCAGCTTAATTGCAGTAACTGTCATTATCTGTGAGTGAAAAGACTTAATTTTTACGTGTTTTATAGTAATTAAATTAATATTATATCATACACAATTCATTGCATTAGCAGACAGCCATTTGTTAGTGGGAGAAAAATCACATGGTCTATCCAGGTGTGATATTCAAATCATTTAACAGCAGGTACAGCACAAGCAAAAATAATTAAGAAAGGAACCAACCTTACACAACTAATCCAGCCCATGAAGCCTACAAACTGAACAGAAGCATTAGGAAGGACTCTCAGTTTGGCTAGTAACTCATCAGTTTACTTGGGAAGGTGTGGCAGTGAAGGTGTGATATTTGTAAGGCTTCACAGAACTTTTAACATTCTATTCTATAACAGCAGTGTTTCTGTCCCCAAACAACAAGCATATCCCAAAGACAGGAGACAAATCCTGTAGAAGTTATGTAGCAGTAGCTACAGCCTTTGTACAAGGAGAACTTTTCATGTATCATACATTTATAATTAACCTCTAAATAAAGATAATCCGAAATAATATTTTTGATTAGTTTTGTATCCAGCACAGCTCTTGAAGTTCCTGGGGGCAAGGACAGTTGGAGGATGAAGAAATGAAGACAAGAGTCAGAATACAGAAAGCTGAGGTCAGGTGAAGCCCTCTCTCCAGAGGGGGAAAAGGAACTGCTCAACCACCCCAGTGCATTTATTTATACTTTCGGCAGGTTGATGTCATGTGACACCCCTCTGCCTAGCAACCTGTTTGCATGGCAACCTCAGGGTGCCTTACGTTCTCAGAGGTAGAGCAGCTTGTTCACATGGCTCTCATTGGGCACTCTTTGTTCCTGGGAGCAGTCTTGGTCCAGCCCTAACGCGTGATCAATCTCCAGCTTCAGCCACTCCCCATATCTCCCCTTTTTCTGTTTTGTAGTTGCAAGCAATGAGTGGTCAGTTGAATTTGGAGTAGCTATGTTTGGAGACATTGCAGAAGACATTCTCACTCTTGAACACTTTTTATTCTGAGTGAACTTACTCCTAAGCTAAAGATTTCCAGTCCAAGGATTTTAAGTCCTTGCATTTAGTAATTTAATCCTATACAGCCCATTAATCCATAACAGTAGTCAGTTACCAGTGTAGCTGGAAAGTGTCAGAAGATATTAGTGATTTGAGTTTCTTCTATAGCTAGCATATTATCATGGCATTGTCTTCTGTCTCTTGTACTTATACTTTTCTGCAGGGTGTTCAAGACCAAGTTAAGGTGAGACCTGTATTAATTACAATTAATCTCTTGCTATGTATCAAAGTCAGTTAAGTCTCCTCAGGACTTACCTTGGAACCATGTATAGTACTTCTTAGTTCTTCTGTCAATGTCAGCTGTCTGAATGTGTCATGACTATTATTTGACCAAATTGTTTTCTGTGAAATCTTGGGAGACTTTTCTCTCTCAGTGACTCTCCTTAGGCACACTATACACCACTGATCACTTTCCTCTGTGGTCCCACAATCTTCTTGATTAGAAGACCAGGGACTCACTGATTTATAGGATGTCACAGCAGAGGTTCTTTTATGTCCTGGGTCTTCATTGACCTCAGAGGTCTGAAGCTAAAATATTTTCTGTCCTCCCAGCCCACCTATCTTTCTAGTTTTTCATCTCCAAACCTCAGATTTTGAACATCCAGAAGAGAAGATTAATGACATTACCTTGAAATGGGAGCAGTGAGCTTAACATAATAATTTTATATGCATATCAAGCACTTTGAGATACAAAGTGGAACTGTTATTTCCCCTTAACCATGGACATTTAGTATTTGAGTCTGTGTAGAATGTTAAAAGACAATAGTTATATATTTTACACAGAAAACTAGAAATCAAAACCATACCTAATATTGTAACATGACAATCATGATGATATTTTTTAACACATCTAAATTTCTATTTTGACATAAAGTAGCCTTTCTGCAGCTGTAGCCTGTTTGGTCAGTCATCCCTATCTAGTACATAAGAAGCTTTTACCTAACTTTTTGACCTTTAATGGAATGCACGTGTCATCCCAGATTTCTGTTAAAAGCAGATATCTGAATCTGAAAGAAAAGTCTGTCACCATAAACAATCCCTGTTTTACATTCTGGAAGACCTATACATCTGGAGACATGAATACATTTAACACACCACAAAGTTAACAACAATCAATTGTCATAGCTATATGAAAACCTTTGTACCAGAGCATCTTTAAATCAAATCCTTATTGTCTAGAAAACTTAATCTTTTGATGATGACCAAAGTAAACATATCACAATAATATATTTTAATAGCACTTATTGGGGTGTTTCCCATAAGGCTATGCAGATCATTGGGGTTTCCTATTAATGAACAAGAACTGGTTAATGTTATTCCAGGCAGCTGCTTTCCTATTCATCAATTGGAGTTCTCAAATAATCTCCCTTTACTCTAAGGGATTTTTGCTTAATTATCTAAATAATTTTTGGTGGCCTATGAAAAAACCAAATTTGATTTCATGTTGACCAGCTGGCAACACAGGTGGAAGCATGATTTTTAAATCTATAACGCAAATTAAATTTTGAACAAATGTTGCAAAAATGCAAAAAAAGAAAAAAGGAAAAGAAAAAAATATTGTTAAATTCAAATAAAGAACAACTGTTCACAGATATAACAAAAAGATAAAGAAACAAGTACATAGCTTAACAGATTGGACAGACAAACATCTTAGAAATCAGAGTGCATTCAAATATATTTTTGAGCAAATTGAATTATAATAAATTTTACAATTTCAGAAGTTTGTAATTATAAATAGAGTAGTCAGGGTTTTTTGTAGGTCAATTAACAGAGATCTCTTATAAGAAGAATTTGGAAGGAATAAAAATCTTTCATCTATAATTAATATATTTTTTGTATTTTATTTGTCTTAATACTGGTAACTTTCCTGTCCCTTTCTTTCACAGAGCTTTCAGTTCAGTTATCTCTCTATACTCTGTCACCTACTCAGACCTTTGATCCCACTTTTGGTTACCATCTCTTGGGCATCCTAGGTCAGTTCCTTTAATTGGCCCCAGGCTAGGTCTAGCCCCATCCTTGTCTATCATTTGTGGCATGATCTCTGAGGCATCATTGCCACAGGACTGAGCATTAGCTTCTTGAGAGGTGCAATCAACTCCTTCTCTGGGCCTGGATCTATGATATAGCCAGACAGCACACTCTGGCACCCCGATAGGCCATTTAGTGTTCTCTGGAAAGACACAAGCATAGCCTCAATCCCAAATTAGCACTGGGCTGGGTCCTTTCCATTGCCCAGTATGAAGATCTTTGAGAGGATCCTTCCTAACTACTCTCTGTTTACCTGATTGAATTGTCTTTCTGCTGCTAGAGTTCCATCCTAGTAGGATTTTAAAAGTTAATAGTATATACTGGCAAGTGAACTATATTTTGAGATGTGAATGTTGTAGGGAAGGATTTCCCCTTCTGTTTTGTAATTAAATTTTGAGCATATGGTAAGCATATTCAACTATTCCTTGACTTTGAGGGTTATAAGGAATTCCCACAGTAAAGGATATATGAAAAATTTTACAAAACATTTGGAAGGCAGCACTTGTATAAGCTGGGCCATTGTCAGTCTTAAGTGCCAATGGGCAGTCAGGGGTACTAAAAGCATCCAAGCAATGAGCAATGACCTGTTTATCCACTTCACCAATTTTGTGTTGGTTTGGGGCTTATTTTGCAAGGGGAAAAAATAAAATACAGAGCACATATTTTTATAAGAATATTTATAATAATCACCCAAAGAAAGAATATACAAGACAGTGCAGGAAATCTGTCCACACACTAAGACCAGGGAATCCAGCTGGGGACCTGGACCCCACAAAAATGTCCTGCATGAGTCCAGCTGAAGGCGTGGAGCTCAGAACAATGCCTCCCACGAGTCTATCTGGAGACCTAGAGCCCATAACAATATCTCATGCAGGCCTGTTTCACGGATCTGTGCTGCAAAGGCCCAAAGGTCAGTGGTGGGATCTAGAAAGTCTATGCCAGCAGGACGAAGGATCTGTGTTAACACACTGAAGGATCTGCACTGGAGCCAGGAAGCGACACTCAGAAGAACCAGAGCTCCCTTGAAAGGTACCACAGCCATCCTCAGCAACATCCTCAGGTCCCGAGCTCCTCCGATGATCAAGATGGCCGAGTTCCTATCAGGGAAACAAATGCAGCAAGCTTCTCCAGGAGACCAGCAGTGCACCACCTTCCCCTCTGGAGCCAGGAAGTGATGCTCAGAGAGAGGACTGCAGCTCCCCCAAAATGAACCAAAGCCATTCTCAATGCCAACAAGGTCCTGAGCTCCTCTGAGGATGAAAACAGCCAAGTTCATCAGGAAAGCCAGCATGACAAGCTCCTCCAAAACAACCAACGGCTCCTTACAGCTTCTACCAGTTCCCAACTGCTTCTCTCAGCCTCCAGCAGCCTTTTTAGTTCCCAAAAGCCTAACCTTCTTCTTCTCCAGGTCTGCCTCTTATGCTGCTGGCAACAATCCTCAGGTGGGCCTCCCACACCCAGCACCATGCTTAGTCAGTTCAGCTGGGGGTTATAAGTTGGGCACCAGTTGTCAATCCATTACACCAGTGTAGGGATCGGCAAAAATAAATCTTGAGGAAGTATACACTGAAACATGGATCCAGCGTAAACAGCCAAACTCAGAAATGTGAATGACATCCATTTGTCAGAGACGATTGGGGTGTAACCCTTGGGGATTAGCTCCTATAGTGAGCGAGGGAAGATATATTACTCATGAGGAACACTGTTTAACAACTTGTTGAGCTTATTCCTGGATTAAAAGGAACTGTTTACACAAGGCAGAACTGTTTTCATGAAAGGCAGAAGCCTGTTGGTTGGCATCTGAGGGAGTAAGAGTGGCAGTATCCAGCAATCTACGACAGCATTTCCCTCAGTGAGAGGCTCTGGCAGTTGGGAATAAAAATGTAAATGACTGATGAAACGGGGGACATGGCATGATCGAACTGCAAATTGGAGAGTGTGAAGTAAGTGAAAGGATCTTCTGGGCCAGTGTGTACAGTGGCAGTTTCAATGTGGCACATCACACCACAAACATAAGTGCTATCTGAAAAGAGCTTAATTGGAGTGAATGGATGATCTTGCAAGGTCCATATAACAGCCTGTAATTCAGTCTTTAGTGCAGAAGAAAAAGCTATACCCTGTATTTGGGTGCCCAGGGCTCCCACTCACCCTTCACACCTCTGGCTGCAGCTTCTGCCTCACTGCTGGGGATGGGCTCCATCTCCGGTGCCCCCTCCCCAGAGAACCCAGCAGTCACTGCCTCTACAGCCATAGATGCCTTCTTTTCCTTCCATTTGAGCTGCTGTGGCTCACAGGGCCCTAAGCCAAGTGCTGTGCAAGTGCAATGCACGGGCAGGCCTGCGGTTTAAAGGCTGGGTGGGGCCCAGCCGTTTGTGCTGCAGCATGCAGGAGGCCTTTACGCCTCTGCCCACCCATTGTAGCCCACAGCAGTGCGTAGGCATCAGCTCCACTCTGCATGCCCATGAGCTGCCCGCGGCACCAAGTCCAACCCACCACACTGAGCAGAGACAGGCTGTGTCCTTGCAAGGAAGCTCTCCATGCCATAGCGCCCCTGCTGTTTGGTGGTGCCAGGGGAGGCCCCATTGGAAGTTTCCTGGAATAGGTCAGCCTTCCACATCAGTCCTGGAGTTACACTCACTTGCCCAAGGATACCCTCATCTACATTTTGTTCAGATACTAGAATGTTTTGTTGAAGGGACAGATAATGGTGATGCTGCCCATACAGGTGCAGCAGAACAATTTCAGGCAAAATGTCCCTCGCCTCCACAGCTAAAACAAGTAAAACCTTGTTTTTTCCTTTGCCTCTAGGCTGTGGATAAATAACCTGAATGATAGCTGCTGTGGATGAATTCCCATGTCTGCACAAATCTGAATCATCTCAGAGAGCATAATGCATTTTTTATGGGCTTGTAAAGCCTCTTTACACAACTTATTTGCATTTTCAAAGGCCAATTGTTGAGCAGTTAGCCTAAAGGATGACTCCATTTTATGAAGGGTGGAAACAGCCTGTGATGCAACAAAATTTCCCTGAACTGAGAAGGTAGAAGTAGCCACTTGTGGCACAGTTAAGGTTATCAGGCACTGTGAAATAGAATTCACAGTGAAATGGAATTCACAGTGAAATACTCTTCTAGTGGAGAAGGGTCCTTTCCCCCTTACCCCATTGTTCCTTCCTTATTGAATTGAGCAAAGCTAGAGGGTTTAAGTTCTATTGGGAGGTTATTGTTCTGCCATCTTTTTTCCACTTGGGATTTAATTTTAAAATAGTGCTCTGAGCCAAATCCTCTGTGGTTGTCTCAACAAACATACAACCATTAAGACATTCCCTAGTCCAAGTCCACAAAGAAAAGTAAATATGAGAATCAATAATACAATAAACATTTCTATATACATCTGTGGTTCTTGAAAACCTGTTTGCCCCATGTTTTACACCTGGTGATAGCAATATCAATACACCTCTGTGATCAATATTGATGCTATCAATGTACTTCTCCCCCTTTTGCACACACAATGAGAAGCGTCCTCTCACTTGCTATTTCTTCATACCCCCGTCCTGTATTCAGGCACTAATACACCACATCCAATTGAGCCCTCAGAGTTCCTGGAAGGAACCACAGTGGGAGGATGGAGAAATAAAGATAAGAGTCAGAATATAGACAGCTGAGGTCAGGTGGAGCCCTCTCTCCAGATGGGATGAAAGGAGTTGCTGAACCACCACAGCACATGTATTTATCCATTTAGCAGGTTGATGTCATGTGACATCCCTCTGCCTAGCAACCCGTTTGCATGGCAGCTTCAGGGTGCCTCACATTCTCAGAGCTGGAGCAGCTTGTTCACATGGCTCACCTCAGGTTCCTCTTTGTTCTTGGGATCAAGCTTGCTCCAGCCCCACATGTGTGATCAATCTCTGGCTTCAGCCTCTCCCCACAGATTAGAAAAAATTTTTGTTCTCTTTGTCTTTCAAATAATACTATGGATTTAGGGTTTTGTTAGTGTTGTGGCTGACTCACTTTAACTGACTATAGTATTTTTATTCCTCTGAGCCAAGTTATCATAACTAGCCAGACATGTTGGTGCACACCTGAAATCCCAACTGCTCAAGAGGCTGAGACAAGTGAATTATCAAATTCAAGATCAGCCTGAGAATTTAGGAAACTGTTTCAAAGCAACAACAAATTGTCATAATTTGAAACATGGAAGTCCTTCTATGCTGACTGTTTGTTTTTTTAAAACCACCTCATAATTTTTAAAATGAATCACCGTCTTCAGGCAACAAGTTTTTTTTTTTTAAATTGTGAAAGTGTTGATATCGATTTTTTACTTCATATCTACATTAGTTACTAGAGAATGGTAAAGCGTGGCTTCACAAATCATTTTATGAATAGAATGTTAACTGAAGTTTAATTTCCTTTTTTAAAAAAAGCTATCAACTATGAAACATGTCATACACTGAATCTTATATCATGTATATATAAATATAAGTTCTGAAGAAAAACAATAAAATGAACAATGTGTGTCTACCATTCTGCATAAAAACAGAATATTACTAATACTTTTAAAGGCCCATCTGTACCATTACTTCAGGGCACACTCCTTCTTTTCTTCTCTAGGTAATATTTATGAATTTGTGTTTAGGATTCACTCTCTTCCTTGTTCATCTACAATTATTCTGTGTATGATTTATGTGTACAAAACATTCATAATAATTTTATACACAAATTTATATACACAAATATTTTTGGTAAATAAATCCAACTGGTGTCTTCATGTTTTATAAGAATAAAATAGTAAAATAGTGCTACATCACCTATTGGTAAAATTAATAGCAAAAATAGTAATAATATTCTGTGTTTTTGTAAAAAGAGCACCTCAAATAGTTACTTATAAGTCTTGTTCTAACAAAAAGGATTTTCAGTTTATCTTTTCTACCTCCAATATATTATGCTTTCTCACATATAATATACTTTATTGATTTTAACACATCAATTTATATACCCATGTCATAGTAACATTTTCTTCAACATATAGAATTATTTAGATGTTAAAATGTGCAATTTAGCCCTATTTAAGGATACTAAATCAGTGTCATAATACAATAGCTGTCATTTCAAGATTTAGAAAATAGTGTAGATTATACTTAGGACAAAAAAATAAAGAATTTGTATCACTTGATAAGTTTTTAGCTACAACAGAACACCAAAGTGAACATGGCTTAAAACTTAATGACACATTGTTCACTTAACAAGAAGTTCTGAGTTAAATAGTCCCATAGTAAAAGGACACAACAATATGGCATTGTCTATACTTTTCCCACATGTCTGCTCTGCCATCCTCAGAGTGTCCATGATTTCTTCCTTCATGGGAAAAGATAGCTGGCCTATCTTCTGAACAGGAGTCAAAAAGCTCTTACTTCTCACTTGCCTCTCATTCAAGGAGAAAAATTTTCTAAGTCCCAGGCTAATCTCATCTTACATCTCACTGACCAGATCTGAGTCACTGGATAGTCACAGGTCTACTCCTAGACCCAGTGTTTGTAGCTAGAAATAAGACTGTGTGTCTATATTTCTTCTTTGGGGAAAGAAGAGGTTCATTAGCTCAGAAACAGTGTTCATCCTCAGAAACTTAAAAATATTTAACTCCTGCAGAATTCTAACCATTTTTATTTTTAAAACTTCTTGTCCACTTATGGGAGGGGCAGCTGAATTTTTTTGAAAGTCACTCTAAAAGTCTGGGGATTTAGCACAATTGTAGAGAGCTTGACTAACAAGTATGAGGCCCCATGTCAAATCTCTAGCATACATACACACACACACACACACACACACATATACACAGAATAAAAAAAAAAACAACAAAAACACAACAACAACAAAGTTGCTCTGAGGATTCTGGATTCTGCTTTAGAAAACAACTAAATATCTTTTTTACCCGATTAATTTTCAGCTGTTTCAGGACAGAAAATAGTCTTTAATCACACATATTAGAAGCGCATACTTCATAGAAGAGAAAAGAGGAATATTTTCATTGACCTGTCCAATCATTTCCTAACAGATGTTGACACTTCTTTAATTTCTTTAAAAATACTTAAAAAGTTATTTAATTCTTAAGAATTAATTCAGCTTTTATTATTTAATTCTGTCAATGAGCTCGTTTAACCACCATGCTTAAGAGTACAGTGCCTATATATTTTAGAATCCACTGACAGTCTCTCCCTTAATTTAAAAAAAATTGAAATTTTATTGATGTATAACATACACATAAAACTGCACAAAAATACACAAACTGTACACCTTAATGAACTGTCACAAATTGAACATAACTTTGTAGCAAAAATAAAACAGAAGAACATAGAACTCCAGAAGCTTCTTCATGTCCCCTTCTAATAATTATTGTCTATCTCAAAGATAACCACTGTTCTACTTTCGGATATTATATAGTCATGTGATGCATAACAATATTTTATCCAATGATGGGCCACATACACCACAGTCATCCCATAATATTGTATCACCTAGTGTCATTCTAACCAGGGTGACAGGTCCGGAGAACGAGGCGCCTGCAGATGAAAAGTAAGAGAGACAAGAAAAACAAGAGAGGCAAAAGTCTGGGATGAGGAGGCTTACAGCCTCTTGGACTGCAGCCCCAATTACCAATCTGTCACCTTTTATTGAGTGAGAACCAAGGGTGTAGCTAGTACAAATGGGTGGATACCAAACATTTTAGTAATTAAAGCATTATCCTTCTCCAATTCTGCCTCTTATGCTGCTGGCAACAATCTCTAGGTGGGCCTCCCATACCCAGCACCATGCTTACTCAGTTCAGCTGGGAGTTATAAGTTGGCCACTGTCTTAGTTACTTTTCTCTCATTGCTGGGACAAAATACCTGATGCCCAAAATTAAGGAAGGAAAAGTTTATTTCACTTACAGTTTGTGGAGGTTTCAGTCCATACTTTGCAGATTAGAAGGCAGAGTGGCACATAGCAGAGGGCTACAGCTCATGGCAGCAGAACACAGCAAAGCAACAAGCACACACACAAGGGAGGAAATGGCCAGAAGCACCCTCTTTCTCTCCCTTACATATGCAAACTATCCACCCCTGGGTGGTTTAGCTCTCACACCCATAATTAATCAAACTCTAAACCCTGCCCCATGGCCGCATGAGGCTTTGGGGGAACACCCAGACACAAACCATAACAGCCACCAGTTATAAATTCACTACAACTCACAGTCCTTACTTCCCATTAATTTTTACAATGCATGGCAAGACTGAAAAATAGGGATCTCCTGCAATTCAAATACACTCTTATCTTCAGGTGAAAGGTTTCAGTTCATTTTTGCAACAATAAACAAATCATTGTGTGTCCTCAGTGCTTTCTAATCAACAAATGGCCTTTTCCACAACCTGGTAATGTTGCAGCTACCTGGTTTGTGTAACAACATTCTACAATGTTCATACAATGAGGAAATTCCATAAGGATGAATTTCTCAGAATGAAAGTGAGGGACACTTCCACTAGCTTGATTTATATATCTGTGCTATCTAGAATAAATCTCTGCTTAGTAATATTTTACATGTTTGAAAAATGTGCTATGCTCAAACAAGTGCCTCTCTACAAGTGAATCAACTTTAAAATATTCCATTCTATTTTGAAGATACACTTAAAAATCCAAACCTTTCCTATCAAAAAAATCTCATGCTTCTCTTAAAAAATGAGCAGCAAACTAACTGAGAGAGGGGCTGGGGATTTAGCTCAGCGGCAAAAGCGTTTGCCTGGCAAGCGCAAGGTTGTGAGTTCAGTTCCCGGTACCGGAGGAAAAAAAAAAAAAAAAACTAACTGAGAGAATGTGGGGTACTGCCCAAAGAACTAGGATTTGGAATTATAAATCTATTAAGTTGCCCAAATAACTTCAGGTGTTAGAATCTGGGTACTACTCCCAGAGAGAAACACATTAATTGGCAAGTTCTTGTCTCCAGTTAAGCAGTCTGTTTTTGTTGTACTGTATTGTTGCCAATTGCAAATGTTATCAAACCTGTTGGCATATATTTGTGGTGAGTTGGTCAAAATCTGGAAATAATATTTTCAAACATACATGCATTTACATACATTACTATTGCTTCATGAATAAAAAGAGGTGATATATTTTGATGTATCAACATTTCTTACCTTTGTAAATTGTCTTCCTATTGGGGTCTGGGGTATAAACTTTAGAAAGCAAACCAGGCCAGGTCGAAATAAGTGAACTCAAACAAAACAGATTGGATGCTTTAACTCAAGTTTTGTGAATTGATTTGTAACCTAAAGACTCATGGTTTGGTATGTGTGTTTTCCTTGTGTATTTCTCAGCAGTGTCTTCATGCATATTGAAATTTCCCCACCTGTTTTCCCGGTGTCCCTTCTACAAAATGACTCATTTTCTCAAACCTGTTTCATTCTATTCTCAGGCTTTCTCATGAACTAAAGGAAGAAAAACAAGGACGCATCCTCTTGCTCATTTGAAAAAGAAAAAGTGAGCAGTTTCTTTCCTAGAGAGGAGACAATGCACTAACAATATGTTGTTACCAAGTTCCGTACATGAGACATAAGGACAGCACCAAAAATTTCTGATAAACTGAGCCTGTACTTTCTTCATACTTTGTTTTTCTTTGTTACTAATCATTATTTTGAAGAACTATCAGCAGGGTAGAGATGGAAGCAGTCACAACTACTGTTTTATGAGTTGAGACTCAGGTTCTGGTTCTGGATTCTCCACACACCCATTCACTAGTTCTGAGTGGGACTTTCCTCATTTGTAAAATAAGGAATTTAGGCCATCTTTGAACTTTTTAACAGTGTTCAATGACTGCAGAGGTGCTTCACTGATTCTGCAAATATCTGATGTGAATTTTACAGGTTAAAGGAATAGTCTAAGGCTGTAAGTACCCACCCATAAGCACAACCATGTAGTTTTGCTCTTTTGTAAAGTTTTATTGTCCTCAGTAACTGACATTACAATCTACTCTTTTCTATTATTTGTTGTTCCATTTCATAATTAAGGTATCAAGATGTGGACTCTTTCCTTCTTTCTGTTCTTCCTTCCTTATTCTTGCTTGAGATTCATTTTCACTGGTATTCTTCAGTGTGAAGATTTGTATCTTTCAAATATTTGGGAAAGTTCTTAGCCATTAGATCTTCAACTAGTGTTTCTTCTCTGTCATCTCCTTCTATTATTACAAATAGATATACCTTAAACTGTCTTTGTCTTTCAAATCTGTCCCCTTCTTTTTTATATTTTCCATCACTGTGGGATCTCTGTATTACAGTCTAAATATCTTCAAACCTGTTTTCTAGCTCACTGACTTTCTTCACCTGTATCTAATCTGTTGCTTAATTGATTCATTGAGTTGTAATTTCAATAATATATTCTTTTTATTTCTAGGTTCCCTGTACATGTTTTCAAATTTTTTTCATAACACTATTTAAATATTAAAGTCAGTTATTTTATATGACATTTCTGGTAGTCCTAATATATGAAGCTTTTGTGGTTGATGTCTACTATCTGTTCTTTCTGTGAGCTCTCACTATAGTCCTTAGTATTCTTCTTTGGTTTATACATTTTGACTAAAAGCTACACATTTGCTTTGGAAGTTTTGCTGTGGAAATATTTGATGGCTTAGATAATAGCTGCCTCAAAGTTAAAAGTATAAAAAGGGACTTAGCTCATTGGTAGAGCACCCCAAGTTCAGTCTCCAGTACTACAAAAAACAGGTTAACTATAAAACATGTATGCTCCTATTAAATCTTTCATAGTGCTTTCAGTTTTTACAAAATTTGCATTTTGTGCATTATTTTTCTAGTTTTACTTAAATGAATTCTAAAAGTAAATAAAGTGATATCAACCTTAACCTTCAGAGGTAACAAAAACCATATGCCTACTCGTTTCACGTTAGCTTTTGCCCACATACACCATTTACCTCTAGCAATTCTCTGAATTCATGAAAATAAAACAGAAAAAATCTGAACACTCTTTAGACTTTCCTTCTCACTATAACTTTGTCCTAAAATAAAATATCGCTAAGTCCATGGTTTACCTCGACTTTTGTGTTGTGACAGATCAGCCTCTAACAGATGACTCCAGGTCACTTAATTCCTCCCTTGCCTACTGTCTTGGTTGTTTTCTCTTGTTGCCAATGCCCAACATGAAGGAAGGAAAGGTCTATTTAGCTCACAGTTTGTGGAGGTTTCAGTCCATACTTGGCTGGCTCCAAAGCAAAGTGGCACATGGCAGAGGGCAACAGTTCATGGTGGCAGAAGACAGCAAAGGCAACAAGAGCAAAAGGAGGAGCAGCATTGGGGAGAGCAAGGCTCTTTCCCTCCCTGTGTGCAAACTACGCCCCTCAGGGCGGGCGTAGCACTCACACCCTTTATCCCAGCATTGGACCATGGATCAATCATAAACTCTAGAAGCCCGCCGCATGACTGCATGAGGCTTTGAGGGGACATCCAGACACAAACCATAACACTTACCTTGTCCTGTCTGCTATAAAGTTAGTGAAGAGGACAGCAAGACAGTACAGGGCTGAGGCAGAACTGGGGCACTTTGTGTGGACGGCATCTGTTGAGTGAGAAGGATACTGGTGCAGGAGTAAGGAAAGAGGATAGAATGGGCTGAATACAGGAAAGAAAATCAAAGGGATGGAAAAATTCTGGTTTAATGCACTCTCCTCATTTTTAAGATAAGAAAACTGAGATTTGGAAAGCTGAAGGGAGCTAAGAGAAGAGAGAAAACCCTGGATCTAGGCTTGGAAACAAGAGACAAATCTGCCTCCACTTCTCCCAAATCACTAAAGACTTGATCCCATCACACAGCTGTGGCCTCCAGGGTGTGGCCTCTGGTCGAATGAAAAGCACAGGGCCTCAAATCAGCAAGAGAGTCAGCTTCTTCGATCTTTAAAAAGAACATCAACGCAAGCACAAGAAGACCTTGGTTCTACTAGGTTGGACGTATAAAATCAGCATTTCTGTAGCTCAAAAATGATGAAGTAGTGATAATTCCATATAGTTGACCCAAAGTTCCAGCTCCAATGCGCTACAGATGTTTGGGGTCTGGGGAGAGTTCCCACACCTCTTTGGTGAGTGCTGCCTGCCATACCGGGCTATGGAGATTTTGCAAGAACTAATCCAAATTACATGACATTTACTGAGTGCCCGCTGTGGATAATTTCTGAGGAAAAAAAAGGTGCAACCCTCGTTCCAAGAAGCTAGAAGTCCAGTTGAAGGAAAAGAGTTAGATGTGATAAGCAAATAAGAGAGGAAGCAATAAAGTCTGCAGGATTGTGGGTTGTCAGGAAAATAAACCTGTGAATTGAGCTCCCAGGGTTAAACTGAAGCTTCGTGGGTAAATGAGACGCGGCGTCAGCAGCAAGAAGACTTTGCACGAAGGTGGACAGTATGAAAGTGCATAGGAAATTGAGGAACGGTAAATCAGTCTAAAAGACAGAAAGTGTGGAGGGAAAGATGGAGTGACCAAGGCTGTTGGGGCACGTAGCACCAATGTTAAAAATGACTGGATAATATTGCATCTGTAAAAACCATGGAGAAACAAGGAAGTGGTTTAGAAATGTCAAGCGCTACTCTTTTTAAAGACAAAAATAAATGTCCCTACACACTGATACTATCCCTCCCCTTCTCTCCAAATGAATCCTAGATTTGTCAGAATTCTTTATAATGTGTTTCCTCTCTCTAAAGGTGTTCTTTCCTGGGTTCAAGTAAGTGACATCTAGAAACTGTCATAATACTTTGGAAGGCAGGAAAGAGGAAGTGATTCAGTTTGCATGGGGATGATGTTGTCATTGTTCTCCAAATTTCAGCCTTCCCTTCTGTGCATCACTTATCACTTATCCTGATCTCCTTCCAGAAAGATGTGAAATTGTTACATCCAAGGGAACAGAGGACTCGTACGGGCACCCAGCCCTCGGCCTGCCCTTATTGTTCCCTGGCAATGAAGTCAGACTGTGTTGGCAAGCTTAATTATACTCTCCATTTCCTCTCTCCTTCATCATCCAAGACAAATTTCGGGCCACTGTCTTCTTCCATTGACTAGCAATAGGCTTGTGTGGTCCCACCATACATCATAGATCCTCTTCCCATTTGAAGGCATGAAAGTTGATATGGTGGTAATGGAATTTAGGGCCCAAGAATTCTATTCTACCAATGTTCCCCATCCACCAAGAGAAAGAACCAGATCAACTTGATATCAGATTCTGGCTTTCATTCTTATTATCTATGTAGCATTTGGAAAAGACAATCTCTCTGAGGCACCATTTCTTCATTTGTAAGAGGCAAAAGATCATGGTGATAATTATAGATAAAGCATCTTATACTTGTAGATAAAGATGCCAGAAACACAGCAGTTGCTATCATTACCACCACCACTACCACCGTTGTTAAGTCTGAACTAAAATAAACTGCTTGCTGGTTGTTTTAATTACTTTTCTCTCATTGCTGAGACAAAATACCCAACACCTAAAGTTAAGGAAGGAAAGGTTTATTTAGCTCACAGTTTGTAGAAGTTCCAGTCCATAATTAGCTTGCTCCCAAGCAGTGGCATGGCAGAAGGGCAACCATTCATGGTGGCATAAGATACCAAAGGCAACCACAGAGAGGAGGGGGCAAGCCTCTTTTGCTTCCTTATATTGTATGCAGGCTACCTGCCCTAGAGCTGGTGTAACACTCACACCCCTCATCCCACCACTGGACCATGAATCAATCACAAATTTTGAAAGACTGCCCCTGTGACTGTATGAGGCTTTGGGGAGACATCTAGACACAGACCATAACACTGGTCTCATCCTTCCCTCTTATTCCCCTCCAATTGGCAGTCAGAGCACTAATTTACAAACAAAAATTGAGTCACATCTATATTACTTAAAACCTTTCTCTAGCTTTCACTGCACTGTTTCTTGTACTGAGGACTGAAACCAGGGCTTTGCCCGTGCGAGGCAAGTGCTCTGTCACTGTGCTATACTTCCAACCCTTCATGTGCCACTTTAAATAACATCCACGCTCTTTCTTCTAAACTCCAGGGCCAGTCTGAACTTTGTTTCGTCTCCTCCGTCTTGAACCCTTTTACATTATGCTGTCCCATTTCTCCCTCTGCTCCAGTCTTGCTGGTCCTCTCAGTTCCCTCTACACTACAAGTTCTGTCCACCTCAGGGCTTTGCCCCTAGGTGTTCTCTGCCTGCAAGGCACTTTGTGCACCTGTATTTCACATGGTCTCACCTTTTGGACGCATCTTAAATGTAACCTTTTCTGTCTGCACTACCTTATATAATTTTAATCCTTTATATTCTTCACCAGATTACTTTCACTGTTCACTAGTAATACATTAATATGACTGCCTGACATTTATCTCTTCAATAGTGAACAAACTCAAGAAGGGCAGGAAACACTTTGCTTTTTCACCACTGTTTTCCAGTACCTAGCCTAGCAGTAGAGAAAGTATTTGATTATTGTTGTTTTTACTAAGCAGCACCTTGTATCAACAGATAAAAATCCAGCATTACTTGTGACCTCGGTACCTCAGGAAGATTTGGAGTTCCTTACAAGCATTATCAGTTGTATTTCTCTTTTATGCCTTTTGCTACAGCAAATAGAAACACCAAAATGACACCCACGATTTGGAGGAGGCTTTATTTAACGTCAGACAGGCACTGACAAGGAATCAGTCCTTATAAAGATGTCACACCCTGATGTCTGGTGGTTCAGGGCTTATACGGGATGAGCAAGCAGGAAGTACAGAACGGCTTGTCAGTTGGGAGTTGGTTCTGACAGTATGTATCATAATGACCAGCAAGGTATCACAGTGACCAGCCATTTCTAAGACACAGAAGTAACAGAAACTGTTACCTGGGCAACTCGTGGAAGCTGACATATACTGGAGGGCGGGGCATTTTCTGCTACACTTTAATTCATTTTCTTGGACATCAGAGGTTGAACTTCCTCTTGTCTGTATCATCAAAGTCTTCCATAACAAGTATGTATTTTTAATAAATTTCTATAAACTATTTTAATTACTAGATGTATCAAAAGAAATCAATCTGAATAAAAAATTTTAAAGTAAAATTCATAATAAGAAAAATCAAGTCAACCTAACATTCTCAAGTGTATCAGTATTTTGATACAGGGCATTGTTAATCAAAGAGAGTTTCCTGGCACAGAAAAAGTTTGCCATTTAATAAATGATTTTCCAGTTGATCAGATACAGCTATATGAAAAGGTAAAATGAAAATTTTCATGTAGTTTCCCCTAGTGCTAATGGAATACATGGCCCCTAGTATAAAATGGATATTCAATATTTGTTGAACACAAGTTTCTAGAAGACTTCTCCCACAAAAGAGGCAACCATAGACATCTGCAACTTTGGAAAAGATTATAAATCCTGTATTTTGTTGTTGTTCAGAGGTGAATGGCCAGCTAAAGATTTTCTGTGTATTATTTCTTGACAGATTAAAATCATCTTTTGTGCTTTCTTCTTAACTTAAATGTAGGTCATTTCTTCTAGAATGTTCTCCTTCAACACACATACATACCCCTTGCCCTCTCCCTCATTTTCCTTAAAAACCTTTTATTTCCTTTTATTATCTAGAATGTGACTTTTTTTTTTCCTGGTAATACTATTGTTCTCAAATATAAACACTCCGTTTTCTTGTTTGCCTGTTTCCCGATGCCAGTAGAGGTGTTACATAGTCTTCATTTTCCACTTCACTTTCTAACCTAGTCTGAGGCCCAATTAATGCTAATGAATTTCCTTTCTAGTCACCAGCTGCCCTGACCCCCTTTCCTTCTTTGCCTCTGCTATAATCATTCCTGGTGATGCCTCCTTCTATGAGTAATAGCTTTCAACATGTCACTCGGAAACCACATCCTGACCACTATTAGTATCAGAACATCTCTAGCCCTAAGATAGAGCACACTGGAATTCTCTTGCTTACAAATTCCTACTTCCTACTTCCTCCCTTTTTATTTTTCAAATTGTGGGCATATATATATATGTAACACGAAATTTAGCATTTTAACCATTTTTAAGTATGCAGTTCTTTGGCATTAAGTACATTCAGATTCTCTTTGCAACCACCTCCACCATCCATTTCTAGTACATTTTTCCATTTTTCAAAACTGACTTCACTCCTGAACAGTAAATCCCTATTTATTAATTCTTTGTTTATATTCTCCAAAGAGCTGCTTGAGGCGTTTCTCCACTTATCCTTAAAACTTCAAACTGATGCTTTCCCCGCTTCATCTCTGTAATTCTTTCACTACTTACATTGCTAAAAAAGGGGCTGGGGATTTAGCTCAGCGGCAAAAGCGCCTGCCTGGCAAGCGCAAGGTCATGAGTTCGGTTCCCGGTACCGGAGAAAAACCAAAAACAAACAAACAAACAAACATTGCTAAAAAAGATTGAGGTCACTTTACAAGATCCTCAAGTTCCTGTCCCTAGTCCTTAAAACCTCATATCTTCTGCCATTCTTTCACTTTTCCTCCTTTCCAATAAGAAGTATGTTTCCTCTGTTACAAAGCTGACTTCTCTACTGCACGCATGCGTGTACACACACACACACACACACACACACACACACACACACACCATCTCCTCTGGGACTATGGAATAAGTTTTCCCCTTTTTACTGACTCTTTCCAGCATTGAAAATTACCCAAGAATCCCATGTACCAATAAAACGTACATGATAATATTTTTAAATATGTATTGAGCGTCCACTGTATGCCAGATACTATACTAAACACTTAAAATATACCTTATTTAATTCTTAAAACCAATTAGTTCAAATTATTATGAAGAAATTTATTATTTTGAGGAAGCTGGGGTTTTAGAAATATCAGGTAGCTTTCCCAAGATCAACTAGTGAGGAAATAGCATCTTCCCTGCTCCACACTATTCCCTCGAGAGATCATTCTTCTTTTTGTCTCCTACCATAGTTCCAGAAAAGTCTCACTTCCTCCTCCTCCACCACCCACACACAGTCCACTGCAGTTGTTTCGCGATGCCAATCATACTTCAAGTATTCTCTCTAAGAGCTCTATCTCCAACTGGGGATGATAGAACTTGTTGTCAACTATTCTGCTTTTTGAGACAGTGTTCTCTCTTACTGCCTTCTTTTTTCTTTTCTTTTGATTTGCTTCATTAATTCCTCGCTTTTCTTACTCTTTAAATGTAAAGTCCCCTAGAGTTCCTTCTCTCCACAGTTTTCTCTTCCCGCTTCACACTTAGCCAAGACAATGCATTTGCCCTCACACTATCTACTATGGTGCTGTCACAGATGAACAGCAAGCCCACATGGCTCATTCTAGCCTCCTGTGACCTTGTTTCTGCTCCCTACCAAAATGTCCTTGTAGTTCTTCCTCAAGCTCCTCAAACTATTCCTTTTCTCTGCCACTGAACTCCCCTTCTGCATTTCCCATCACTAAGCACTAGCACTACCTTTATTTTCCTTTACTACCCTGTTCCCCTTATCCCCAGTCCACAGCTGTATATCCCACAGGCAAAAATAGCTGTTGAGGTCTGTGATACAGCTAAAGGTAAAGTGTTTGCCTAAAATGTGCAAAGTGAAAGACAGAGGGGAAGGAAGGAAGAGGGTGTGGAAAACCAGGCACAGTGGAATGTACCTGTAATCCCAGGACCCTAGAGGCTGAGACAGGAGGATCTTTACTTCCAGGGCAGCCCGGGCAACATAAAGAGACTCTGTCTCAGATAAACAAAGAGCTGTGAAGACATTAGGATGGAAATAACCCTGAAATGGGAAGGAAATTTTGGTCCTAATCCTGATTTAGCCATTAAGCAGCTGGATGACTTAGTGACCCAAAATTGAAGCCCTTCTCGCACCAATATCCAATGATTTTATTAAGCATCTGTGGCACTCACTCATCTTCATTACCTTCGGATTAGTCCCACTAACTGCCCTAACTGTCCTCACTCTTTTGCCTGGGCTATTTAAATCTGGTATCTCACTGGTCTTCTTGCTTATTTTTCTTGTTTCTTTCCTTCGGATGTTGCTTTACACAGCCATAAGACTACATACACAAAACACAACTAAATGATGTTTCTCACTTGCTTACAAGGTTTCACGCTTCAGCCAGGTACGGTGGAACATGTCTGTAATACCAGCACTCTGGGAGGTGGAGGCAGGGAGATCTCAAGCATGAGACCAGTCTGGACCACTTAGCAAGACCTTGTCTCAAAATAGAAACAGCTATGGAAAGAGCTCAGCACAAAGGCCCTGGGTTCAAACTTCAATACCACCATGTTATAATTTGTGTCTAGATGTCCCCCCAAAGCTTCATGCAGTCATAGGAGCGGGCTTCTAGAGTTTGTGATTGAGTCATTGTCCAATGCTGGGATTATGGGTGTGAGTGCTACCCGTACCCTAGGGTGGGTAGCCTACATACAATATAAGGGACAGAAAGAGTCTTCTCTGTCCCTCATCCCCTTTTTGCTCTTGTTGTTTTGCTGTCTCCCACTGCCATAAACTGTCACCTTTCTGTCATGCCACCCTGCCTGGAGATAGCTGATTATGGACTGAAACCTCCACAAACTGAGCTAAGTAAACCTTTCTCTTTAATTTTGGTATTGAGCATTTTGTCTCAGCCATGAGAGAAAGGTAACCAATACACACCAGCACCAAAAAAATCACATTTTTTAGGATAAAATTCAAACTCCTTACTTCATTTGCAGTCATGGCATACTGATCTCAACATAATATGTGGTAAAACTTCATTTAAATTGTATTACAAATATAGCTTGGATAATAATTTGAGGGAAAAATCGCTAACATATTTTATACTAAAAATACTAATGAATCAATCAAGTGTTAACTAAAATTTTACAAAATAGTAAATTTGCTTGTAATCATGGAGGTGAAAAGATTTTTTTTTTTTTTTGGTTTTGGTTTTTTTTTTTGTACCGGGAACCGAACTCACGACCTTGCGCTTGCCAGGCAGGCGCTTTTGCCGCTGAGCTAAATCCCCAGCCCCTAAGATTTTTTTAATTAAGAGAGAAAACTTAGAAGTTTTAAATAAAACATTGATTAAAATTTGTCCATTATGTTTAAAAAACATATATGAACAAATATGTCATTAACAAAGTCTAAAGAGAAATAAAAGTTGCAGCACATATATCAAACATGGGCTTAATTTCTTAATTTTTTTTTTTTTTTTTGGTTTTGGTTTTTCTCTGGTACCGGGAACCGAACTCACGACCTTGCACTTGCCAGGCAGGCGCTTTTGCCGCTGAGCTAAATCCCCAGCCCTAATTTCTTAATTTCTGAAGAGTCCACATAAATCAATAATTAACAGCAACAAACAACACAAATTTTTAAAAGGTGCTCAATATTACCTTAAAAGTGAAATTCAAAAGCATGAGATATTTTCTTTGAGGTAATGGTACCCATTGCTGCTTTGGCAATAGGAAAAGGCATTCACATAGACTGTTAACAAATTATAAATTAATGCAAACCTTTGCCAATCAGTTCACTCTATCAAGCCATAACATATGTGTACCCTTTGATCCTCCAATTTCTCCACTGGGAATTTATGCTCCTAATGAATTTAGAAAGGCTTTCACATATAAGGCTAGCAGTTGTAATATTGAAGGGGAAAGACAGAGGGGAGAAAAATGTAAAAAACAGAAAAGCAAGAAGAAAGAAGAAAGGAAGGGGAGAAGAAAAGAAGGAAAAGAGAAGGAGGAAAGGGAAAGACGAAAGAAAAGGAAGAAGGAAAGGAAGGAGAGAGGAAGAGAAAAACCTGGAAACAGCCAATGTGCTAATCAAGAAAACACTGCTTAAGGCATATTTATATGACAGAAGGCTCTGTATAATGATACTTGTTAAACAATGTTTCTGAAATGTGAAAATACTCATGATAGAGTTAGTTGGAAACAGAAAAAGCTACTTACAAAGTATATTAGTATAATTCTATTTTTATATTAAAAGTAGATGTATCTACCACTTCTACACTGAAAAGAGAAAGCCAAGATCTATAGTATATATACTTGCTCTTCACTTACACATTCCCTAAGCACATGTGCATTTTTATAATCAGAAAAAAACTACTTAAAAAGTTTTCAACTTTAGAAAAAAAAAAAGGGTATTGTAATACAAAACAGACAATGTATCTCAAAGTACTCCTTGACTTAGTGCATTGTCTTACATGTTTTGTATGTTTTTTGAATGATTAGTCTGGTTTTCGATCTGTATATATGATTGTGGTGGCCCGTGTCTAGCTGTGTAACCAAAGCCTCATGGGGTCACAGGTGGTGCTTTTTCAGAGGCGGATGGATCAGAGTGTGATGCTGGGCTTAAGGGTGTGTGATTACCGAATCAGTGCCCTGCTTGGTCTGGCATAGCTCTGAGAGTGGACAATGAAAGGCCCACCCTGGGTGTCAGTGCTGCCCACTATAAGGGCACGTTGTGTGGCTACAATATAAGGAACAGAAAGAGGGCTGGTGCGGTTGCTTGCTAATTCATTACTTCGTTGCTTGCTGCCTTCTGCCCACCATAAACTGTTTCCCTCTGTGATGCCACCCAGCCTTGGCGCTGGTGACTACGAATGAAAACTCTACAAATTGTGAACTACAATAGATTTTTCCTCTTTTAAGCTTGAGTGTCAGGTATTTTGTCTCAGCAATGAAAAAAGTAACTAACTCAGTGATAATGAAGTTGATAAGGTCTTTTTTTTTTTTGAGACAGGGTGTCACTGTGCAGTTCAGGCTGGCATTGAACTCATTTTGTAGCCCAGGTTGGCCTCAGACTCACAGCAGTCTTCCTGCCTCAGCCTCCTGAGTGCAAGGATTATAGGCATGTACCACCACATCTGGCCTACAAGGTCTTATAAGAAAAATAGATGAATCTGATGCTGGAAAAATAAAGAGGGTGGGAGGAGAGGGAAAAAGAAGGGACTTGAAATGTGTTATGTACATGTACCACTTCCCTGCAGTGAATACAATCATCATGTTCTGTAAACTTGTACTAATAAAAGCCAAAAAAAAGTTTTCAACTTTTAGTAGAAAAAAGAAAATTAAATAATCTATACCCTTGTATACTTTATATTCCAGTAAAAAATAAAACTACCTGCAGTTCATGTCTCAGAGGTTTTTCAAAAATTAATAATTAAATGTCACTCTTTGAAGGTACTGCAATTAAAATAGTCTGAAAGCTCTGTTTTGGATTTGGCTATCGAAAGAAGATATGCTCCCACACATTCTAATCTATTAAACCAGCTCTACTCACACTGCCTCATCCTTCAAATGCGGTCACCCAGTATTGCTTAATCGCTGTGTGTGTCTGTATAAATTGAATTCAAATGTTACTTCACTAACCATTACCAAGTGCTGACTGCGGGGAATCACATCATCTGAGACCAACCTTTCACATTTACAATCTAAGTGAGTATCGTCACCACAGTGCAAGTATATTTTCTGTCTGTTGTGGGAATAGCAGCAAAAAGGAGTCAGTGGTGTTTATCTTGCCATCTATTCTGGGATACTTCTGATATTCAAAAAAAGGAAAGTAAGTAGAGAGTAAATTTTGATCTTAAAAAATGGCAAAAATAGTGATTGTATGTAGTAAGGTAAAATACTTGTAGACATGAAGAAAGTGCTTTGTTTTTTGAAATAGGACTTGAAAATATTTCCAGATTATAATGTTGATATACACAATTCTTAAGAAGGTGTTGACTTTCTTTGTATCAGTGACTCCAGCATAAATGTGGTATTTTTCAGCTTCTTACAATTTTGAACTTTGTAAGCTAATGCTGGTTGAAAGCAGAGTTTTTATGTTCTTTCAGGCTAGTCCACGGGAGTGATAATGGGAAAACAGTAGTTATAAGATCAAATAATTACTTGAAACAATTAGGTAAACAAGGTAGTCATGAGTCTTCTAACACCCTTACTATCAACACCTTTACTCTGCTAATGTATCCTGATCTTCCAAGAGATAGGATAGAGATTGGAATACAGATTTCTTTGGAAATGCAACTTTTCCTAATGACTAAGACAACTTTTCTTCTAGGACATATGTAGGTTCCCATAAAAGAGAAAAAGGCAAAAATCATAGCAATGCAGTTTTCATGTTCGTAAAGTGTTATATCAGTATCCTGTACAGAGTATTATTTAAACTGTTTTCTATGCAATTTAAAATTTAACTAGTACCATCTTGTCTAGTGAAACTCTGTATCATTTCTAATTTTTGTGTTTTATTTTTTATTCTGTTTAATGGTTTAATCAGTCTTTCATTCTTACATCTGGTAATCTGAGCAACTTCGTTGAAGACAACAATATGTAATATAACAACCACTGTTAATTCCTATCAATTTATTTTGAAACCCTGTATCATTTTTAGTGTTCTTGCTTTGTTCTGTTTTGTCTATGTTGTTGGTATTTTGCTATTGTTATTTTTTATTATTCCTTTTAAAATAAAAAAAAAATAAAATTTAACTACAATCGAGTTGCCTAACCTACTACACAATATATTCCGGTTAAAAATTAACTATTTCTGATGTAAAGTACAACTCTACTTTAAAGAATATAAGAAAATTATTTGTTCCAGGCCAAATATGAATGACCATCACAGGAACATGGATTCAATTTACGCAGAATAACATGTTCCAAAGTCAAAGAATTTACATCCAATTTTACATCAAAAAGAACAAAGAAAGTCACAACTGATCTGTACATTCAACAACATCATTGGTGTGGGTACAAGGTAGACAGGCTACAGCAAAGCTAGTGAGTCTTCCCTGTAGCTTTCATATGTCATAGCATTTTTAGCTTGAAGGTTGGTGGAGGCTGGGGATTTTCTAAGTTTAATACATTCCAAGAAATTCACTTAATAGTGCTGAGACTATTAAATTAAATACACAGGTTAAAAGTAAATGGCTATTGTACCTGTAAGAGCTAAAATAACCCAAGATAATTTGTCTCTCACCCTGTAACTTTCCATCTTTTCACAGTCAGGATCCTCTTAGTCAAGGTTATACAGTCCACAGAATCTCCACATAGATGTAACTCCTTCAGAGAACTGCAGCTTTGTACTACCGTACTTGGATATGTATTGTTTCAAAGAAGTTGGACAACTGTTTTTGTATAAGACAGGCTGAGCATTAGAAGCTGTTGATAACTCAGACCATTAAAGCCCCAGTTTTGATTATTTTCTTTCTTATTTGAGAGTAGGAGGGAAGCAGACTGGGTATGGAGGAAGAGAAACTGGGAAAGTGCTGGTATTAAGATGCAAGTTAGGAGATTAGATTCTAGTCCCAGTGGTTTTTGTGTACCTCGCAAAGCACTTACTCTTTCAGTCTCAGTGTATTCAAATGTAGAGTGAGGGGCTCTGTAAGATGATATTTCAAGTTCTATGCTTCTAAGCATTTGTGATCAACAAAAGTTGGAGAATCAGAAAAAGTAAGGGTTTGTGTGAAGTCTATGAGCTGTGTGAGAATAATATTCACTCCAAAATAAAACTGAGGGACAGAATAGGAAGTCTTCAACGGGGCTACATGTAGATTTCCCTCATCTGACCCTGCTTTAAATAGCCTACCTAAATATGTGATTCTAGCTCCACCTAGAGAAGATAGTTTGGAATTTCAACTCTACAGAGTTATCCAGGGACAAATATAAAGGTACATGCATAAAGTTTATTTTCTATTTTGTTTGTTTGGTACCGGGAATCAAACTCAGGACCTTGTGCTTGCCAGGCAAGCGCTGTGTCGCTAAGCTATATCCCCAGCCCTTAAAGTTTATTTTCTAATGAATCCTCAAATGCAGAAACTCAGTCCTCTCACCTAGAAATTCCTCTCTTACTCAGCTAGAAGAGCGGATTCATATGAAGTTTAAAACAGGTTTAAATTATAACCACTCGTTGGGTAATTTGGGTTTTCTTTACATGTAGCAAAATAAGAGGCCAATCTCTAAAACAAAAAGCCAGTAATAAAGTACTGGTAGAATTTCAGGCAAGGTCAGAGAGAGTGAAAACTGGAGGAGAAACCCTGCTCCTCCTACATGCAGAGCAACACTGTTAGATCTTGATTATGAAGCCAACTTGCAGTACTACACTGAAAGAATATGGAGCTTTTGATAATTTATGAAAGCATTCCATGTTCTTTCAATATGACACTGTGACCCAGATTGATTATCAAGGTAGAAATCCATTGAGTAACCCTTGCCTGAATTAAGCTCGGGACTACAAGTTGGTGACGACTTTCCTATTATTTCTTCTGTAATGAATAGATCACTGCATATATATTCATTCTTGAGAAAAACTATGGACGTGTGAATTTCTTTTTCATTAAATGCTTCTGGTACATTACCATTATTATTATTATTTTCGTACTCAAATTGTGCCAAATTTGGCCAGGGGAAGACTCTGTAAGTTAGCTCATGTATGCTTTTGACACAACCTTACTAATGTTTCAATGATTCACTGTTTTCTGGTACAACAAAATGTTCCATATTCACCACTCTTTTCCCAGCCCCAAATCTGAAGTCATAGTTCCTTCTAGTAGAAAAAATACTTAGAAATTAAGATACAGGCACACATTTATGGCTAGGCATTTATTTATTGCTAGCTCAAGTTCAACATTACAAGAATTTTCTCTTTGGCTTTATTTTTATATCTTTTTTCCCTTACAGTGAAAATTATGTAATATCAATATTATCTATTTATTTGCTTTTTACTATAATATAACAAAACTATTTTAGAAATTTCATACCAATATTACCACTGACAGTAAGCATAATAAGTAAAGTTTAAGATTTCTTTGCAGTTTTTTGGTTGTGACTCTATTCTAGTATAAACACAGTAGAATATTACATTCAAATTTTACTGAAATATTTATTTTTACTATGTAGTTGTGTTATCCATTTTATGTTGAACTAGTCATGGTTATTTCTGTTTGTTTTGAAGTTGAGAGAGTTGAACTAACATATTTTAATCCAACAGAGGCCTGAAAAATGGAGCCTAAAATGAAGTATCCGAGCTCTAAAACTTCTGCAGCAAAACGGAACAGGAAAGATGAAAAAGCCCTGATAAAATCTTGCAAACTGAGAAGTAAGGACTGAATTATTTCTACTTTTTTATGTACTAATTTGAAATTTGGTATGAAATCTCTAGTATTCCACTATTCGTATGTGCCACCTTAGCAAAAGCTATTAGGAATGGAAGAACGGAAACAAAAAGGGGTAGCCCATGAAGACTTAATGTGACAGACTTTGCTTTTGAACAGGCAATAGCCAACTTGTGCTTATTTAATGCATCATAGGGTAGGAATAGTGCAGATAACTTAAGCCTATAAATAGTGCAAAATTCATTATAGCCTTTGATATAAAAGACTATTTACTTTCCCCACATTTCTTATAATCAAATTCCCAACGTTTTCCCTGGAAATTCTAAATTAATCCATTGTCATTCAACAAAGTATTTGTGAATACCTTTTGTGTATCATGCATAGAGTTTTGATTTGCAACTACTGACAGAGGAGAGAATAACAGGTGAATATATTTGAACAATCCAGGCTCCAAACAGAAAAGAATCGACCAAATGATATTCAAGTTTATCTAGGTACAAACTCAGAGGTTAGAGTAAGATGAAATGAAAATAAAGTCAATAAAGCTGAGATGAAAGGGCTGTAAAATTATCAACTTAGAAAAGGACTCATGCAAATTTATACACATATCTCTACATGGTAGAAGTAACAGAAAAGATGGTTAATAGGGCCAGGTGGACCAGAGGAAAAATGGAGCATGAGGAATAATGGTAGACATTAGAGTACCCTCGTGCTCCATGCTTCTTATCCTTTTCCTGAACACCGTGAAGGACAGAAAAGAAAATAGTGTTAAAGAATATCATTTCAGCGTGGCGGTGCAAACCTGTAATCCCAGCACTCAGGAGGCTGAGGCAGGAGAATGGCTGCAAGTTTGAGACCAGCCTGGGCTACAAAGTGAGCTCAAGTCCAGCCTGAACTGCATAGCAAGACCCTACCGCAAAAAGTCAGAAGAAAAAGTCATTTCTGTTCCCGTCTGTCCTCCTTACACCTCTAGCCCACCCTCACTGTTCTTTGGTAACCGAAGAAAACATTAATTTGACAAGCATTTCTGAATAACTAGGAAATCAGTTAAATTAGTCCTTGTAATTGTAGCTGAGTCAAAATGCTCTGTGCAGAAACAGTGACTCAGTGGAAGGGACTACATATCCCCATATTCCTTCTTAATAAAGAATGCATTTTATTTCTACCCCAAGAAATAAGGGCTTTTGGTAGGTACTAGAATAAAGTAAGGGCATGAAGGATGTGCTGGCATCAATGCCAAAGTTAAAATACGACTTCTCCTCAGGGGGGCTGTGGCCCTGTTTACCTATAGAGGCAGAAGTCAGTGATCATCGCCAAGTAATATATACTGCTTTGGAATATATCACATCACCTATATTTTTAGCAGATCTCCTTCCCAACAATATTGACTGAACTTAACACTAAAATTATAATTGTTCAACACTCTTGGTTAAAATTCAAGTTATCTATGTGGTGTTCGTGACAAGTATGAACCACTTTTCAAAACTCAAAGTATAAGAAATGTCTTCTCTATTTTTCTAAATAGATTTGTGCTCTGAGCCCCCAAGCAAAAAGGCAAAAATAAATAAATAAATAAGCAAACCCTATTTAACTCCTTCTCCTGCCTCAGATTGCCAAGATGTAATGCAATCGATAGGTCACGAAGTCACAAAACTCAGTATCTAGTCATGACAGGTATCCATACATGGCAGTAAGCCTCACACTGGTTACGGTTACCCCCCAGACAACTCACCACTGGTGCCAGCAGTGCGTAGTACTCCATGACTGTTGGGGAAGACTCTTTCCGAACCTCATCCCTCCCCAGTTTCCAGGAGGCTATTCCCCAGCTCAGCCCTTTCTCCTCTCCTGCTTCTTCCCGCCCACATTCACCACTGTTTTCTCTTGACTAATACCTAGTGTCCTCATTCATGAGTTCAGCCAGAGGTTACATCTGGAAGCTCCAGATTCAGCCAGCACAAGTATTTTGTTTGGCTTGAATAGTGTTATTGATTTTTCAATTGAAGTAACTTTTTTAATTTAGGAAAAAAAAGATTAAAATCCAGGCACGGTGGTGCATGCCTGTGAACCCAGCACTCGGGAGGAGGAGGTAGGAAGATTAGCATGAGTTCAAATCCAGCCTGGGCTACAGGGTGAGTTCAAGGCCAGCCTGAACTACACAGCAAGACCTTGTCTAACAAAAAAAACCCTCGGGGATTTTTTCATAAGAATCAAAATGTGCAGTTTCTCTCCAAAAAAACAAAAAGAAAAAGGAGCCAAAGGCAGGGGGATGAAAAAAAGAATTAAGATGTACTTGTACATGTTCCATTATGTACACGTACTAACTCCCCACAAGGAATGTAAACATTATGTACTGCACACATGTACTAATAAAATAAAGTAAACCTAAATATAAAAGAACACGGGACCCATGTCCCTGCATGGGAGCAGTTGGCTAAAGCTAGGTAGAGCTATCCATGCTAAGATCTTTATTTTTTAAGGATCTTGGACTTCATCCTGTGGACAGTAGAGAATCCCTAAAAATGTTTAACTGGGGGATGATATGACATTCTTAGAGAGACCACATTGATGGTGTAAAGACAGAGTAAGGGGCAAGAGTAGATTAGAAACTAGTTAGAGCTCTATTATGTTCATCTAGAGGGCTGAAGATGAAGGCCTGACCCAAAACAACAGAATGGAGAGGAAATGCAGCTCAGATAAACTGGGAAGGTGAAATCAGTAAGATTTACTGAAGGTTAGAAAAAGAAAAATGAATGACCCTCAGCTTTCTGATTTAACCACTGGGGAGATAATGGTAGATAGCTGTACTGTTTTTCAAGACAGGGAATTGAGGGGAAATACACCGGGGGTAGAGATAAGGAAATTTGGATGATGATGACTGGCATATTTTACTTTGGATTAGCTGCAGGTCTTTTGGGTAGAGATGACCAAAATTCATTCAAGATGAAAGACACAGATATAGAGATGCTTTGAAGTTGCTAAATCAAAATGCTACACAAAGAAAAGGAAATGGGTAGATGAGGAGAAAGATCAAAGGCAGAGTTCCGCTTTGAGGAGTCATCAGCCTCTGAATGGATGATTGAAATCATTGGAGCAAGCAAGATTGCCCGGAAAGAAACTTTAGAGAGAAGAAAGTAAAAAAGAAAGTCCTGAGGAACCCTGACATTTAGGAGCAGACGGGAAGAAGAACTCCCCGAGACAAAGAGACTGAGAGAATCAAAGGATACTCGTGACTTGGCGATAAAAGGGATTCAAAGAAAGACGTGGTCCTCAGAGTGAAATGGCACAGGTGGATGAAGGGTATAAAGCAGGAAGAGAGCTTAAGAGGGAAGGCTGACAGTTTCAGAGGTTTCAATACACGGCCTGCTGGCTCTGAGGTGGAAACAGGGTGGAAGGGTGTTGGGGAGAAAAGCTGCTCAACTCATGACATCTGAGAAGTAGAGGGAGGAAGACACTGGGGACCAGATACAATCCCCAAGACCACATTCTAACGCCTTACCCAGGCACGCCCAAAATGTGCCTTACTAACCCCACATCCCATGCAAGCCAATCTTGACCACCAAGATTAACCAACTCAGGATCCTCCTGCCTCAACCTCCTGAGTAACTGGTGTTACAGGAAAGTGTTACCGTGTCTGGCAATACTTTGCATGTAATCACTCTCAACATGGATTATAAGTGTATTGAGTGATTATCCCACTGGATGCCAGCCCCTACATCTGCATCTTTACTTCTCGTTTTAATCCCTAGGTTTCTTATTCTACGCTTCAAATACTTCCTCAATATCATGACCCTCACTTCTAGTTCCCCAAGACTCGTATTACGTTCCGCATAGTCCACGCTTGATATTAGACATGATTATCACGTTCCTCATGTAATGCCGACCACCATGTAAAGATAAGCATGTAAGGAATGAGGATGCTTTCAGTACAGTCTTAGGCCTTTTATCTCTAAAGGGACAATGTGGGCCAGTTTAAAAAGCATTGTGTTAAATTAGTTATTAGGAGATTAAATACGGTGCTGGCTCTAGCACTAGATAGCTTTGTAAATTACCTTTATAGTTATAAAAGAACTTTATAAATATGAGATATTGTAGTTGGTATTTCTGAATTGTGAAACAATGTTAGAGAGTTCCAGGATAGATGTGAAAACAGCTGCTGATCTAAACTAGAGGTATTATGGATAATTCAAACTAGCATATAATAAAAGTTTATTCCACTTAACTTGAAAAATCATTATATTAGGAAGTCAAATCTTATAGAGAATTTAAAAAAATTAACAGAATGGCTCCCTACTCAAGAATAATTATTTTTCTGCAATACTATGAATAACTGAAATCTGACAATGTTGTATGAATTTATTGATAATTCATTTAGTATACTGTTGAAAATTGAGATCATATGACATTACAACCATCATTTCATTTCTAATGAATTTAATGTTATGTTTGAGACAAATTTTTCTTTGGATAAATGAGCTAAAAATTACTGAATAATTGATTAACTTTTCTGCTTCAACTGAATTAATTTGAATTTGCATTTTCTTAGTCCCTCAAATTGCAGTGTGGCACTTTCTTTTAAAGAATAGATTTTTTATTAGACTATCTCAACCATAACTTCTTACCAGCCATGTAAAATTGGGCAAGTGTCCTCCCTCCTAAGAGCCTCAGATTATTATCTGCAAAACTAGGATAATAATACCTACCTTGTAAGATTATTGTGAAGAATAAAATTAATGGTTAGCACATTGCATAGTCAACTATAGATACTTAGTAAATGGCTGTTATTTTAATATCAGTCCCTTTACAGACTACAGCTATCTCTAAAATTATTAAAAAGTATATTCTAGATAAGCAGGAAAAGGTCTCAAATTTCATATGGCCATAAGCACTTCTCAGTTAGGCAACAAATGGTATATATTGGGTATAGGCTCATATTCTTTCATATGAAATTCTGCAAATCAAGAATTCTTTCCAAAGCCCGAAAGGTTTTCATAAGTCATTTGGCAGCAATATATGACCTGAACTCATTAGTCCATTAAATCCTGAGCTGAACTAAAATGAGATCTTTATTTCACTCTGTAAGTTTTCCGATTTCAGTATAAAATTAATATTTTATCAAGGAGTGCTACACTAGTCTCTTTGGAGGTGCTACCTATATATAGTATATGCTCTCCGTCACAATTCTAAGATCACGAAAGCTCTGAAGTTTGAAACATGACTGACCTCGAGAAACTGAATCTGCATTTGCTTTTTTCATCTATGACACTTAAGGTTAAAGGTTAGAATGAAACAGTACCACATTTTTTTTCAACTCTTTAGAATCCCAAAAGAAGGCGGAAGAAATTTGCCACAAGTCCTACATGACACTGCGCTCTGGCCTTATCATAGAAAAGAAAACCTGCTACTTTAGGAGAGAAATCACCAAAACATGTACACTAAAAACAGGTAAGGCAAACTGTGCATTTCCTGGAAATAGCCATAGGTATCTGTGTGCCTTCATTTACCAAATCTGAATATATTATTCTTTTCCTCACCCAAATTTTGCTTGGGGAAAAGAGCAAAAATAATGAATTTTCTATTGGTCATTTCAAAAAGTATATACCAAGTTTTTAACAGCATGAAAAAATGGTTAAGTTATAATGTTAATCAAAAACAGAGGATATAGTCTTATGTACAAGTATGTTCGCAATACTTTTCAGTTTAACAGAGGTAAACTGAAAGGTTAAGAGTGGTGGATTTTTGAGTGTTGTGACCATGGGTGACTAGTTTCCTTCCTCTTTGTATGCTCTTCTGAGGTATGAGGGAGCAGGAGGATTGATTCTGTCAGACCACGGGGTGGCCAAAGCCCTGGGATCAACTGCCTCTATCAGCAAAGCAACCTTGACTGTGAATCATCAAAAGAGCGTGGACTCTTAGAGTGGAGATTACAGAAGATTGATGATTCACCCATAACCTCTCCCTGTTTTGCAGGTGGAAAGCACACCAAAAAATGCAAGCTAGTTGCTGCCTATAAACAGCCTTCTCTGATCAACTCTTTCTTTGAAACACGTGCCATCAAAGAACCTGTTGCAGCACTAAATACATCAAGTTTTGCAGGTATGACTGGTCACAGGAGAGAAATGGGGTGAGGAAAGAGTAGACACAGGACCCCGGCAAATGCTACTCTAGGTAGTAGCCCCAAATCTGTGTCTTCACATGTATCAGAAAGTTCTGTCCATTTGCTGCTGAACTTTCCCCTTAGTGGTATCCAAATTCGGCACAGCAGAGCTGATCTAACGATGCGCACACGTGCTATAGTCAGCACTGCGTCCTTACTCAGAAGTGCCTGGTACAGTAGAGATTGGACTCACATATACTTTATTCCTGATGAAAATATATGAGATGTGATCAAAACATACAGTGAATGTTAAATTTTTAAAAAAAATTACAGTAAAAAACCATTGTCATTAGCTTCCCCTCAAAATATACCCTACATTAGAAGCTCACCTAGCAATTCATTGTTTAACTTTCCTTTTGTATTTTGTATATTTTTCTAAGTACAATTCAATAATGTAAAGAAGATACAGTGACCTTTCTTCTTTTATACTATTTATTTGTGGTATCGGGGATTAAATCTTTCTTCTTTTATACTATTTATTTGTGGTACCGGGGTATGAGTGCCCTCATACCGAGCTACATCTCCAGCCCTTACTTTTTATTCTGAGGCAGGGTCTTGCAAATTGCTAAATTGCCCGGGCTGTGCTCTAACTTGCAATCTTCCTGCCTAAGCTTCCCAGAGTGCTCAGATTACAGGTGTGCACCACTATGCGCAGCTAAGATACACTGATTTTAATCTGCAGGCCCTATATGGGTAGCATTAAATGTACTCCTGTTTATCTCAGTAGGCTTTAAAAATTTATTATTTTCTAAATAGACTGTAACAGTTAAAAAGATAGGAGCACTGCATAAAGTGTCTCTGTTACTTAGCTGGAGTCTAGAACTAGGCTTACATCTGCATTCTCCCGGACTGTTAGAAGTCCTAAATCACTATGTCTTATAGATGGGCATTCATTTACATAAATCTATCAAAGTAGAACCCTTTCTCCCTCACAGTCCCCTGCACCATGGGGCCAGAAATGGAGGTTTTCACAGGCAGTGCCTGGCACTTTTTCAGCTTCTTTGTCCCCACCTAACGGTCCCATAGGAGCTAACATGGCCTCCTAGGTCATTCACTCTGGAGACTAGTACCTTTAAATCTTAGTATTTTGGCTAGGTAAAGCTTGTGCCAAAGTATAGCTCAAATTTTTTTAAAAAAATGTCCTTTGTGAAGTACTTCAAAAAATATTTTGCCGAAAGAATTGCTCACGGGAACAAGCTTTTCAAATTCTTTTTTAAAAATTTTATGGAAAAAAGGTAAAACAAAATTTCATAACAAAATAATAGGAGAATAACAATAATTAATACATTACATGTTGTTATCTTTAAAGTAGTTACTCAGGGTAAAAGATAGGGACATAAAAATTTCCTCAATCAATGTTGGTACAACCTTTCCTTTTTAATGAACTAAGAGACCCTAATAGTATAACTGACTTGCATTTTTTGCCCTTTCCCTATGGTCCTTTCCTCTTTCACCTATCCTACTTCCTTTTTCCTTTCGAATAATTTCTTCCCATTTCACAATATCTACTGTACATTTTAGACCTTATTCACTCTTTCAGTTTCTCACACCAGGGAGACAAAAAGATGTTTACACATATGAATCTGATTTATTTCACTTCAGAGTATGGTCTCAAACTGTATCCATTTACCTATAAAAATCTCATGTTTATCCTTATTTATGGCTGAACAGTACTCCATTGAATAAAAATGCCACATCTTTTTTATCCCTTCCTCAGTTGGTGGGCATTTGGGTTGTTCTCAAAATTTAACTTTAACAGATTGTACTGCTATAAACATCAGATTCTTTATAATAGGAATTCCACTTGTTACAGAATCTTGTGCTTCCCTAAGTACATACAACGATCAATACATTAGTTTCGTTTATGAGAATGGAGGTTATGTGATCAATGTTGAAGACTCGGGAAAAGATCAAGAAAAAGGTAAAATACGTCCTTATGCTATAATTATATAAATTATGACTGGTAAAGTAAAAGTTAAATCTATCAGACCATCAACAAAGAATTAACTCAGTTGTCACAAATAGATTTCACGTCCCGTGCTAATTCATTTCAATGCATTGGGAGCGGATGCTTGGAAATCACTGCCCTGAAAATGATTCAGTAGTTTTGTCAGGGTTCCTCAGGGGAAAAGGTAGATATTGACAAATGTGTCTGTTGTGAAATATGGAAAGAGGAAACACACATGTTTTTTATTGCTAAATTATCCACTAGTCTTTCCAGCTTTATTGACGTCCCCAAAGTACAATCTTTAGTAAAAGAAAATGCCATTGCTATAAGCAATATTTTAAATATTTTAATAATGTTTTTGAAGAATTCATCAGAGCACACTCACTTTTTGAGCTCTTTCTAGAACCACAAAAGTTTTGCTTTTGTTGGAATATAGTAGAAGAGGAGGATATTCTCTGGCATTTTGTACTATATGTGATAGAGTTGAAGTTTTTTGATAAAATTACATGCCCTAAATTGATTTTATGTATTCTGTTTCAGACAAGGTACGATTGCGTTACTATGAGTCTCAGTACCCCTCAAGTGAATCAGGTAATTTGGAGGCCTGACTTGCTACAATATTTAAATTCTTAACTTTGCGGTAAAGATAAATCCAAAATATCCATGGAAAAGAAAGACAGCTTCAAAATGTTCTCTCCCACCTAAGGTCATGGTAAAATTTTAGAGTCAAGGAGAATTTATTCCATTTTATCAAATTTTTAGATTAATAGGATAAAGGTTTGGATACATATAATAAATATCTCTCTTAACCAGGGCTGAAATGACAGATCTGCTCAAAGGTTGCCTGGAGACAGAGCTCTTTCTACTCTGTGGCTCTGCCAGTATCTACACACCAGTAGTTTAGGATTCCCTGCCACTTTAACAATGTCTAAACAGCAGAAGAGGACAAATGCACGCAGGCTGTTTCCCTTACAACTGGAGGTTGTAACTCTTCCATTCATCTCCCACCGCTCAGAACTTGATCCTATTGCTGCAATTAGCCACAAGGAGGTGGGCTAAGAAATGTCCTATTATTGTATTAGAAGAGGAGGTAAATATCAGGGCACAGCTACCCGTGGCTTTACAGGCAGACAGGGAAGCTGATGCCCAGAGAAGTGCCCATCAGAGTCACAATTGTCCAACTGGAAAACATATTTTTAAAAACTAACCTCTCTTCTTTAAGGGATTTAGAAATTCCCTTATTTACCTAATAAGTATTCACTTTATTTGGGTGCAAATATTTCTATGTGAAGAATGTAATGATATTACTTAACATCTTATACTTTTCTCCTGAGTGTTAAATTCATTTAAATTTTATACTTTACCATTTCTTTTTTCTTAATTTTTAAATGACAGATAAAATTATATATGTGTGTGTGTGTGTATTATGTACAATATGAATTTTTGAAGTATATATGCATTGTGGGATGGTTCAATCAAGCTAATTAACAAATGCATGACCTCATATAATTATCCTGTGATTGCAAGGTGATGGTGTTGACGGTGGTAAGCTGTTAATGGTAAATCTGAGTCCCACGAAAGACACAGACGTCTGCTTACATGCAAACAAGAACAAGCACTCTGTCGAGGTAACAAATCTGATTCTGTAATTGTCACTGTTGACAAATATTTATCTATATCTGAGTATTGTGTTTGGAGTATTTCAAAGGAGTTTTGTTCGTGTTTCCATAAATAAAACAATCAGGTACAACTACTGACTTGCTTCTGGAATAGGGAAGAAAGAAAAGTGTAATACTGTATGCAGCCTTGCTACTCAAGTCTGAGTCTACCAGCTGCACAGAATCACCTGGGAACTGTTAGAAATGCAAGATTTCAAGCTCGCCTAGCCTGAATCAGAATTTCAATATTTTAAGGAGCTTCCATGAGTTTAATAATTTCATTAAAATTTGAAAGTGCTGCTACATAGGATGATCTCAAATTCTTTCCATTTGGTTTTAGGATGTGCCTTATGTTCTTCCAGGAAGTGTTTCTTAGTGAAAGAATTTCATGCTCCAAGTTTGCTAAATGGAGGGCAGCAAACATTTCCATATGTTGCATTTATGGGTAGAATAACAATCTGCATTCCAACCACAGGATTCACTGCATAGTCTTTACTTAGTAAATGGCACTGTCATACTGGTCATGAAGAGGAATTATTAATATCTTGAAGAACAAGCAAGACAAAGATAGAAACAAAGAGGAAAACAAAAAAGTATAAGATATATTATGTGAATACACAACAATTATAAAGATAATGCAGTCATGTAAAGCTTTACTATATAATGCATGTACCCAGCATTTTCATTAACAAAATAGTCCTAAGTATACAGAACATAGTGTCTAACATATATGACTACTCAGTAATAAAGGTAACTCCTGCTGAGTTCTATACCAATCATTTGCTAAATACTTTAGAAGTACTGTTATTTAATTCTCACAATAAGCCTATGATGAAGTAATTATATTGGTCAGCTACTGCTGTATGACAAACAATCCCTAAAATTTAGTAGCTTAGAATAATAGTCATTTATATTAATAATATGTCTATAGGTTAAGTTGGGAATTAACTGATCTGGAAAGTTGACTATACTGCAAAATTGAGCCTTGAGAGGTAAAGCAAAGTACCTCAGGTTTTAGAGACAGTACATGGCAAAAGAAGGGTACAAATCCAGAGCTGTTGCATCCAGATCCAGTCATTCTAAGATACATTGCCCCTCTAAATATATTTACTATCAGTGAGTCAAGTTAAATCCTGTGCCCACCCTTTGTCCTTTAGTTCTTCTCCGCCCTACTCAGTAAGTAGGCTTGTTAGAAATATCAATTTATAAGTAATTACTCTCCTTTAGGATCTAACACAGGAAGGAGAAGTTGACTCTGTTCTTCCCACTCACATATTGATTGCTTTTTCTCCTGTTCCCTCAGCTCCAAAAATGTGAAACCACATTGCCAGACCAGGCCTTCTTTGTCCTTCATAAAGAGTCCTCTGAATTCGTTTCATTCGAGTGTAAGAGTAATCGTGGAACATACATAGGAGTGAAAGACAATCAGCTTGCTCTAATAGAAGGAAAGAACCCAAGTAGTGAGAATATCATGTTTAGGCTCTCTGAGATTTAATGCGACAGAAAGCTGTGGATGCTGGTATGAGCAATTCAAGTGTTATCGTTGGAACAGGGATAAGAACACTGTTTTATAAAACAATGTTTTGCGGGGCTGGAAATATAGCTCAGTGGCACAGTGCCTGCCTGGCAAGCACAAGGTCATGAGTTCAATTCCCGGTACCAAAAAAAAGGATAAAACAATGTTTTGCTTATTATGTAAAAATATTTTTTCTAATCCTTCATTTCTGTTTTTGTTTCCTTCTCTATCACTACATGTTTAATAAACATATGAATATATTAAGTATTGATTTTTTAAAAACCTGCTAACTTTTTAGAAAGATATAGCAGAGTTATTTCTTTCAGTATAGAAATAATCTCACATTTAGTGCTGAGATCTCTGCAGAGAACCGTGTGCCATATCCCAAGTTGCTCTTTTAATAGGGATTTATTTTAAAGAGCTGCATCATTTTCCTTGATTCTAAACCTACTACATAGGCTCAATCACTGAGCATGCTAGTAAGAAGACTAGATGCTACGTAGGCTGATCATTATTCAACAAGACTGCAAAACACCAGATGTGTTTGTAGAGGTCCTAGGCAGCACCCTGATTAGCTCTTTCTAACTGCAAGAGTTATGGCACTTCACGTCAGGCATGGTGCTTCACACCCATACTTCCAGCACTTGGGAGGCTGAGGCAGGAGGGTCATGAGTTCCAGGCCAGCTTAGGCTACATAGTGAAAGCCTGTCTTCTATTTGTCCAGCTTCTCAAAAATCCTGCTCACTGTGGAGCAATCATTTAATTTCTGTCCCTTCTTTAGTCCTTGTGACCAACATATTCTTAATATAGCTCTTGTACCTTGTTTTATCTGATCTCTAAATCCCAATACCTTTTTTCTGCTTTGTTTATCTGACATTGTAAAATTTTAGATACAGCTACTTATGGCAACATTTTTATGTGAACAACTTTGTACTTTATTGTTGCAAAAGTAAGAAAATTTATGCTCAACCATATAGTAACATTATTAACTACTAAAGGAATGTTTTGTTTCTGTTTTTTGCTTAATTTAAAGCCTTAACAATTTCTACAATGTTTCATAGGCTGCATACTTACACTAAATGACCAATATAGTAACAGAAAACTTATAAAATATGACCATTTCTGAAAGTGTAAGCTTTTAAATTTCTAGTTTATTAAAACCTATAGGATATAGCTGCTGGTGAAATAAAGTAAAAGAGGCTGAGGATTACTGTATAAACTTATACAATGACAGAACAGTATAACTTTGTTACATTAACTTGTCAATAATTTTTCAATGGAGACAAAATAAAAGCAGAATCTAATCATTCCCTCTGAAAAACAGCAAAGGTTAGACCATGTGCATCTGTACAATAGACAGAAAATAACTACTAACCAACCAAATATATCCATTATCTTGTTTATCAACTGGAATAAACCATTTTTCCAAATGTATGTGTGGCCGGAGTGATTTTATCATAAGATGACTCAATGTTCTGGAATTCCTAATCCATAGATATTGGCGTGTGGAGTAGGTTATTTGTCTGATAATGTGGGACTCAAAAACTGTGATCTGCCAGGGAAGGAATTAGGTCTCTTTGCCTTTGTCTTTCCAGTACCCATTGTGGGAAGCAGCACAAAGGAAGTATTGCGTGACTGTTACTCAGGATCAGTCAACCTGTACCTGCATTGAAATTAACCTAAGATTTCTGATGCATTTAGGTGTCTTTCAAACCAGCTATTCGTTTCTTGTGTCATATTTTTCTTTTTTAAAAACACTATCAATCTTTAATACCATCAGTGTTGATCAATATTCAAATGTATAAGCCACTGGTAGCACATACCTATGCTCCCAGCTACTCAGGAGACTGAGACAGGCAAGGACGGATCAGGCAATTTAGCAAGATCCTGTCTCTAAAGCAAAAATAAAAAGGGCTGGGGATGTAGCTTAGTGGTAGAGCACTTGCCTATCATTTGCAATGCTTTGGGTTCAATCATTAGCACCAAAAAAAAAAAAAAAGAGAGAGAGAGAGATACAAATATTCCAATATTTGGCAACATTTGGGAATGGAATAACTAAAAATTTATTTACTATAAAATGTGATCAAAGAATATAGTGAACGCTGCTGTGGACTGTCACACAGTGGAAAGGCAGACATCTTCAATAGGAGAAGCTGTGCCTTGGGCCTTAGAGTGTATGACCAGTTTCCACTTGTCTGGTGTAGTCAATTAGTTATGAGTTATGGTGGAGAGGAGATATGTTTTAAAGTGTGCTACAAATTATGGATCGCAAACAACACATTTCATTGGAGTTGCTAGATCACGCTGCTTCAGGTTCTAGCTTTTAAAGAAATGTCATCGCAGGACACGAAACTTTGGACCATGGTTATGATCCTGAGACCAAGGTTCAGAGCTCTTCACAGAAACCACCCAGTTTTTATGCAAAAAAGTATTTTAATCAAAAGGTGAGGTTGATTGTGTTTTTTTTACCCTGATGGAATTATACCAGTGCAAATTGTACCCAGGAACACTATGGTGAACTCAGAATATTATAAGGGTTATTTAGAAGGTTTGAGAAACTAGATGTGTAGAAA
>NW_004955434.1:10190119-10195006 GCF_000276665.1 Chinchilla lanigera
TGCAGACTTCTCCGGAGCTCCACCACAACCTGTATTGTCAGGGGAAGAATGGCTTCCAGAGAGTCTCCGCATGTATTGTGCAAGGTCCTCCTTGTTTACAGCTTCCGAACGGCTCTCATGACCCCAGTCCACATGACCTCTGACCCCTCTGACCCCTTAGTCTGCATTCTCATGGTCTCCGAGTCCTTGTTCAGCAGCTGCTCCTGTGCTGACTCTAGACCTTTCTGGTTCTCAATGACAGGAGCAAGAGTGACCCATTGTATAGCATGTATTCCCAAGGGTTTTTTCATGTTTGAATGATTCACACACGTCCTTAGGTGGGCATCTGCAGCCAGTGCATGGTGGGCCAATTGTGTCATTGTTTCTCTGTGTCATGATAGATCTCAACAGAGCAGCGGTGGCTGACCTGAAGGCCGGGGCACCACAGCGCTCTCGGCTGCATGGCTCCCCGTGGCCTACGAGGCAGGGAGCGGCCACATGGCTCTGGTGGCCTACGAGGCAGGGAGCGAGCTGCCGGTTGGAAGACCTGCACTCCCCGCCCGTTGCAAAAAAGTATTTTAATCAAAAAGTGAGGTTGATTGTGATTTTTTGACCCTGATGGAATTACACCAGTGCAAATTGTACCCAGGAACACTATGGTGAACTCAGAATATTATAAGGGTTAATTAGAAGGTTTGAGAAACTAGATGTGTAGAAAATGGACTAAAAAATGGGCAAACAGCCTTCCTCCACTAGGACAATGCTCTGCACCACACACTGATTCCAGTATGGCAATTTCTGTCAGATAAAAACATTACCATGTGTGCACATTCACCTTATTGACAGGTCTGGCATTGTGAGACATCCGGCTCTTCCCGAGTGAGGGGCCAATATTTTGAATCAATTCAGGACATTGAGGTAGTCATGAAAGCATAACTAAAGACACCCATGAAAGAAGACATGCAGAACTGCTTCAGAAAGTGACCAGAATGATAGAATAAATGTGTTCAAAGCAAGGGGAAGTATTTTCAGGAGGACTAGTGGCAATAAATTTTACTGTCATAAATTTTGAAAATTTAAACATTCATCACTGTGATCATACCTTGCAATTCATTAATATTAGGTAGGTCAGAAAAACAAAAGCTAGATCTTGGGAGAAAAAGCAATAAAATTGAGAGATCTTTGGCTAGATTGATCAGGAAAAAAAAGAGAGGGAATACAAATTACTGTTATCAATAATAAGAGATTTGATAACATGACAGATTCTGAAGATATCAAACATACAAAAGGGGAATATTATGAACAATACTACAATAAATTTGATAACTTTCATGAAAATAGACAAATTCCTCAAAAGACACAAGCGAGAAAGATTAAATCCAAGAAGAAGCAAACCTGTGTCAGGTCTCTGTGCCTAACCATCCCACACTATGTAGGGCAAGAAGTCTCCCTTCCCTAACAGGGTGGACAGGAGGTATTCAGAAGAGTGAGCAGCCTACTGCTGAATGGAGAAAAAGTGGTAACACGACCTCAAGGAATCTCAGACTCATGACCTTTTACATTCTTCATCCACAGTGCAACCCATCCCCTTCCACCCAAGCCATCAGGTCTCAGGGTCTTAGCCACTCCCTTATTGACTGACAACTGTCTAGACCAGTTTGTTTCCTGAGTTGCAGGCCAACCACGCTCCCAGTTGACTACAGGACACCACCACTTAGGCTTCGGATTCTTCAAATTCAGTAGAACCCAACCAAAGGTACTTTTCTTCTGTCCCATCACCAGAGACACTCTCTTCATCTCTGTGTAACCAACATTTAACACAGTGGCCTAGCACTTTCAACAATTTATTATTAAATGCTTAAAGCACTCACTTGGGCCTTTGGTGATTCTGGTTTGCTCTCTTCTGCTGTGTGTCGCTCTGTTTCTTAGTTCAGAGGTTCTCAAACATTAACATGCATAAGGATCACCTGGAAAAGTTGTTAAAACACATTGTCCAAGCGCCAACCACAGAGACCTTGATTCATTACATCAAGGTATAACACATAAATTTGTAATTCTTGCCATCCTACAAGTGGTGGCAATGCTGCTGGTCAGAAGGTCATACTTTGAGAATCACTGCTCTAGATCAAGTAAGTGCAGGGTCACTGATCACTTGGACTATAGATTTCTATTCTGAATGATCGTTCTCTTTGTAGCAAGTCTTTTTGGGACTCTGATACCTGTTTTACCCTGAATTGTGAGACCTGTAGTAGTTTGTCTGCAAATTTCTTATTTTTACTGCCAAAACAAACTCGTTAACAATATTTAAACTTTCCTAATTTTCCAGTCTTGCCTAGAGTGAAGGTCCCAGGCTTTCCACTTTCCAGCCCTGCCACTGAGCATAACATTTGCAAAGGCTGGAGCCCAAAGTGATGCCAGCATTATGTAATGCTAAATTTATCAAAGACAAAAATTCTCAGTCTCTGCTTAAATTACATGGCATGAATAAAACATCCTTAACACAATGAATCTAAAGAGAAAGATAGCATCTTATGGCCTCAACTACAAACCACATTTGAGCAGGACCTTTCTAGAAACTACTAGAACTAATCAATGCAAACAGGCATGGGATTTGTGTTAGACCTCCATATTAATGGACACATGATGGACAGCAAAAGGTGTGAGCTTTGATACTAGAGATCTGGGTTCTGATCTCACTTTCTGCCAGCTACTGAACTTCATATACTCAGAACCTCTGTCTCCTTGCCTATGAAGTGGGGCCAATATATCACTTAGAAATCTCACAAAAATAGAAGGAAATGGCTATACATATCTAGCACAATACCTGGATTTTATTAGAATCAGTCAGTAGAAACTGTTTCTCTCCCTCCACATGCACTTATAATTTAATCCCCAACAGGCCTTTTCTCTGACCTAAGAGAAACTTCTCAGGAAGTCATATTCAAGAAAAACAAATAAAAATGTGTTTCTTTGCCTCAAAAGGACTGGCAAGTGCTTCCTTGGGTCAGAACATTGCAACTAAATAAGTCCTCAAGCAAAGTGTCTTATAAAGACACCTAGGCCAGGAAACTAAATACTTTCCTACCCTTTGGTGCTGATTACAAGATATTTCCCTTGTGCAATACTGTTCTCTGCTTCTATTGAAAGAATTACATTAAGCAAGCACTTTGGAATTTTGGAGTAAGCTTCAATATGAGAGCATGAATTTAAACAGTCTTTCCCTTGTGATCAATCTTGAGTAACTACACTTAAGAATTTTAAGGAAAACAATATGAAGTGATTTAGCAATTCATTTTTATATAACTATTTAATAGGAATTTTTTTTTCAATTTTCCCCTGAAACTGGCACCAAGTACCCACTGCTGGAAATAAAAACAGTAAAGTACCCAATATTTGAAATTCAGCTTTTTGGATAAGGCACCTCTTGCCCTGACATACAAGGGAATTAGAAGGGAAGGAGAAGTCATCTTTTGGAGGAGTACTAAATTCGTGAAAAAAGTTATCCTCCTTTCTCCTGGAAACCAAAAGTGAACATTTCCTGTAAAATTGTACCATTTGGATAAATTTAGGAAGCCAGCCAGAAGAGGAGGCTTATATTTGATTTCCGGGCTGCTGCCTGTTCTGTTGCAGGGCCTACTCTGGGAATATCAAACAGGAAAGGCCCAGGCACCAGTCAGTGCTTACTAGAGACACAGAGTTAATATAAGAGATACAAATACATAAGAATTTACAAGACCGGCTTACAATGGCTACCCACAGAGGCAGGTGTGGAAGAGAGAAAAAAGTCTGTTTGCGCACCGGGGATCCGAAGGATCCAGTTGAAGAGCTGGAGCTCACTACAGTGTCCCGTGCGAGTCTGTAAGAAGAGGCTGAAGGGTCTGCACTGGAGGCTGAGGAGTCTGTGTTGGAAGCCAGGAGACAAGGTCCAAAGGGACGGTGAAGACTCCCCTGAAGGAACAGAAGCAATCCTTCCTTCTTTATTTCTCTTTTACACCATTCTGGGGACAACCCTCCCCCCTTGGGTGAGTCTTCCACATCCAGAACTAGGATGAGCCAATCTAGCTAGGCATTTCTTACTTGCCTTGACACAGTTAGTTAACTATTGCACCCAAATTAGGAAAGACTGTAGGATAGTTATAGTCATAGTATAAGAAGCCTTAAGACTGCTCCTTCCGTATTTAACAGAGCAAATAGACAAAAAGAATCACTACAAATTGAGAAGACTTTGACAACATTACTAACCAAACTGGCCTAAAGGACACTTATAGCACAAAATAACAATGGAATATACATTATTTTCAAGGCATATAGAACACTTACCAAGAAAGAACAACAAAGAGATTGAAATTATTGGACTATGTTGAAATTAAATTAGAATTTAAGAAAAAAGAAATATTTGGAAAATCTCCAAATATTTGTAAATTAAATATAACACTTAAAATAACTAAATCAAAGAAGAAATCACAACAGAAATCAGAAAATATTTTATATGAACACAGGGATGGTTCCATATACACAAATCAATAAATGTAAAACAATGTATCAATAGAGCCAAAGACAAAAATCCCATGATCATCTCAATAGATGCAGAAAAAGCTTTTGATAAAGTCCAACACTCATTTATGATAAAAACCCCACAGAAAATAGGAATAGATGGTCTTTACCTCACTCTGATAAAAACCACCTATGACAAACCAACAACTAACATCATACTAAATGGACAAAAACTGAAAACTTTCACTCTAAAATCAGAAACAAGGCAAGGATGTCCACTGTCACCACTCCTATTCAATAGAGTTCTGGAAATAGTAGCCATAGCAATTAGACAAGAGAGAGAAATAGAAGGAATAAGGATAGGAAAGGAATAAGTGAAATTACCATTTTTCACAGATGACACGATACTCTGTA
>NW_004955434.1:10196116-10197831 GCF_000276665.1 Chinchilla lanigera
TCATTAGTCATTTGAGAAATGCAAATTAAAACAACATTGAGATTTCATCTCACCCCAGAAAGAATGGCTATCATCAAGAAATCAACCAATAACAAATGCTGGCAAGGCTGTAGGGGAAAAGGAACCCTTCTCCACTATTGGTAGGAGTGTAGACTGGTGCAACCACTTTGAGATCAGTCTGGAGATTCCTCAGAAAACTATGATTAGAGGTCTCATTCAACCCAACTATTTCCCTTTTTGTTTTTTTTTCCAAAAGAACTAAAAACATCATGCCACAGCAATTTATGTGCACCCACGTTTATAGCAGTGCCATTTGTGGAAGGAAATAAGTTCATCTATTTGGGAAACTAAACCCAAAACTATTCCACTGAATAGGGAAGCAACTCAAATTCCCACCAACTAAGGAATGGATAAAAAAAGATGTAGTATTTTCATATAAGGGAATATTACTCAGCTATAAAGAAAGATAAACTTGAGCCTTTTATCAGTAAATGGAGGCAACTAGAGTCCATACTCATAAATGAACTACACCAGACCCACATGTGTAAACACCGTACTGCCTCACTAGTGTAAGAACATGAAAGAGTAAATAAAATCTAAAAGGTGCAATAGATATTGTGAAAGGGAAAGAAACTGCTCAAAAGGAAAGAACAACTGGGATGAGGGAAAAGGCGAAAAGAAAAAGGGAAAAATATGTATATGTATACACAGTATAGCTCATATAATTGTACTACTAATTTCTATTGCTTTATTGAAAGAAACAGTTAATGTTTAATTGTTTGATCAATCTTGATTTTTACCTCTGGTAATCTGAGCAACTTCTTTGAAGATAACAATATGTAATAAAACAACCACTGTTAATTTCCTATCATCTCGTTTTGAAATTCTATATCATTTTTATTGTTTTTGTGTTGTTTTGTCTTTGTCTTTGCTGTTATTTGGGTTTTTTCACTCTAAAATAAAAAAGAAAATATTTTATTTCAATGAAATAAAAGCAATGTATCAAAATTAATGGGACACAGCTAGAGCAATGTTTAGAGAGAAATTTACAACATTAAATACTTACTTCAGGAAGGTCTCAGTGAATACTCTTAAACCTCCCCCATGACAACCACCAAAAGCAGAGCAAACTAAACCCAAAAAAAGCAGTAGGAAAGATACAATTATGAAGTATAAGATCTAATTAGGAGAGATACTAACTATAATCCTAATCTATAAGTAGGAGAGATCAATAAAATGGAAAATTTTAAAAGAGAAGATGAAAAACTAAAACTGGTGCTTTGAGTAGCTCAAACTGATACATAGGTCATAAACTGATAAGAAAGAAAGAAAACATAAATTATCAATATCAGGAATGAAATAATGGTCATCACTACGTGGTAGGCCCCATTCTGCTCTTGGTGCTCAAATTCACAGACAAACATGAACGCATAACTTCAGAAAATGGTTAGTACAACAATTGAAATCAGCAATTTTACACACAAAGTTTTGAGAGATACTCAGTGTTCCTGAACTTGAGATAAAGTTGAACAAACAAATTCAGCTTGATGCTCTGGAAAGTATGAATACTGTAATGAACTCTCTATCAGGTGACATAACCAAAATTTGAAGTTGTTTTTTGCAGAAAATTTACAATATGTCAATAAAATTTGTTATGAAACTACTGTAGTTGGCCCATCAAGGTGTCATTAAAGGACTAAATGGACTAATGAGCA
>NW_004955434.1:10198956-10213453 GCF_000276665.1 Chinchilla lanigera
AGATACCAGAGTATTTTGTAAAAACACACACTGCAAGATCCTATTTATTCTAAGTCTAAAAAGCCATAAACTATAAAGACAGATCCCAGGTTAGTGGTGGTCTATGACAGGGATAGATTACAAAAAGGCATAAAGAAACTTTTCACAGTGATGAAAATATTCTACATCTTGACTATGGTGACAGCTATAGATCTATATACCTCATCAAAACTCACCAAGCTATATATGTATATATAAAGTATTTGTTCTACTACTCAAAAATTCCCTCTCAATAAATCTGACTCAAAACAAAGTGAAATTATAGTTTGGCCTAATGCATCCAATTGATCTATTAGCCTGTCAGTGAAACCTTTGGTCATTTCTAGAAAGAAATGAAAATGAAATCATTTGGGTATTTTGTCTGTTTCATTAAAAACCAACTTGAAGGCTGGCACAGTGCTAAATTCCTTTTGTGGGATTGGAATTTGTTCTCGCCTGGAGAAACGGGAATATCCTCCGCTTTCAGTGAGAGGTGGTAGAAAATAATGGTTAACAAAAACATGATTAAAGCCAGGTGTGGTGGCCTGTGCCTGTCATCCAAGAATTTAAAAGGCTCAGGCAGGAGGATCAAGAGTCATAGAGCAGTCTAGGCTACACAGTGAGATCCTGTCTTAAAAAAAGTAAAGCAAAAACCAAAGCCAAAAACTTTAAGAAGCAAAATATTTTTCAGACTTGCTGCACTTGCGTTCAAGAGGGAACAAGTCAGAAATGGAGAATTTCAACCGCATCCACATCCTACAAGACCTGAAGTTGCATTTTAATGAGATCCCCAGACTACTTATGCCCACTTCAATGTGCTGGCTTATATGAATGGTTCTCCCTAGCGTCATGCAGAACAAACCTTCTAAGGAAGTTCAATGAAATCTGGGCTTCGTACTGTCAGTCTGCTTCCTGGGCAGTAGTCTCCAAACATGAAACAATTTACCTAATTTGTAATATCTTGAGTTTTTAATTTGAATTTTTAGGTTTGCCATTATAGTAGCTGTTTACCTTACCTCCTTTGGTGAAATTCCAGCCCACAATCTTATATTATAGTGAGGCAACACTTTTGTTATACTAAGCCTTTTTTTCCTTTTTGTTAAGCAGCTGAACATGAAGTGGAATGTGGATTTAACATGCTAAACATCAGTTTCTGCCACCTTCAAAATAAGACAGTTCTTTATGTCTTATTGAACAAATATCCGAGCCAATGAGAGCAGACAAAGTTAGGAAAACCATACTAAAGACACATCATTTTATCCTTAGAATCCATCTGCAGGAAACAGGAGTTCAATGAATGTTACTAAGTGTTGGAGTGACATGATAGTGGCCTCACATCTGGGTCATAAGGAACAGACTAACACTTCCATACAGTGTCTCCCTGTTCAAAATATCCTTCGTGCTGAGGGACAGATATAAAAATGAAACACAAAGGCCCAGGTATATGGAGTAACTGCCCTAAGATATACTGTTCGCAAGGGGTAAAACTGGGCTTTGAAGCAGGAGTGTGAGCTCTCAACCACTACGCAGTGCTGCTGTTTTCTGTGCTTTCAGTGTTTTTTGTGCTTTCAGTTTCAGTTTATGCTTATTTGAGTCAGGAAAGTAAATTCAATTTACTGATCAAATTTTTTCTTAAACTGACTCGTCAATGTTCTGCATAATGCAATGGATCACAGTGCAGAAGTCCATCACAGTTTTATGATCAAGTCTTAGACCTCACACAGTGCCGCTTCTGCTGTACTTTCTTGCTCTAGGCAGTCACAGAGTTCTGCCCAGGCTCAGCTGTGGTACCATAAGATTATATTGCCTCATGAAATCAGAGCCAGCTTAGCTTGTGTAAGTATGCTCTAGCTGTTTGCACGATGACAAAGTTGCCTCACACTGCAGTTCTTAGACATAGCCCCATTTTAAGTGATACATTACTGTACTTAGCATTCAATTGTCTTTTGAAAATACCAGTTTTCAAAGAAGCTGACTTTCTGTCCAAAGTTGACGTATTCATAATAGTGGCCCTCCAACTGAAAACAAATTAGTAGCTACCTGGAATTTTCAAATAGACATTATTATTCAAATAATGTAAAAAATTTTATGTCACTCATAAGAAAGAAAAGGGAAACTGAGTAAATCATTCCAAACTGTAGGGAAACCAGCTGTGTTAGCACACACCTATAATAGCAGCTACTTGATAAGCTAAGGTAAGGGGATTCCAAGTTTAAGGCCAGTCTGGCGACTTAGCAAGACTCTGTCTCAAAATTTTTAAAGACCTGGAGCTATAGCTCAGAAGTAGAGTGCTCTGGGTTGGATCCCCAGTACCCAAAAACAAAATTTTTTAAAAATCCCCAAGCCATCGCTGATGTCTAAAGGGTATCATTTATGCTTTAGGAAGACATATTCACGGAAGTACTCGCGGAAGAAGGAATGAAAGTAATGAGAAAGAGAGAGTAAGAGACAGGGGAAACTCCATATCACTTTAATTCTCACACCTGACATTTCTGCAGTTGTTCTGTCTCGCTGGAGGTGCAGTGGCCGTACTAACACATGGTATATAGCCTTTGAGGTCATAGGATCAACTCAAAAGGCCCCCCTGACTGCAGTAGACTGGGGGATAACTTCATCAGGAAGGAGTGAATGGTGGATGTTAATCCACAGCTCTGAGCCCACCATCCCAGAAGTATACTTCAAACTTTCTTACCCAGTGGGGTTCCTTTAGGATCGCCCCTGTAACCTTAACTCTAATGCAAGCCACTGCCTCTCACACTGAAATTACTACAGTAAGTTTTAGTCTATCAACAAACAGGTAGTGTTTGTGAAAGGCCCACTTGTAGCCTCTGAGAAGGGTAGATATAGGAGGAGGATAAAAGATTCATATTTTGAGCATTAGCCATCTACCAGAAACTGGCGAGAATAGTTACACTGACCAATACACAGGTCACGGTCTACCTGAAAACATTTGTCCACCTACTTTTTGTCTGGCTGTTTACATCATCCAGAATAACCCTTTCAAACTATGATTTGATCATGTCACATCCATGATCCTGTCCTACTCATAAGTCTTTAGTAATCTGCAAGGAGACTGTGAGTCCATGAAGCTTATGTAAAGGTGCAGGGCCTTAAGGACATGCTGGACTCAGAATGGTCAAAGTCTGTAGAGGCAAGTTAGAGTGATACTCAGCTGTGATGGAGGAGAGCCTCCAGGGGTCATAGCCAAGGAAACAACATTCTGCTGAGAAAAGACCACAGAGAAGGAAACAAGTTTCAAGAAGAGCAGTCAGAAAGATGGGCTGCAGATTGTGAGATGACTGGGGCAGATGATTCAGGAGGGGGGAAAAATGATGGAGTCCATTTGTATATGGTATCAGAGCAGGAGTGGCAGATTTAAAAGGCCATATGGAGGGCTAAGGGTGCAGTTCTGTGGCAGAGTGCTTGTTCTTCACATGCAGGGCCCAGAGCTCAATCCCTAGTACCAAGAAAAACAAAAGACCACAGGGACAGACCCACAAATTCTCTGTTTGAAAATCTCTGTTGCACCCTGGGGAAGCAGGCACAAAGACTGCCATTCACAGGACCGCATGGTGACAAGAGAACAGCGGGGGCTGTGCCGCAAGAGGAACACCTGTACCATAAGGAAAGCAGGACACTCCCAAAGGTCAGTGTCATCATCAAAAGGCGGAAATTAGAACATTGCCTCAAAGGTCACTAGGAGACCAAATATGGAAAACAGGGGGCTATGCAATAATAGTCTGTAAAAACATTAGAGAGTTGGCAAGATTTCTGGCAATTTCTATTTTCTGCTGCGTGTATTTTTTTCTGGATATTTGACAGTAAGTCTATAAAACATTATGAAATAAATTTCCATTTTTCAAATTGGAAAAATACAATTTGTAAAAAGTGTAGGATGTCCTAGGATGGAACAGTGTAAAGATAGAGCTATTGGTGTCTTTGAACTGAGACCCTTCCTGTGGGTCTGATCTCGTCTTCCAGACCCCATAGTGCTAATCCAACCAAACCACCAAACTCTCTACCTTATTTTAGCTTTAGCCTACAGGAGGATGCCATTCCCAGGTGGTTGGGGAGTTCAGGCTTTGTCTTGTTGTATCTTCAATAAAAACAGTTTAGGTTTAGGCAGTACTGCTTAGATGCTCATGGCTTTTATCTCATCCAGAAGGGTCTGCTCTTCCTAGCCATCAGCAGAGCTTGGAGAGGGTGTCAGTCCTTGGCTGAGGCTTCTGCAGGGGTCCTCTCTCTCTCCTTAGGTTCATTCGCTTCTTGGCTTTTGTGCCACACCAGTCACCAAGACCAGCGTCTCCTGATGAGTTATATCCACTTGCCATACAACTAGCAGAACAGCAATGTGAGGAGTAACCTTCAGTGCCTTCTCCTTGCTCTACACGGAAACCACATCCTAGAGAAACCCTCCAGATTCCCTTCCAAAAAGTCCAAACGGCATTTAAAAACCACTTGTCCTTCACACTTAAAAGTACACCTAATTTTTCAAAATGGATATTGATCCTTTGAACATTTTAAATTTTTCAAAAAGGGCCTTAAAGACATTTTTAGTTTTTGTTCTGTTTTGTATTTTGAGACAGGCTGTCATTAGGTAGGCCAGTGATGGAGACCACTATGAAGTGGCTCTGAGCAGGTTTAGAATTAATCAATTGGCTTTCTGTATTCACCTATAAGTCTGTCCCCGGCTTAGGTGACTTGCTCAAAGAAAGGTGGCTAGCATGCAGTACATGCAACTCTCCCTGCCAGTGGTCACAGTAGAGGCCTCTATTGATCTATGACACGGTGACACCTTGGAGGGCAAGATAAAGCTGCAGCTGAGGACACCTAGCTCTCCCTCCAATTCTTAGGACTGCAGCTGAAAACATTTGGCTCCTACTATAAATGTGAGCCTTAGAGATAGGACCTTTCTCTTCACTGGCAAAATTTACTGCTTGGAGAAGTCTTTGATGAAAACTTCCCAAGGTCCTGCTCAGTTTCCTGCCTTTACCTCAGTAACCCCTTTCCTTTGATTGAAAACCCAATAAATACGGGTGCTCCAGAAAACTCTTTTCTTAGCTCCTAGAGTTCTGACCTTCCTGGACTCTCCACAAAACCATATTACATTGTCTCTTTTACTGAAGCTTTTGCCATAACTCCTTTTAGGAGATTGGGGCCTCAAGCCAAGTCGCCTAAGGTCCAGACCAGGCTTGAACTCACTGTGTAGTCCAATCTGGCCTCAAACTCATAATCCTCCTACCTCATTCTCCCAAATGCTGGAATTATAAGCATACACCAGCATACCTGGCTGGTTTAAAGACTGCTTTTGAAAAATCTTGGACATTAACCTTCTTCCAACAGGGGTCCACATCACCAGACTATACCTACTTGATTATAGACAGAATGGACAAGTTTCAAGAGAACACAAATAGACTTGGCTGGAGAATAATAAGAGCCCTGAATTATCTCCCTAACATCCAATGCTTACCTCCATTAACCTCATTATCATTCCAAGTTTGAGTGTTAATTTTTGATACATTTTTCCCCATAAAAATTTAAAATCAGCCAAAATTCCTGTCATAAATCAACTACTATCTTTTCTTTTTCCTTAGTAAGATTTTTTATTAATTTTGTTTTTTAAAGAGAAAAAATAAAACAAAATTTCAAAACAAGATAATAGGAGACCTACATTGCCCCAGTATAGTGCAGCTGGTGGGAGGAGTGGCCCAGAGACATGCAGGAATGCCAGCAACACAATAGGACCCTGAATAAGGTGCACACAATGGACAGGTAGAATTAGAGGAGTGGAAATATCCCATGCAACAACACTGAATCCAGGACTCAGCAACCAGCCCTGTTAAAGGAATCCACGTGATTGGCCCCTCCACCTCCATCAGTGGGATCAGGTGATCAGGGGAATGCTACCCAAACTGTAGGACCCCCAACTAGGGGTCACATGATGGACAAGCAAGATGGAAAAGTGTGAAATACAAGCCAAGAGTTGGTGAGTTACGTAAAACAGCACTGAGCTTAGGGACAAAGACACATGGAAGAGAAGCAGGTGGGTGGGGCTGGCTCCCTTTTTAAAAATTTAATTTAATTTAATTTTATCATTTTATTTTTGTATCTTTCTTTTCCTTTTCCATTTTCTCATTTTTTCCTCTTTTTCCTTCCTTTTCTTGTTCTTTTTTATTTTTTCTTTTTACTCGCTCTTCTCCAAATGGATGAGGAGAACTCTAGCCACAGAAAACTAATCCCACACCCCCAAACCCAGAGATCTAGTTCAAATAACCCCTTTAATACTTATTTATTCTTTCTTTTCTACCCTCTTCTCTAGTTTCCCAAACCTTGCATGATCATCCTTCGTCCTCCAGTCTTGCTTCTACTTTTTTTCCAGTTATCTTTGATTTATGCATTATCCCCTCCCTAAATTTCCCCACCACAGGGTAAAGCCACTCTACCAAGGGGAACCACCTTGCATATAAACTCCTAATTTATGACCTGTTCTGTTTTGTAACTATAGACTTTGCTTCTATGATCTAAATATGAAATCAATAGTTAACACAGTTTGTTCATTTCTAGATTATGCTTGATGCTGTTGTTACTGCTAATTGTACTACTTTAATGAAAATGTAATATCTGTGTTATCACTTATTCTCACTTCTGTAACAGTACTTGAAAGCTCCAGGGTAATAACATCATAACAGCCCTACACCAAAGGATTAAGGATTGAGCCAAACAGATACCATTATCCCACTCTTAATCAACTGGAAAGGTAGGATCTTGGGACAGACACAAACTAAGAAGTTCCTACACACAGAAGACGTATCTGAAGAACAGACTTTTCCTAGAGATGCCTTAATACTAGAGATATAGCTGCCTACTTTTAAAAAACCCACAAAGATTACCACAGAAAACAAAATTTAAATAAAAAAAATGACAAGACAAAGAAGCAAAATGCAATCTCAAGTCTCTAATAAATTAACACATTGCATATTGCTATCTTCAGAGTGGTTACTCAGAGTACAAGATATAAGCATGAAATATTGTCTGAAAAATATTAGCACAAACCTTTCTTTTCAGTAAACTAAGAGAAACTACTAGATAACTATCTTAACTACCATGTATGTATATATATATTTTTCATTTTCCCTTCTTTTCTTTCTCCTTTCCCTTATCACACTTTCTCTTTCCTTTTGAATAGCATCTTCCCATTTAACAATATCTATTATCCATTTTGGATCTTATTTACTCATTCAGCTTCTCACACCAGGGAGGTACTACAATGTTTACACATGTGTGTCTGATTTATTCCACTTATGAGTATGGTTTTGATTTGCATCCATTTACCTATAAAAGATTAGCATTTACCCTTTTATGGCTGAGTAGTACTCCATTGCATAAAACACATCTTTTCTATCCATTCCTCAGTTGATGGGCATTTGGGTTGTTTCCAAGGTTTAGTTATTACAAATTGTGCAGCTATAATCATGGATGCACATATATCACTATGGTACAATGTTTTTAATTCTCCTGGGAAAATACCCAGAAGGAGAATAGCTCAGTCAAATGGGACCTCTAATCCCAGCTTTATGAGGAATCTCCACATTAATTTCCAAAGTGCTTTCACCAGTCTACACTCCCACTAAAAGTGGAAAATGGTTCCTTTTTCCCCATATCCCTTCCAGCACTTGTTATTCATTGATTTCTTGAGGGTAGCCATTCTTTCTGGGGTGAGATGGAATCTCGGTGTTGTTTTAATTTGCATTTCTTGAATGACCAAGGATGTTGAACATTTTTTCATACATTTATTTACCACTTGTATTTCCTCATCTGAAAAGTGTGTTTTCCTTTCAGATGCTCATTTTTGGGTTGAGTCTTTGAATTTGGGGGGGGGGGCCTGACTTTTTTCACTTCTTTTTATGTTCTAGGTAGAAGTCCTTCATCTGAGGGTTAGTTGGCTAAAACTTTTCCCCACTCTGTTGGTAGTCTTTTCATTCAGTTGGTGATTTGTTTTGCTGTGCAAAAGCTTTTTAATAAGATGAGATCCTACTTGTTGATTCTTTGAAGTATTTCCCATGTGGTGCTCCTTATGTTCATGAAGTCTCTGCCTATACATATGTCTTCAAAATTTTTACCTACTTTCTCCTGCAGTTGAATTAGTATTTCTGTTTTAATATTTAGATCTTTGATCCATTTTGGCTTTAGTTTAGTGCACGGTGATAGACAAAGGTCTAGATTTAGTTTTTAGCATGTGCAAAGTCAGTTTTTCCAGCACCATTTGTTAAAGAGACTATCTTTCATCCAGTGAACATGTTTGGCCCTTTTATCAAAGATAAGGTGGATGAGTGTACTTTCAGTTGTTCGTGTGTCTTGTATTCTGTTCCACTGATCTTCAGGTCTGTTTTTTTCAATACCGTTTTGATTTTATCACAGTAGTTTTGTAGCATAATTTTAAGTCTGGGATTGTGATGCCTCCTGCTTTGCCTTTGTTACCCAGGATTATCTTTGCTATTCTAGGTGACTTCTGTTTCCAAGTGAAATTTAGGAATGTTTTCTCTGGTTCTGGCAGGTATGCTAATGGTATTTTGATTGGGATTATAGTAAATCTGTATAAAAGTTTTGGTAGTAGGGCCATTTTCACTATTATGGCTCTTCCTATGCATGAACAAGAGACATTTTTCCATTTTCTGATATCTTCTTTGATCTCCTTCTTCAGAGTATTGTAGTTTTCAATGTATAGATCTTATACTTTGTTTCATTTTGGGGGATGCTGTTGTAAAGTATGTAGTTTCCCTAATTTTTTTCTCAGTGAGTTTGTTGCTTGTGTACAGGAATGTTATTGATTTTTGAGTGTTCATTTTTGTATCCACCTACAATATTAAATTTGCTTATTAAGTCTAGAAGTCTTTGGTGGAGTTTTTAGGGTGTTCTATGTAAAGTATCATGTGATCTGCAAATAACAATAATTTAACTTCTTCCTTTCCTCTCTTTATACCTTTTATTTCTCTCTCTTGTCTAGATGCTCTGGCTAATGTTTCCAGAACAATATTGAATGGGAGTGGTGACAGTGGACATCTTTGTCTTGTTCCTGATTTCAGAGTGAAAGCTTCTAGTTTTTGACTGTTTAGAATGACGTTAGCTGTTGGTTTGTCATAGTTGGCTTTTATCAGATTGAGATAATGACCATGTATTCCAATTTTCTGTAGGGTTTTATCAAGAATGTGTTTTAGACTTTGTCAAATGCTTTTTCTGTATCTATTGAGATGATTGTGTGGTTTTTGTCTTTGGCTCTGTTAATATGGCATATTATGTTTATTGATTTGCTTATGTTGAACCATCCTGCATTCCTGAGCTGAATTCTACTTGGTCATAGTGTCCGCTCAATGATTTGCTTCATTCTGTTTTTCAGTATCTTATTGAAGATGTTTGTGTTTATGTTGATTAAGGAGGTTGGCCTGTAGTTCTCTTTTTTGGGTGGGTTTCTCTCTAGTTTTGGAATCATGGTAATATTTGCTTCCAGGAATGATTTTGGAAGTATTTATTCCCTTTCAATTTCCTTAAAGAGTTTCAGCATTATGAGATTAGTTCTTCTCTAAATTTCTTGTAGAATGCAACAGCGAATCTGTCAGGACCTGGGCTTTTCTTTGTTGGTAAGTTTTTAATTACATTTTCAATTTAATTTACTTCTATCAGGTAATTTATAATTTTTATATCTTCTTGATTTAGTTTTGGCAGTTCAGCTGGGTCTGGGAATCTGTCCATTTCTTCTGTGTTTTCCATCTTATTAGAAAATGGGTTCTCAAAGTAGGTATTGATGATCTTCTGGATTTCTTTTTGATCCATTATGATTTCCCCCCCCTTCGTTCCTAATTGCTTGAATTTGTTTTTTCTTTCTTCTTTTTGAGGAGGTTGGCTAATGTTTCGTTAATTTGATTTATTTTTTCAAAGAGCAAACTTTTCAGTTCACTGATTCTTTGTATGGTTTTCTTAGTCTCAATTGCATTAATTTCTGCTCTTATCTTTGTAATTTCCTCCCTCATATGAGCTTTGGGTTTAATTTGTTCTTTTTCTTGAAGTTTGAGATTCAACATTAGATTGTTCATTTGAGCTTGTTCTGTTTTCCCAGTGAGAGAGTTCCTTGCTATAAATTTCCACCATAGGACTATTTTTTCTGAATCCCATCAGTTCCACTATGTTGTGTTTTTGTTATTAATTGTAGATACTATTCAATTTCATCTTTAATTTTCTTTGTTACCCATTGGTTGTTCAGAAGGATGTTGTTTAATTCCCATGTGTTTATGTAGTTTTTGTAGGGGCTGCGGATTTAGCTCAGTGGCACAGCACCTGCCTGGCAAGTGCAAGCTTGTGAGTTCAATTCCTGGTACCAGGAAAAAAAAAAAAGAGAGAGAAGATATGTAGTTTTTGTGATTTTTTTGGCTATTGATCTCCAGTTTCATTGTGCTATGGTCAGAGAGTATGCATGGGATGTTTTCAATTCCCTTACATTTACTTAAGCTGTTTGATGGGCTAATATGTGGTCTATTTTGGAGAACATCCCATGTGCAGCTGAGAAGAATGTGTATTCTACGTTTTGGGATGGAACACTCTGTAGACATCCACCAAGTCCATTTGCTCAGAGGCTTGGTTTAATTCTGACATTTCTTTGTTTTGTTTTGTTTTGTTTTGTTTTTGTCTAGTTGATCTATCTATTTGTGAGAGTGGGGTAGTAAGATCCTCCACTACAATTGTAATAGTGTTTATTTTATTTTTCATGTCTGTTGCTATTTTTTATGTAGTTGGGTGCACCAGTATTTGGTGCATATATATTTATGATTGTTATCTCTTCTTGGAGTTTTCCCTTAACAAATATGTAGTGTTCTTCTTTGTCTCTTTTGATTAGTTTTCACTTAAAGTTTACATTGTCTGCAAATAGAAAAGCTATCCCTGTTTTTTTCTGGGATCCTGTTTTTTGTTTTTTGTTTTTTGTTTTTTCAGTTTTTTTTTTTTTTGTTGTTGTTGTTTTTTTTTCCCTCCGGTACCAGGAACTGAACTCATGACCTTAGGCTTGCCAGGCAGGCGCTTTGCCACTGAGCTAAATCCCCAGCCCCTGGGATCCTGTTTCATGGAGTATTATTTTCCATCCTTTGTCGTTTAGTGTATAAATTTCTTTTTGGGTTAAATATGTTTCTTGAATATAGCATATTGTTGAATCTTGTTTCTTCATTCATTCTGCCATTCTACTTCTTTTGGTTGGTGAATTAAGATCATTTACATTGACAATTATAACCAATACATATTGTCTTATCTTTTTCATGTTATTTTCCTGTTGTTAGTTCCCTGTCTGTCTCCTCTGTTTAATTGCTTGCCTTGCCTTGGGGCTTCTTTCCATTGATGTTCTTGTGTGTGTGGTCTTCATTTCCTCATTTTAATATATCTTTTAGAGCATTCTGAAGAGCTGGTTTGGTGGTCATGAATTTCTTCAGTTGTTCTTTGTCATGGAGCTATCTTATTTCTCCACTGATTTTGAAAGATAGTTTTGTGGGTTACATCAATTTGGGATGAGGATTCTTTTCTTTTAGGACTTGAAACCTTGCTCCAACTTCACCTTGATTTGAGAGTTTGTGTTGAGAAGTCTGCTGTGATTCTGATAGGCTTTCCTTTATAGGTGATCTGGTTTTTTTCTCTAGCTTCTTTTAATATCTTGCTCTTGTGATGAATTTCTGGAATCTTTATTATGATATCCCTTGGTGTAGATTTATTTTGCTCATAGCTATTTGAAATTTTATATTATATATATTTATATTTGAATATATATTATATTATATTATATTTGAAATATTATATTTTCATTAATTTATATGTCAAATTCTTTATTCATCTTTGGAAAGTTTTCTGCCATTATTTCTGTGGAGAGGTTTTTAATGGCTTTTTCACTGTCTCTAACTTTCTCACTGACTCCAATCAATCTTAATTGTTCTTCTCTGTGATCTCTTGCTATGTTTAAGATATCTTACATTTCATGGTATCTAATTGCAATCTGGTCTTCTAGATCTGATAATCAAGACTTTCCTTCCTTTAATGTTTCATATACTTTCAATGAAGTTTTTAATCTCCTGGCTTTTTGTTTTGATCTGTTTCATTGATTCCATTTTTCTATGTTGGGCATTAAAGGTCTCCATTTTTTTCCTGAGTTCCTCTTTTTTCAAATCTGTGCCTCCTTTAATGTCTTTCACTTTTATAATCATTTCTTTTTACACCTTAGAGATTATGACAAAACGAAGGAGAAAAATGCAATACTAGACCTCCACACCACCCAAAACAAGTCCAGGAGACATCAACACAGAAGAGCCTGGAAGTCATACACCTGAAATTTCTGAAATGATAGCAACTTAAGTAAAGAAACAACTCCATCAGGCCATAGAAGACATCAGGTCAGAAAGAATGTCTCAGGTGAAAAAAGAAATGACAACAATAATGAAAGAAATGTTCAACATGTACAAAGATGACATAGACAAGAAAATAGAAGCACATAGACAACTCAATGAAACCTTCAGGGAACAATATAGAAAAGAACTAGAACGTATGAAACAGATGCAAATAGATATCCAGGAAATTAAAGATTCCATTGAAAACTTGCAAAACTACCTGAATGAAGCTGAAGATAGACTTTCAGACCTTGAAGACAGCATAGCTACCATGAATGTGAAAGGGGGATCTCTTAAAAACAACAAGGAACCAGGAAATAACAATTCAAAAACTGCAAGATGAAGCAAAGAGAAACAATGTTAGATTAATAGGCATTAATGAAACAGCAGGTGTCAACACAAATGACATAAAAAGACTATTTCAGAAATAATAGCAGAAAATTTCCCAGGCATGGTAAAAGAATCGGACATCCAGGTAAGTGAAGCATATAGCACTCCAGTTAATCATAACCAAAATAAATCTATACCCAGACATATAGTGATCAAGATCCGGGAAGCTCAACAAAAGCTCAGAATATTAAAAGCTGTTAGAGAAAAGAAACAGATCACCTATAAAGGAAAGCCTATCAGAATCACAGCAGACTTCTCAACACAAACCATCAAGGCAAGAAGAGCTTGGAGTGAAGTACTTCAGGTACTGAAAGAAAACAACTTCCAACCCAGATTGATGTACCCTGAAAAACTACCCTTCAAATTTAATGGAGAAATAAAATATTTTCATGATAAAGAACAACTGAAGGAATTCATGAGCACCAAACCAATCCTACAAAGAGTACTAAAAGATATATTAGAAAGAGATAAAACAGACCACAACTTCAAGAACAGAACAGAACCGACAAGCAGAGCAAGCAATTAAACACAGGGAAAAAGGAGAATTCAACAGCAGAAAAATACCATGACAAAGATAAGCCAGTACATATCCATTATAACCATCAATGTAAATGGTCTCAATGCACCCACCAAAAGAAGCAGACTAGCAGAGTGGATCAGGAAACAAAACCCAACTATATGCTGTATACAAGAAACACGTTTAACTCAAAAGGAAATTCAAAGACTGAAAATTAAATAATGGAAAACAATACTCCATAGAGCAGGAATCCAGAAAAAAGCAGGTGTAGCTATTCTGTTTGCAGACAACCTGAACTTCAAGCCAAGAACGATCAAAAGAGATAAAAAAAGGTCACTACATACTTGTGAAGGAGAAACTGCAAGAGGAAAAGAAAACAATCATAAATATCTATGCACCAAATATAGGAGCACTTACCTATATAAGACAAGTTCTAACAGACATGAAAAATGATATAAGTAGCAACACAGTCATAACAGGAGACATTAACACAATAGATCGACTAGACAAAAAATTGGCAAAGAAATAGTACAACTTAACCAAACATGTGAACACATGGACTTAGTAGAGCTTTACAGAGTGTTCCACCCAACAGTATCAGAAAAAACATTCTTCACAGCTGCACATGGGATGTTCTCTAAAATAGACCATATATTCGTACATAGAACATGCTTAAGTAAATGCAAAGGAATTAAAATTATCCCATGTGTACTATCAGACCATAGTGCAATTAAATTGGAAATCAATGACAAAAGAAAACACAGAAACTCCATCAACACTTGGAAATTAAATAACATCCTCCTGAACAACCAATGGGTCACAGAGGAAATCAAAGTAGAAATTTAACACTATTTACAAACAAACAAAAATGAAGATACCACCTATAGGAACATGTGGTATGCAATGAAAGCAGTTCTCAGAAGGAAATTTATAGTGGTGAACTCCCACCTCAGAAAAACAGAACAAGAACAAATAAACAATCTTATGCTGCACCTCAAGTTCCTAGAAAAAGAAGAGCAAGTCAAACCCAGAGCCCAAAGAAGGCAGGAAATTATAAAGCTCAGAGCAGAAATTAATGCAATGGAGACTAAAACAACCATACAAAGAATTAATGTATCAAAGAGTTGGTTCTTTGAAAGAATAAATCAAATTGATAAACCCC
>NW_004955434.1:10217518-10263257 GCF_000276665.1 Chinchilla lanigera
AAGGCACAAAAAAATAGTAACTGAAAGAAATCAATTATGAAAAAGCTCCATGACTCCAACTACAGTATATGGCTCTTTGGAAAAGGCAAATTTATGGAGAGAGTAAAAAGATAAGTGATTAACAAGGGGAATGGGGAAGAGAGGAGCAGTAAAGAGAAGGAGCACAAAGCACGTTTAAAGAAGTGAAACCAGGCTAGGGATATAGCTCACCAGCACAGTGCCTGCCTGGCAAGTGTGAGGTCCTGAGTTTGATTCCTAGCCCTCCTCCAAAAAGAAGTGAAACCTTCCTATGTGATAGGAAAGTGGATATATGCCATTACATATTATCAAAACACATAGGATGTACAACACTAGGAATGAACGTTGATGGAAACTATGGATTTTGCATAATAATAATAATGTGCTGCTATAAGTTCATCAATTTTTATAATATTCTAATATAGGATGCAGAAAGTGGAGAAGGCTGTGTAAGTGTGAGGGAGGCAGGCATATGGCTTTCCACTGTGCTTTTTATCAGTTTTTCTGTGAACTTAAAACTGCTCAAAAATAAAGCCTATTTTAAAAAATATAATAGAACCATACAAGTATTAGAAAAAGATATAAGAATTCCTCTTTATCAGCTCTGTATAAGGAAAGTTTTCTATCTATGAGTCAAATCTAGAGGCAAATAAGTGAAAGCTCAATACTTTGGCAATAAATTTTTAACTTAAACAATATTTATTATTTATTTATTTATTTTTGTGAAACTAGGGATTGAACCCAGGGGTGCTCTACCACTGAGCTACACCCCCAGCCTATTTTATTTTATTCTACTATGTTTTTCATTACTAGGGATCAAACCTAAGGTCCTTCACCACTGAGCTGTATTTCAGCTCTTTTTGTTCTTTATTTTGAGACAGGGTTTGGCTATGTTGCCTGGGTTGGTCTCTATCACACAATCTTCCTGAGCTGGCCCCTGAATAGCTAGAATCATAGGCATGAGCCACCATACCCCCTACAGCAAGAATTACAATTATAAAATGAAAAAAGACTAATCTGCAATATCTTATGACATTAGAAAGTAGAAAATGTTGAGCTAGATGTGGTGATGCATGCCTGCAATTCCTGCACTTGGGAAGCTAAGGCTGAAGGACTATGAGTTCAAAGCCAGCCTGAGCTACACAAGTTTGAGACCAGCCTAAGTTATATAGTGAGACCCTTTCTCAAGGAAAAAGAAAGAGTATAAAATGCTCCCAAGTTGTAGGTGCATGTAAAAAAGACACAGGAGACATTACAGAAACTTCCAATAGCCAAAGCTATGACAATTTGAGCAATAAAATAATGACAGTATTGGGTTAAAAGATGCAGAATTTTTTAAGAATCTGTAAGACTTTCCTAAAAGAGTACTTGAATAAAAGTAAACATAAGAGAAGGGAGAACGCAGCGTATTTCCAATTATTAAATTGGAATGGTACACTTGTTATTTTTCTTTTTTCTTTCTTTCTCTCTTTCCTTCTTTCTTTCTTTCTTTCTCTCTTTCCTTCTTTCTTTCTTTCTTTCTCTCTTTCCTTCTTTTCTCTCTCTCTCTCTCTCTCTCTCTCTCTCTCTCTCTCTCTCTCTCTCTCTCTCTCGCTCTTTCTCTCTTTTGGGCCAGGGATTGAACTCAAGCTTCAGCTATATTAGGCAGGCACTGAGCTACATGCCAAACCCTGGAATATCACTATTACACAAATACAACACAGAAATAATTAATGGGCACCAAAATTAATAGACACCAGTATAAGAAAAAAAAACAGCATATCTTCAAAGTCTTAAGGAATACCTCTATAGGACAGTTATTAATGAAAAAGGGGGAAATTATGACTTTACACTAAATAAAAATGCTATACATTATCTTAATAAAATGAAGCTAACATCATTAATAATAGGACAAGTCAACATCATAAACCATTTTTTTGGTGTGCAACTCTGGTGTTCTTTATTTTTGGTGCTGAGAATCACACTGAGGACCTTGCACTTGCCAGGTAGGCACTGTGCCAGTGAGCTATATCCCCTGCCCTCTGAGCTATATCCTTGGCTATCTCTGGTATTCTTGCTGGAAACGCAAAAATTCAATATAATTATGGGAAAACACCAAGGAAACCCAAATTGAGGAATATTTATACAAAATAACAGACTGACACAATTCAAAACCATCAAGATCATGAAAGATAAAGAACAATCTAGGAACTACTATACATCAGAGCACAGTAAGCTATGTGATAACTAGTGGATTGGACCACAGTCCAGAAAAAGGACACCAATGAGAAAGGTAGTAAATAATACTGTATAAATGTTAACTATTTGGTTTCAATATTTTTACCCGGCTATGTAATATACTAACATTACAGGTGGGTGAAAATAAATGGGAACTCTTCTACCCCTTTTGCAATGTTTTTATAAATATAAAATTATTTCAAAATTTAAAATTTTAAACAATCTTTGATAACAAAAGAAATATATTAGCATGGAGATGGGGATGTAGCTCAGTAATAAAGTGACTGAGGCCCTGGGGTCAATCCCTGATACTGCACAAACTAAAGATCAATAAATAAAAATAAAGAAAGGATGCAGGAAAGAAGAGAAAAAAAGAAAAACTGTGATTGCAAAACTTGAGAAATTTATCCTTGGTTTTAGTCTTTTATTATAAACTAAGCTACCTTTTCCAGCTGTTTGATATATAAATGTACAAATAATTATGAAAGACCAAGAGCCAACTTTCATTTGTCCCCATCCTTAGCAATATTTACTGAACCTTCCCATTTCCTGTAGGTGATACTGTGTGCAGATCTGGAAAAGAGCAAATCTGGCCTTTAGGAAGCTTTTAATATTTACTAAAGTACACAACTGCTCTTAATACCAGGTTTAATAATTAGCTTGTCTGTAGTTCTGCAGAATCTACAATATATTACTAGTATTACTTGCTACATTACTCATAGAATCTCAATATATTACTCATCTCTTCCACTTCTAAGAAATCTTGCATCTGACCTGTCTCCTAAAGGAATATTTTTAGTAGATCTCCTTCCTTTACAAACTTTTCCTGATCTTTCAACAACTCATCCCTTTTTGTATTCTACTTTCTAAAACGAAGGCTCTGTGAACACCCGCTCCTCTCCTCAGCTTGTATGAAGGAATGTGTCTGAAAAGAACATGCAGACGGTGTCTCCTAGAGGTCAAGCTCTTGTTTCCTTTCCAAGGAGGAGGAAGGGAGCAGAGAATAGAGAACAACCTCAAGAGGAAAACAACACACTCTAAAAGAACACTCCCCTGCCCCAGGTGGGAATTTATTGTGCATTACCTCACTGGACCCTTCTTCCCACAGCTGAGTGTGGAGGGATAGAGAAATGAGACGATAGTGAGGCCTCCCCTATTTCTTCTGGAGCTCGCTTTCAATGTAACTTTTTCCATCCACCAAAATTCTATCTCCTACATTTTTGGAGAGTGGTGGGCAGCCTGGATCTTAACCTTAGGGACCTTAACTTCTAGCAGTAGTCTTGTCCAAACTGCAAATAGCAAAACCCACTTTTAAGAACAATATTGTTTACTGATTTTTAGAAGGTTTTTGTACCTTTAAGGAGAGTTACCCCAAAAGACCAAGAATTCTGACCGTCTTCACCATCTCTCTAATCTAGATTGTACACTTCTCCAATGCATTGCTATCACTGGCTAGCATGGGTCCTTACTGCAGTGATAATGGAAATTAAAACTGAGGCAAAAACAAGAATTTTCAGGCAAATTTTAATTGGAAAGTTTATTATAGAAAAGAAACAGCTGGATGTGGTGGCAGCCAGGTGATTACAGACTGAAACCTGAAACAAAATAAACCTCTCTCTCCTGAAGTTGTGGGTGTTGGGTGTTTTGTCCCAGAAATGAGGACAAGGACTGAGACACCTTCTGGGGCTGTGAGGTGTAGACATGATGTGTGACCAAGTAGCAACACTTGTGTCCAGTCCCCGTGTGACAACACAGGGCACCCAGGACAGATAGAAAGTCCTGGCAGTACCGTCCCCCTGGGCTCCTTGCTGGGTCTCCAGCACTTTTAGCTCCTGCCTCTGTTCCAGCTGGAATGCAGAAGCAACCCCCAGTCATGGGTCCTCTGGGAGATGCCCTTGTTCCTCACGAGGCAGCCATCATCCAAGGGCAAAGCAGAGCCCGTGCCACCCAGCTCACCCCGTGACAGCTCACACAAGGCTGTCTGCAGCCATGACTGTTCAGGTCACCTCCACACTTCAGCCACGCTTCAATGCCCACCACCTGCATTCTGTGTTTACTCAGGCATCCACGCTGTCTGTTGCTGCTGCTGTGGGTGAATCCTAAAATCCCCACTGTGGCTGCCATAGGGAGAGGCTGAATCCATTCCCCAAACCACGTGACAAGGCCAGCAAGTCCTTCACCTCATATGCACGAGATGTGTCTCTGGTCACTACAGTCTCCTCCAAAAGGCTGGCATGACACAGGGAGAAGCCCAGAGTTGCTGGCCAGGGGTGGGAAGTATTTATCACAGAGCCAGTGGCCCCAGACCCAGAAGTAGGTCTGAAGACCCAGCTCTGTGCCTGGGGTCCTGGCTCTGTCACACATTAGCCAAAAGGTTGACCCATCCCAGAATTTGTCTGGCCGTCTGCACTATGCACTGGGGCAGGACCCATTTCCTGAATTTACATGAACTCAGCACAGAGGGGGCCTGTGTGGAATTTCCTGCCAGGTTGTATGGCAGAGGGACACACTTAATAAGTGTCCCATGCTTTACCAGGGATCAAGGAGCTGAAGGAACCCAGTGGTGGAAAAGCCGGGAACTTGGGTTTGGAATGAACTTTCACCTTCCACCTCAAAACCTCAGGCATTGCCACTCCAGAATGGACAGTGCTGCTCTCATGCCATGGTGGGAGGGTCCAAGGAGCGAAAGATGTGAGTATTGTGTCCATGTTGATCACAGCTGAGCCATTTAAGGTCTGAGCCACTCCAGAGAAACACAGAAGAGGTCAAGACATCTTTGACTTCTGGGATAATGGAGGCTGCATGTGCTGACGTCCTCCCCAGTATGTTTTGCGCTCTCTAAGCTACGATGGCACTCATGAGATGTAGACACTGAACAGAGATCCTGAAAGTGGGCTCAAGAAACCACTGATGTTCAAGCACTGAAGTCAAGCAAGGCTGTGAACTGAAACCTATGACCTGTGTACTTTGTCATGAGGGAGGAGGCTTGGGAGGAGGCTTCCACCACACATGCATGTGGAGAGAACTATACTTACCATTTGGGCTCTTTGATGATCTGTGAAATTCTGGAAACTGTCAAATAAGTCAACACAAATTTCAAAAGTTTCACACAAACTGAAAAAAAAAGAAAGAAAAAGGAAACAAACCTGGATGTCCTAACCTAGGTAGCCCCAGCACAGACATAGAGAAGCTGGCAACTCTTTGTGCTTCCTCTATTCTCCTAATATGAGTATTCGCTGCTATAAATTTTCCTCTGAGGACTGCTTTCATTGTGTCCTATAAGTTCTGGTATGTTGTAGCATCATTATCGTTTAATTGTAGAAACAGTCTAATTTCTTCTCTAATTTCATCTGTGACCCATTGGTTGTTCAGGAGGGTGCTATTTAATTTCCATGTGTTTGTGAAGTTCTTGTGGTTTCTTTTGCCATTGATTTCCGATTTTCACTGCACTATGGTCTGAAAATATACACGGGATGATTTCAGTTCCTTTGCATTTACTCAAGCATATTCTATGAGCTAGTACTATAAGCATATTCTATGAGCTAGAACTATTTGGAGACTGTCCTGTGTGCAGCTGGGAAGAATATGTGTTCTGCTGTTGTGGAGTGAAACACTCTGGAGATATCTACTAAGTCCATTTGTTCAGAAGTTTCGTTCAGTTCTAAGATTTTACTGTTATTTTTTTTTCTCTACTTGGTCTGTCTTTTGTGACAATGGGCTATTGAGATCCCCCAATACAATTGTATTAGTGCTTACTGATTTTTCATTTCCATTAATAGCTGTTTTATATAGCTGGGTGCACTGGTATTTGTTGCATGTATATTTATGATCGCTATCTCTTTCTCTTTGATTATTACCTTTACAGTGGTGTAGTGACCTTCTTTATCTCTCTTAATCAGTCTGGGCTTGAAATTCATTTTGTCTGCAAATAGAATAGTTACCCCTGCTTTTGCAGGGCTCCTGTCACATGGAGTACTATAACTTTACTTCAACTTTCAATCTATGAATTTCTTTTGAATTAAATGTGTTTCTTATATGCAGCATAGTGTTAGATCTTGCTTCTTCATCCATTCTGCTAGTCTATGTCTTTTGATTGGTGAATTGAGACCACTAACATTGGTGGTTATAACTGATACATATTGACTTATCCTTGCCATGTTATTTTCCATTCTTGATTCCCCCTTTTTTCCCTTCCCTCAGTTTAATTGTTTGCCTTGCCTGGTAGATTCCCTTTGCTAGGGTTCATGGAGTTGTAGTCATTGTTATTGCTTCCTAGAATACTCTTCAGAATATTTTGGAGTGCTACTTTGGTGTTCATGGATTTCCTCAGGTGTTCTTTGTTATGGAAGTATCTTATTTTTCAATTAGTTCTGAAAGATAGTTTTGTGGGGTACTTCAATTGGGGTTGAAGGTTGTTTTCCTTTAGAACTTGAAATACTTCACTCCAAGCCCTCCTTGACTTGAGGGTTTGTGCTGAGAAGTCTCCTGTGATTCTGATGGGCTTTACTTTATAGGTGATTTATTTCTTTTCCCTAACAGCCATTTAGATTCTTTTCCTTTTTGATTTTAAAGAGAATAAAAAATAATTTTAAAAAACATTAGAAATGGTACATAATTTTAGAAAACAAGATGCTATGAATTCAACAATGGTTATTATATTAAATATTATTGTCTTCAAAGTAGTTGTTCAGATTATAAGATATAAACATGCAAAATTGGTTCAAAAAGTAAGCATTACCTGTTCCTTTCAATAAACCAATAGAAGTTAGTAGTAAAATTATCTTAGTAAATATATATATATGTATATATATATATTTCTCCTTCCTTCTTTGTTTCTTTTCTCCTTTCCCTCATTCCAATTGTTCTTTCCTTTTGAGCAGTTTCTTTCACTTTCACAGTATCTATTGTACCTTTCAGATTTTATTTACTCTTTCAGGTTTTTGTTTACTAGGGAGACAATACAGTGTTTGCATATGTGTGTCTGATTTATTTCACTTCTGAGTATCATCTCTAGTTGCATCCATTTACCTATAAAAGCCTCAAGTTTATCGTTCTTTATAGCTGAGTAATACTTCACTATATAAAAATACCATACCTTTTTTATCCATTCTTCTGTTGATGGGTATTTGGGTTGCTTCCAAGATTTAGCAATTATAAATTGCACTGTTATAAACATGGGTGCACATATATTGCTGTGGTATGATGTTTTTAATTCTTCTGGAAAAATACCTAAAAGGGAAATAGCTGGGTTGAATGGGACCTCTAATCCTAGTTTTTTTTGAGGAATCTCCACACTGATTTCCACAGTGGTTGTATGAGTCTACACTACCCACAGCAGTGGAGAAGGGTTCCTTTTTCCCTAGAGCCCCACCAGCATTTGTTATTGGTTGATTTCTTCATGACAAGCATTCTTTCTGGGGTGAGAAGGAATCTCAGTGTTATTTTAATTTGTATTCCTCAAATGACTAATGATGTTGAACATTTTTTCATATATCTATTTGCCATTTGTATTTGTTCATCTAAGAAGTATGTTTTCATCTCAGATGCCTATTTTTGGATTGGGTCTTTGAATTTTGGGGTCCTGATTTTTTTAAATTCTTTATATGTTCTAGATAGAAGTCCTTTGTGTGAGGCACAGTTGGCTAAAATTTTTTCCAATTTTTGGGTATTCTTTTTACTCTGCTCATGATTTCTTTTGATATGCAAAGAGTTTTTGATAAGATGAGATCCCAGTTCCTGATTCTTTGAAGTATTTCCCATGCAGTTTGGGTTTTGTTCATGAGCTCTCTGGCTACCCCTGTGTCTTCAAGATTTCCACCTATTTTCTCATCCAGTAGACTGAGTGTTTCTGTTTTAATATATAGATCTTTGATCTGTTTTTACTTTAGTTTAGTGCATGGTTATAAACATGGGTCTAGTTTTGTCTTTAGCATGTGGAGAGCCTGTTTTTCCAGCACCATTTATTAAAGAGACTATCTTTTTTCCAGTGAACATGTTTGGCCCCTTTGTCAAAGATAAGGTGGCTGGCAGGGATATAGCTCAGTGGCACAAGCACCTGCCTCTGGACCTTCCAGTGCAAGGTCCTGAGTTCAATTCTTGGGACCCAAAACAAAATTAAATTAAAGATAAGATGGCTAAGTGTGTTTGTGGTTGTGCCTACCTCTTTTAATGTGTTCCATTGATCATCAGGTTCAATTTTTTGCCAATACATTGTTGATTTCATCATAATAGCTTTGTAGTATAATTTAAAGTCAGGGGTTGTGATGCCTCTTGTCTTGCATGTGTGGCCAAGGATTGCTTTTGCTATTGTAGGTGTCTTCTGGTTCCAGATGTATTTTAGGAATGTTTTCTCAATGTCTATGAGGTATACTAATGGTATTTTGATTCAGCTTTGGTAATTCATATGTTTTTAGAAATCTGTCCATTTCTTTTGTGTTTTCTATCCTATAAGAGTAAAGATTTTTGAATTAGGTATTGATGACATGAATTTCCACTGGATCTGTAGTGGTTTCACCCTTTACATGCTTATTGCATGAATGTGAGGTTTTTCTTTCCTTTTTTGATAAGGTTGGCAAGGGGTTTATCAATTTTATTTATACTTTCAAAGAACAAAATCTTCAATTCATTAATTCTTTGTATGGTTTTCTTAGTCTCAATTGCATTCATTTGTGCTGTAATTTTTATAATTTTCTCCCTTTGGGTTTTGGGCTTGACTTGCTCTTCTTTTTCTAGAAGCTTACGGTGAAGCATAATATTGTTTATTTCTGTTCCTTCTGTTTTCCTGATGTAAGAATTCACCACTATAAATTTCCCTCAAAGAATTGCTTTTATTGCACCCCACAGGTTCTGGTAAGTTGTACCTGCATTTTTGTTTGATTGTAAATACTGTTTAATTTCTTCTTTAACTTCATCTATGGCCCATTGGTTGTTCAGGAGGGTATTATTTAATTTCCATGTGTTTATGGAGCTTTTGCAATTTCTTTTGTCAATAGTTTCCAATTTCATAACATTATGGTCTAATAATATGTACAGGATAATTTCAATTCCTTTGCATTTACTTAAGCATGTTCTATGTGCTAGTATATGGTCTATTCTAGAGAACAAGCTCTGTGCAGCTGAGAAGAATGTGTGTTGGGATGCTGTTGGGTGGAACACTCTGTAAATATCTACTAAGTCCATTTGTTCACATGTTTAATTCAGTTCTGATATTTCTTGCTGATTTTTTGTCTAGTTAATCTATCTCTTTGTGACAATGGGGTGTTAAAGTCTCCTGTTACAACCATGTTATTGTTTATTTGATTTTTCATGTTTGTTAAAATTTGTCGTATCTACTTAGGTGCTCTTAAATTTGGTGCATATATATTTATGATTGTTATCTCTTCCTCTTGAGTTTTTCTCCTAACAAGTATGTGGTGAGCTTCTTTATCTCTTTTGATCATTCCTGGTATGAAGTTCACATTTTCTGCAACCAGAATAGCTACTTCTTTTGGGGGTGCTCGTGTCACATGGAGCATTGTTTTCCATCCCTTGACTTTCAGTCTATGAATTTCCATTCGAGTTAAATGTGTTTCTTGTACACAGCATAACGTTAGATTTTGTTTCTTGATTCACTCTGCCAGTATGTTTCTTTTGATTGGTGAATTGAGGCCATTTACAATAATGGTTATTACTGATATGTATTGGCTTATCTTTGTCATGTTATTTTTCCACTGTTGATTCCCTATGTTCCCCTTCCATTTAATTGCTTGCCCTGTTTGGTGGTTCCTTTCCATTGTCATTCTTGGAATTGTAGTCATTTTTATCTCTTTCTAGAATACCTTTCAGTACTCATTGTAGGGTTGATTTGGTTGTCATGAATTTCTTCAGTTGTTCTTTGTCATGGAAGTATCTTATTTCTCCATTAATTTTGAAAGATAGTTTTGCAAGGTACATCAATCTGAGTTGGAAGTTATTTTCTTTTGGGACCTGAAATACTTCACTCCAAGCTCTTTTGACTTGATGGCTTGTGTTGAGAAATCTGCCATGATTCTGACGGATTTTTCTTCATAACTGTTTCTTTTCTTTAATAGCTTTTAATATTCTATTCTAATATTCTATTCTTTTACTGAATTTCTGGATTATGATGTCTCCGGTATAGATTTATTTTGGTTATGGCTAACTGGAGTTCTATATGCCTCACTTATCATTCTATTACCATGCTTGGGAAATTTTCTGCTATTACTTCTGAAAAAAATCTTTCTAAGTCTTTCATGTTGACTCCTGCTTTTTTGTTGATACCTATCATTCTTATACTGTTTTTCTTTGCATCACTTTGCAGCTGTTGAATTGTTATTTCCTGGTTCCTTGTTATTTTTAAGAGATCTTTCCTTTTGTGATCACTAACTGCAATGCTATCTTCAAGGTCTAAAAGTCTATCTTCAGTTTTGTTCAAGCACTTTTACCAACTTTCAATGGAATTTTTAATTTCCTGGATATCTCTTTTAATCTGATTCATGCATTCAAATTCTGTCCTATATTGTTCATTCAAGGTTTCTGTCATTTTCCTATGCTCCTCTATTTTAAAATCTGTCTTCTTTTGATATGCTGAGCAATTCTCTCATTATGGCTGTGATTTCTTTTTTATCTGAGAGATTATTTCTGATATGATTTCTTCTACAGCCTGATGGGAGTTGTTTCTTTACTTCAGTTGCTATCATTTCAGAAATTTCAGGTATGTGACTTCAAAGTTCTTCTATGTCAATGTCTCCTGGACTTGTTCTCAGTGGAGTGGAGGTCTGGGTTTACATTTTCCTCTTTCATTTTGTCATTTTTGAAGCTCCAAGTCATTTTCTGAGTCCCCAGGACTCAGCATTGCTCCTGTGATGGCAGTGGGGTGTGGAGTGCAGAGGCTCTCCCTTTCTGGGAAGTTCACTGAAGCTCCCTAGGTTTCCCAGGACTCAACATTGCTCCCACAATGGTGGGGTTGGGGCAGAGTGCACAGTCTCACCCCTCCCAGGCATCTCACCAAAGCTCCCAAAGTTCCTCAGTACTCAGCATCACTCCCATCATGGTGGCATGGGGCGGAGTGCAGAGTCTCCCCCTTCGCAGGCAGCTCACCAAAGCTCCCAAGGTTACCGGGGCTCAGCACTGCTCCTACAATGGTGGGGGCTGGGTGGAGTGCCTAACATTCTATTCTCGTGTTGAATTGCTGGAATCTTGACTATGATATGTCTGGCTGTAGATTTTTTTATTGTGGCTAATTGTTGTTCTATATCCCTTACTTATCTGTATGTCAAATTCTTTTTCTCTACCAGGGAAATTTTCTGTCACAACACCTGTGAAGTTTTTTTTTATATCTTTTGTGCTATCTCCTGCTTTTTTATTGACTCCAACCTTAAATTATTCTTCATTGCCTTGTGTAGCAGCTGGTGTATTGATTTCTCATGATCCCTTGCTATTTTTAAGAAATCTTTCTGTTCATAATTGCTAACTGCAAACCTGTTTTTTTAATATCTGAGATCCTGTCTTCACATTGGCTTAATCTGCTGCCAATACTTTCAATGGAATTTTCATTCTCCTGGATATCACTTGAATCTGCCTTATGGATTCCATTTATTTCCTATGCTGAGCATTCATGACTTCTATAATTTTCTTAAATTCCTCTTTTTGTCTGTATCTGCTCTAGAGTCACTAAGTATGGTAGATTGACAACTGGTGATCAATTTGTAAGACCCAGCTGAACTGAACCAGTGTGGTGCTGGGTGTGGGAGGCCCACCTGAGGATTGTTGCCAGCGGCATAAGAGGCAGAAATGGAAAGGAAGAAGTTTAGAAGTTGTATGGAGCTGTTGGTTTTCCCGGAGGAGTTTATTATGCTGGCTTTCCTGATAAACTTGGCTGCTTTTATTTATTTATTTATTTATTTATTGTTTTTTTTCTAGTACTGGGAACCAGACTCACGACCTTGCACTTGCCAGGCCCACGCTATGCCACTGAGCTAAATCCCCAGCCCCTTGCTTTTAACATTGAAGGAGGTCAGGACCTTACTGTCACTGAGAATGGCTATGGTTCACTTTGGGGGAACTCTGGTACTCACTTTGAGCATTGCTTTCTGGCTCTGGAGGGGAAGATAGTGTACCAATCTCCTGAAGATTGTCATGTTGGCTTTCCTCATGGGAACTCAGCGGTTCTCATCATCAGAGGAGCTGGACAGCAACACTCAGAGACCTCACTGTTGCACTGAGGACAGCTGTGACACTTCTTAGGTGAGTTCTGATTCTTACTTGAGCATCACTTCCTGGCTCTAGTGCAGCTTTCTCAGCCTGCTAGCACAGATCCTTTCTCCCACTGGCACAGACTTTCTAGCTTCCACCACTGACCTATGGGCCTTATCCTTGAAACAGACCTGCATGAGACATCGTGGGCCCTTGGCCTCCCCTTGGACTCCTGGGGGCATTATTATGGGTTCTGAGTCTTCAGCAGGACTCATGCAGGACATTACCATGGGATCTAGGCCCTCAGATGGATTCTTTGGTCTTTAATGTATGGACAGATTTCCTGCACTCTTTTTGTATATGACTCTTTGGGAAACTATTATCAAATAATTCTATAAATTATGTGACCTATATAGTTCCCCTTGGAAAATCCCAAACAACAACACTAAGTATGGTTTCCATGGTGAACACCATCTCTGCAGTTATCTGAGAAGTTATTTCTGATTTAATTTTTTCTAGAGCTTCATTCATTTGCTTTGCTATTACCACTTCTGAGAGGCTAGGTGGGTGCCTTTCAGACTGCTACCTGGGCTTGCCTTTGGTGAACTGGATGTCTGAGTTTGCATCATATTTAAGTGTTTTCTCATTTTCTTTTCTTTTTTTAGTGTAATTCCTGGTTTAATGTTTGTCAATTGCCTATGATGGGTTATTTTATTGCTAGCATTTAGAACTCTTACATAATGACTTCTTCACTGAGATATCTTCCAGGTGTAACTGGTTTTTAGGTTCTGAGTCTGTTGCAAGATCCTACCTCTTCAATTTGTCGGGCATGAGAAGTTGCTGCCTGTTTTGCTCACTGCCTGGTTCTTTGGCACTGTGCCATAGCATTTCCTGTGACCCTTAGTCAATTGCAGTCTTGGAATCCCAGGAAGAACAGCTGTTTAGAACAATTATGTCACTTTTGGCTAAAGTGGTACCATCAGCAATAACAGTAGCAACAATCACAGCCTAGAAAATAACAAACTGAGATAAGCATTAATTTGCCACCTTTAACTGTATGAATTAATTTGTGATTATATAACAAAATCTAACACAGACTACTTATATATGCAATATATAAATCCTTAATATGTCAATTTCACCCTCATATTTTAAAGAGGTTAAGAAAAAATAGAGAGGTAGAAGAAGAGGAAGAGATTAGAAGTAAGGCTGCAGAATAAAGGGGGATCACTCTAACTTTGGAAAACTGATGCAAAAGTCTGGACGGAAAGAGAGAAGGAAGGCATATAAAAAACAGAACAGCAGCCACAAAGAGGCTAGAAACCACATTCACACTCACATAAAAACAAGGTCAGTCAGCCATGGTGGTACCTATCTTTAATACCAGCATTTGGGAGACTGAAGCAGGAGGATTGCTGTGAGTTTGTGTCCAGCTTGGGTTACAAAGTGAGTTCAAGGCCAGCCTGAACTGCATAGTGAAACCCTGTCTCAAAAAGACTAAAAAAGAAAAAAAAAAAAAAAAGCCCAAGATCAAACAATAAAGGAGACAAAAACAAAACCAACACCACCACAACAAAAAACAAACTAGAGATAAAAGAAAGAAGTCCAGTACCAGATTTGTCTCTGCTGTTGTTGGTAGACAACATGTGGAGACAGAGTCCCAATCCATGTTGATTTATCCCAGCAAGCCTGCAGTAGCTTTTTGGTAAGGTGGTGGATAATCTCAGCAAGCCTAAACCTTCTGGCTGAGACTAGGGTCATTCATCCTGCAGCCACCAGCACACACTCCATGGGCCTGAGCCCAGGTGGGAGCTGCTAGATGATCCAGCAGCTGCTCTCAGCTCTGAGCTGGGCTGGTCCCTCTCCAAGATGGCGTCCAGGCAGTTGCTGTCTCACACAGGATGACAGCCCTCAGCACTCACCACATGCCAGTGCAGTCCTTCACACCTGATGCTCCCTTCCACTACTGTGTCTCTCTGTGGAGGCCTCGGGGGTCATCAGCAGTCATCTCGCTACAGGTTTGAATCACTCCTCTCGCACAGTGAGTCCTGTCTCAAGAAGAAGGTGTTGCCAGCCACCTCCTTCCTTTTCACTGAAGTTTCTCCATTCACTCTCTCCACGGGCTTCAATTTATGCCTCAGATCCTCCCTGGGTCCAGGGAACCCACTTCCCTCCCTCTTGTCTTCCTCACATTGCTCTATTCCAGCATCTGCACAGCAACACTCAGAGAGGCTCTTTCTCTGCTGCTTAGCACTCTGCCACCTTGGTGCCTCCTTCTGAAGTTGGTAACTCTATAGAGAGCTGGCTCTTTTCCACAGAAAAGTACTAACAAAGGATATATTACACTTATGGGGGGCCCAAAAGAATGTTATTAATTATTCTTGAGGGGTTTTTGTCAAAAAGGATAGGGGTCTCTGGACAGGGTAGAATTTAGTTACTGCATAGGCATGTGTTTGCACCTAACACGAAATGTGCTTTAAAATGTGTTATGACCCTCTTTTGGTAGAGCCTTCATTAGGGAAATGCATTAGGTGAAGTTTAGGTCAGCTCTCCATCAGATCTGTCACCACCTGTGCCTGTCCCAATCTGACCCAGTTTGCCCAGGCATCCCACGTTCTTATCTGAAGGATTTCAGTGGCTTACTTGCTTAATTGACAGTTTGATTTCCTTTCTTCCTTTCATTAAAAATTACAGCTGGCTGCTTGTTCTCTCTCAGGCTCCCACTTTGAAGTCCTGCTAATGTCCCCCCCGTTTTACTGCCATGGCACGATTCCTTCCTTCCTTCCTTCCTTCCTTCCTTCTTTCCTTCCTTCCACCCTCCTTCCCTCCCTCCCTCCCTTTCTGCCTTCCTCCCTTCCTCCTTTTTTTCCTTCATTGATGGTATTATAATTATCTGGGGTTTTTGGTGAGTAGGCATCATGACAATCATATTTACTACTTTATCTCTAGCAACCAGAACAATGTGAGACTAAGACAGATACTCCAAAAAGCATCTGTTGAATGAATATAGTAATACATAAACAAAATATAGCAATCCTATTCCAGTTAATGACTACACAGCAACAACTCCTACAGCCAATATTTTTTGTAAGTAAGCTTCTAATTTAAGTCTGTATTGGAAATACATTTTTTCCAATTTTAAAATTGACCTTTTTCCTGAAGGTCAGAGTGCCTCAAGAATATGCAATCAATTTCCTCGTGTTTCTGAAGGTAAACACACACACATGCACACACGCACACAAACTGGGCATTGAACCCAGGGAATCACACCAGGTAGGTAAATACTCTACCACTCAGTTACACTCCCAACACTTATTTTTTATTTTGAGACAGGCCTCAAACCTGTGATCCTTCAGCCTTCCAAGTAGCTGGGATTAATATATGTGAAGATGCTTGGCTAGCTGTATGCAGTATTTTATCAAAGCATTATACAATGAGCAGGGTTTAATATTTGGTTTGCAGAAAACTGTTCAATTTAAGCAAAAAGATTTTCCATTCTATATCTTGCTATCTGTAGCACTTTGAGTTTTTGTTTTATTTTGCTTAGCTTTGTTTGGGTGTACATCAGTGTGTGTGTGTGTGTGTGTGTGTGATTACTGGACTATCCTTTTAATTTTATTTTTTATTTTGAGACAAGATCTTGCCAGATTGTCCAGGCTGACCTCAAACTTGTGATCATCCTGCCTCAGGTTCAAAACTAGCTGAGATTACAGGTGTATGCCACCATGCCCTATTTATGGCACTCATATTACTATTTTGAAAATGTACCTTTAACCTATTTATCTCACTTTAGTTTTGAATATTAGACTTCCTGACACATTCAAAGCTCCACCTACCTGTAAATTCTTTCTGAAAACCATTGTGCTTTGGAACGTCAAGCAACCGATTATTAAAATATTTTTAAAGTATTATTCTATTTTAGAATGCCTAAAACACGAATAAGAATAGACATGACTGGCCTTTGCACCCCATTCCTGGGGAACCCTTTGAGTTCCTCCAAATCCTTGGAAATTTCCTAAGTGATACATGGGATTAAGACACAAAGGATAAGTTGAAGATAACAATATGTAATATATCAACCACTGTTAACTCCTATCATTTTGTTTTGAAACCCTATATCATTTTTAATGTTCTTGCTTTGTTTTGTTTATGTCTGTGATGTTGGTATGTTGCTATTCTTTTTTTTTTTTTTTTACTACTCTCTTTAAAATTAAAAAAAAGATGCAAAGGATAACCTTGTGTGGTAGTGCATAACTATAATTTCAGCTACTTGGGAGTTGAAGCAAAAAGATCACAAGTTTGAGGGTAGCTTAGCAAGATTAGCAACATTCTGTCTAAAAATAAAATTTAATAAGGGGTGGTGATGTAGTTCAATGATAGAGCACTAGGTGGCAGCAAGGCAGAAGGTCCTGGCTTAATCATACTACTGGGGATCAGTACCAATAAGCAAACAAGCTGTGCCCTATGAAACATTACTCTGTGTTGTATAGAACAGCAGCTTCCAGGCTATGGCCTGTGTGAGTTACTCCGTGTTATATGGAATAGCAGCTTTCAAGCTATTCGTTGCCCTGAGTGACTCCATTGTATAAAACAGCAGTTTGCTTCCTTTTAAGTGCAAACACTGAGAAGCAATGACTCCACAACTTGTCTGTGCAAATAAATAATGACCAGATGCTGGACACACCAAACTTGTTGAAAAGAATAACCACACCATGCACAGCAAAATCATAAGGCACAAACTGATTGAGTACATGAATAAAAATCACCACCTGTAAACTTATGAAATTAAATTGTAGGAATATAGACACATGATGAATCAAAAGCATATCAGAGAAAAGCAGTCCTGTGAGTTTGTTGGATGTACCAGACCAATGAATAATGCAGCCCCTGACTTAGATTGCGTAAAAGTTGGGCCATGAAACATTGGGGTATCACAGCAACAACATACACACCACCCTGCCATCCCATCAGACCTGAGATCCATAGACTAGATTCGCTAGCTCTTCCCCCACCTCCACCTCAGCTCAGCTTGACTTCCCTGCTTGACACGGCCCATTCCAAATGCTACCCTCTAGATGTGAGCTTGGAATTACCTGTGCTCTCCGTAAGCCCCAGGCCAAGAACAAGCTCTGCCTGGTCTGTAATTTTATCTGGCTCCTCCCTATGATAACTACTCACACCTTTGTGGACTCTGCCATCAATTTTAGTTCTGCTTCTTTGAATCCTGCAGCCTGTGTTAATCATTTCTTAGCCATCCTGTAACCTCTATATTATTGTTTGAAGTGTGACTTGCGTATTATAGATATTAGAAATTAAGATTGGAGTAGAAGAACCTGTGATTGCCAGGTCATTGGCTATTAGCTATCAAAAAAAATCTAGAGCAATTAGCCAAAAAAGTAAGACTGATAAAATCAACATAGTTTGTGAATTTACTGTTACTCAACAGATTCTGACATTGTGGAGAGACACAAGTGTGTCAAATCTATGCTCATGGCATAACTTGCTCATGACAACCACACACACACACAAAAGGAAGAGCAGCAAGGGATAAAGGAACTTGGTAATGACTATGGATTTTGGCTTAAGCAGTTGGATGCAGAAAGACACAGGAAAAGAATAGATTATGGCTGGAGAAGGTGGTGCTCCATTTAGATAAGATAGAGTTAAGATGCCTGACATTCCCATGTGCAGATGTCAAACAAGCATCTATGAGGTCAGTGGTATCATTCAGAGATAAAATTGTTTTGCTGTTACTTAATCCTATTTTCTGTGAGAGACCAATTTCACTATTTTACCTCCCAAAGGTAGTCATCATAAGTTTGCAGCTTAAATTCTGAACAGTATTTTGGCAGTGTGAAAACCTTTTTAAAATTTACTTACTTATTTCAATACTGGAAATTGAACACAAGGCCATTCTACCAAGTTACAGTTCCAAGCCCTTTTTATTTTTTAAGACAGGTTCTCCCTAAGTTATCAGGCTGGTCTTGTATTTTCTCCTAGCCTCTGCCTCCTGAGTAGCTAGCGTTACAAGTATACATCCGACAAAGACACCTTCAAAGCAACTTTTGTGACTATGCATAGTACTGGAATTTGACCACAGTTTCACACATGCTAGGCGAGTACTCTGCCACTGAGCCACATTCTTAGCCCTTTATATTTTATTCTGAGACAGAGTCTCACTAAATCACCAGACTTTATGATTTACGATCTTCCTGCGTCAGCCTCCTGAGTGACTGAGGAACTCCTGTGCCTGGCTAAAATTAGGCTTTCTTAAGGACCCTCTCAGGTATGTTCATAATTAAGCTACATAGAAAAAGCTCCTTCACAACTCTGCTGGTTTTATTAGAAAAGCCCTTATGATTTGATGGATGAGAATGAACAGCTCCTGTAGCAGCTGTTATTTTCATTAATTACGCAAGCAGGCTCATCTATGAGGAAAAGGCAGTCCTCTCAGGGATTAGCCTGTTACAACTGCAAAAACTGATCACACCCTTCACATGGCCCTTGTGATCTCATTATGATGTAAGTCCATTTCAAAGTGAAGACAAAGGAGGTAACAGCTGCAGACTGCCAAAGTGATTTCAAAGCTCGTCTTGAAAATGCTTTCAAAAATACTTTCTGTTTCCTCCTACTCTAGACTTTTCAAAATGCAGAGGTTTGGTTTAGCAACACATTTTTATAGCCAGTTGTTGAGACTTCACTCATTACCCTAAAGACCTGGGACTGATTTTTAAGTGGAAGGAAAAAAGAAAGAACATGATGAACCATATTAACATTTCTAGATTTTAAATAATTTGCATCTCTGCTTAGATCTTTTGAATCGTTTGCTTAGATGATATGGAAGACATTAACGAACTATACAAGATACAGTGTAGTAATAACATCCTTTGTCCTTATCCATCAATAGTGAGGCTTATACATCTTACTAGATATTTGAATTGGTTTCCATTTTTTGACATTATAACTGCACTGCTATTTATATTCTTATATTTCTTTCACATGTCTCCCCACATAAAAGTTCCAGAGTTTCTTTTAGCAGTGAGACTGCTGAATCATGGGGCATAAGAATTTTTTTATGCCTTTGTTTTCCAAAGTGCTTGTATCAATTTACACTCCCACCCATGGCATATATGTTCTTTCTGTTTCACATTCTCACCAACACTGTTTAGTTTTAGACTTTTAAATTTTTCCCAGTCTCATTGGTGGAGTCATAGAGTATTAGAATGTGGTTTGAACTTACTTTTAGGAGGATAATGAGAGCAGGTATGCCTTTGTTTTTCAAATTTTCTCTTCACTCAAATGAAAAAAGATACACCAAATCACAAAATGTGTCCTGCTTGCAAAATCATATAAAATAACTGCTTCTTTATGGTCACAAAGTTCAGCTTCTCCCCAAAGGAATGCCAATCTAAAAATCTAGAAGTGTGTTAACACAGTACATAAGTAGCACTTTGCCTCTGCTAAACTGCATAACCTATCAGAAGAAGAGTTTACACTACCATCTAGTGGTTCCTTTAGGAAAAAGACATTTGTGCCCTTGAAAATGTTTCAAATAGCCAATCTAGTAGATACAGACTGACTCTGACCTCAGAGAAAACAGGCTAAGATCAATAAAACAAACACTGAGGTGCACAGTAAGGCCAAGTAGACAGGTCACTGTATTAAAAGTCTGAGACCTGAGTTCTAATTCTGAGATTTACTATTCATAGCTATGTGGTTTTGGAAAAATTACCTCCCTGAGTTTCTCCAAGTTTGTTTCTCTGTGATTGCACTAGGTTGGTGTCTGTGAAGCAGCCCGTTATAACACAGCAGTCACACAATGAATTCTCTTGGTTATTAATACAGGTTACTGAATCTAGGGGGCTGTTGGGTTGATCTTTTATTTTGAGATAGGGTTTGCTAGTTATCCATACCAGCCTGGTACTTGCCTTCCTCCTCTTACCCTAGGATGATAGGTGTGTACCACTTTACCAGCCGTGACCAGATTTTTAAAAATTTAATTATAACAAAAAGTTCAGAGTGTGTCACAGTTCTAAGATTAGTAGAGGATGAATCTTCTGTTTCGGTAAAATGTATCTATATGTATTCTATGACTGGGTCTGTGCATGTGTTTCCTCTGATGCATTATAAAATGTACTTGTTATTATGAGTCACAAACAAAACAGATGGAAAACCTCTTAAATTCCATGTTCCTACAGACTGTGGCTTTTAGTCTTGCTAATAAAGATGGTGCCTGCCTAATACTGGATATAGGTAGATGTCTCACAGAACTGTCTGCTGACTGTGAGGGATGTTTTTTCTCTTACACTAGCTCAAAAAACTCCAATCAAAATAGATTTTTTTTTTAAAAGCCAGGTTAACACCCGTAATCCCAGCTATGAAGGAAGTTGAGGTAGAAATATGTAAGTTCAAGGCCATGCTGGGCAATTTAGCAAGACCCTGTCTCAATATAAAAATTGTTAAAAGGGCTAGAGACTGTAGATAAACGGTAGTGTTTGCCCAGCCTGTGCAAGGCTCTGGATTCAGTCCCCAGTACCCTCAGCTCATACCTACACAAAGATGGAAACACATGCCTGGTTCAGCTTGTATGTTTTCTTTTCCTTTCTTTCCCCAAAACTGCTAGCAGTGTCTCTAATGAAGTTTCTCAGAACACAGTCCAGAGACAAACTGCCTGAGATTTACCTGGGGTACTTCTTTAAAATACAAACTGTGAGGGAATAAAAGTGGAGACCTGTTGCAAAATACAACCTCTCTGAAACAAGAAATTCAGACATCTGGAAAACAACCTGGTGAAGACAAGAAAAGAAGTAGATCTCAGTGAATGGAGATGGAACTGATAGGAAAACTAGAAACTACAGAGAAGCTGGAGAAACAGAGCACAGCAAAAAGCAAAGCAGTCTGGAAAGCTGACTTCAGCTCACAAGGAGGGGGCATGTCTCTGCTTCACAGGATCAGCAGCTTGATGGGGAAAAAAGGGACCAGGCTGGGAGCACTAGCCCCAAGAAAAGCCCACAGCCATTGCAAATTGCAAAAACAGTAATTACTCTCAAAGTGATTCCTTCTGTTGCAGAAACTGGAGAGACCAGGGGGTATTTTAAAGAACAACTTTAATGGTGTACTATCCCAGCCATTAGAAATGCTCAAAACTAGGTTGGGCCCCAAACTGAAGAGAGGACCCCTTTTAAAAAATTTGTGACATCACTCAAGTAAAGACTAGCTGGGTATGATGGTGCTCATCTGTAAACCCAGTACTTGGGAGGCTGAGGCAGGAGGATCACTGTGAGTTTGAGGTCAGGCTGAGCTACACAGTGTGCTTAAGGCCGACTTCAAGTACATAGCAAGACCTTGTCTTCAAAAGAAATCAAATACAGATATAAAGTGAAACAAAGGTAGTTTGTCATCCTAACAGCTAACCTATCTTAGCCTTGAAAGAAAACACATCCTGTGCATCTCAGGATGTTAGGATGCTGTGAAGCTTGTTTATAATCCCGTTTGTTAGTTTTATCAGTGTTGGTACCAAGAATTGCCCCTCTAACAGAGGAAATTCCCATGACAGAACTGCCTAAAGTGTCTCCCTTATCAGTGAGAAAAGTACAGGACGTGTTGAGGAAGCTTGAGCCCACATTCCTAGGGGAGGGGGTGCCCATAGAGCTCTCACCTGAACAGAGAAAATTTTACAGAGCTCTGAGTTCCACTTCACTTCCACAAGGCAGGCTAGAGTTAGAGACAAAATCCAGTCCAGTACCACCATATTTGAAAAGGGTTTCATCAGAAGCCATTTGGGAAAGGTGTTTTCTAAGACTGAGCCATGGAACAACTTCACTTCAGAGTTTCTGGCGTCACCTTGCCATAGTCATGGGGTGGGAGGTGGCCACTACAGACAGGAATGAAGAGGGTGTGGGCTAGACATAGAACCCCCTGAGAAGTTTAAACTCGGGTCTAGAAGGACACAGGGGCCCTGTGCTCTGTGGTGAGAAGCTAGGCCAGTCCTATGTGGCTTTCACAGAGGGCTAGGTCTGAAAGTGCTCACGTTAAATTCAGTGGTCTTCTTGAACCCAAGACTTGAGGCCTACATCCACCACATGACTCAGTAGTCTGTTTGCTTTCCCCATTTGCCAATGTGAGCAGGGAGAAGGCTCGGTGTGGATGGTTGCATCAGGGTAAAGTGTACAGAAAGAGGAGCCTCTGGGACAGGAAGAGCACCTCACAAACCCACAGGCCATAAAGCTAGGTGGCATGGAAGAACACCAAAACTAAAGCGGCCAGAGTGCCTATGCCCTAGAGGAGGAACCATTGGTAGACCATGCCCAGCAAGAAAATTCAGGGCAGGATACAGTATTCACACACACAAAAAAAAATGGGTGTAGAAACAAAATATGTTTTAGCAGTAACTATCCCTCCCCTACATCTTGTGGATTTGAACAGTATAGACTCTGGAAAGAAATCACCTATTCAAAACTACAAATAATTTTTTTAAATTTAATTCTTTTTCTTCCTTCATTGGTTTGTTTGAGATGGGGGAGTTTCTTTTTTCTCATATATTTTCTCTTCTTTTTTATTTTGCTCTATTTTTTCTTTTTCCTTCTTTTTCTTATTTGTTATTTCCTGTTATTTTGATCTAATTCTATTCATTTTCATTTATTTCTTAATAGGATCTTTATTCTCACTTTTCTCATTCTTTCTTTGTTTTTCAGATTTTACAGTAATTCTTTCATACTCCTATCTTTACTAATTTAACTATTAAGCTTTATTAATCATTAGGTATTTAGTTAACTATGCTATTATTGTTGAATTCTATTTTTTTTGGTACTAGGAATTGAACTCAGGACCTTGCACTTTCCAGATAGGCACTGTGCCACTGAGCTATATCCCTGGCCCTTGAATTCCATTTTTTAAAGGTGATATAGTTATTTACTATATGTCAATATTTGGTTTGTCTTTGTGTCTATACTATAATTATAGATCTCTTTTTTATGGTTAAGAGTGGTACAGTAGTAGCTTCTCTTGTCTCTTATGGTATGTCAGTATTCAGTCCGTCTGGGATTCTATTGCTGATTTTGTTGCTGATGACAGGGTGGCATAGTTATTGCGATTAATTAGTTTTTGCTATATGCCAATACCTGGTTTGTCTTTGTGCCATCAACAATACTATGGTTCATTTCAAGGAACTGGGTGCTGAGCCAATTACAATGCACCCTCTGCTCTTGAACTGATGGAGGTGGTTGGACAAAGACAAAGACAAAGGCCTATAATTGGGACAAAGACAAAGGCCTATAATTAGCTAGACCCAAATTACATCACTGAAAAGCAAACACTAACTAAAGATATCTCCATATTAGCAATAATATCTGTCCATTACAATCAACTGGAAAACCTCAGAACTAGAAAAATAAATAGAAACATTAGAAGATAAGACAGCAAAACTTCCAACTCCCTCAAAATTGATCCACAGGGTATGAATAGGGAGGAAATCAAAAGCTAAAAAGCTGTAAGGATAAAAGAAGACAACAAAAACAGATCAACAGTGGGCTCAGAAAGCGCAAAGATGATATAAATAAACAGACAATGGGCATAATGAAATGATCAGTGCGCTTACAGAAGATACTAATAAAAAGTTATCTGAGCTAAACAAAATGATGCAAAACATTAATGATCACTTTGGCAAAGAGTTAGTTTTCATGAAAAGGTACCAAACAGAAATCCAGAAGATAAAAGGAATTATATTGAAAGTATGACCAACAAATGTGACCAATGGGAGAATAGAATGTCATAACTAGAAGATAAAGCTGATACAGGTGACTATATATCAGAGATACCTTCAAAACACAAGAACATGAAAAATGGATCCAACAGATGTTAGATGACACAAAAAGGACACTGGAAATTGTGAAAAATCAAAAGGTAGCACAAATGGTATAGAAACCCTGTTTACAGACACAAAAGCAGAAAAATTTCCAAATTGGGGGAGGATCAACATACAGGTGAGGCATATAAAACCCAAAACAGCCACAATCAGAAAAGAACTTCTCAGGGGCCGGGGATTTAGCTCAGCAGCAAAAGCGTTTGCCTGGCAAGCGCAAGGTCGTGAGTTCGGTTCCCAGTACCGGAGAAAAACAAAAAACAAAAAACAAAAAAAAACAGAAAAAAAAAAAAACAGAAAAGAACTTCTCCATGACACATCATAGTCAAAAATCCTGGAAGCCCAACACAAGTACAGAATCTTAAAAGCTATCAGAGAAAAGCGATAAGTTTCTTATAAAAATAAATCCACTAAAATTACAGCAGACTTCTCAACACAAACCTTAAAGCCCAGGAGAGCCTGCAGTAAAATGTTTCAAGCCCTAACAAAACAAACCAACAAAAAAAGTTTCTAACCCAGGCTGATATACCCTGCAAAACTATCTTTCAAAATTAATGGAGGGTACAACTTCTGTTTAATGTAGTACTTAAAACACTGATCTGAGCAATCAGGGAAGAGAAAGAATTAAAAGGGATATGTTTAGAACAGGAAGAAGTCAAATTACCATTATTTGCAGATGACCTGATCCTTTACAGGGAAGACCCAAAAACTTCCAAACAAAGACCCCTGGCATTAATAAACAAATTCAGCAATGTACCAGGACACAAAAGCAAACAGCATCCCTGTACTCCAGGAATGAACTCTTTAAGAATAATATTAGGAAAATAATACCACATATAATAGCATCAAGAAAATTAAATACTTAGGACTTAACCTAACCAAGGAAGTGAAAGACCACTACAACAAAAAGTACAGTACTCTGGAAAAGGGGATCAAAGAAGACATCAGAAAATTGCAATCCCTCTTCCTGGATAGGCAGAACCAATATACTCAAAATGGCCATACTTCCAAAACTCATATACAGATTTAATGCTATCTCCTGCTTTTTCATTGACTCCAATTATTCTTAAATTATTCTTCTTTGCATCACTGAGCAGCAGTTGCTCTTTACTTCAGTTGCTATCGTTTCAGAAATTTCAGGTGTATGACTTCCAAGCTTTTCTGTGTTGATGTCTCCTGGACTTGTTCTGGGTGGGGTAGAGGTCTGAAATTGCATTTTGCTCCTTTGTTTTGCCATTTCAAAAGATCCAGAGGTTTCCTGGAGCTCACCCTCAGTCCTGCGATGGTGTGGGAGTGTCGTGGCAAGGACCCTAAGGTCCCTGGTGCTCAGCATGGCTTCCATGATGGTGTGTGGGGACAGGGTGTGGTTGCCAATGGCCCTAAAGCTTTTCAGGGCTCAATCTGGCTCCTGTGAGGTTGTGGGGGACAAGGTGGGGTCACTGAGGCCCCTGAAGCTATCTGGGGCTCAGCCTAGCTCCAAAGCTGGTGGGAGAGGAGGGAGGACACAGTCACTGAGGCTGCTGAAGTTGTCTGAAGCTCAGCTCAGCTCCCATGAGGGTGCAGGTGGGGAAGCATGGTCACCAAGGCCCCCAAAGCTGTTTGGAGCTTAGCCTTGCTCCCACGCTGGTGAGTGGAGTTGTTTCTTTACTTCAGTTGCTATCATTTGAGAAATTTCAGGTGTGTGACTTCCAATTTCTTCTATGTTGATGTCTCCCAGACTTGTGGGTAGGCTGGAGATCTGAGACTGCACTTTGTTCCTTCGGCTTAACATTTTCTATTTCAAAAAAATTTCATAATTTTGTTTTCTGTGATAATCCTTGTGAGTTTTGGTAGTAGATAGCTATATCACTACTATCAAGGACTGTCTAAGAAAAGTCTGTTCTTCAGGAACATCTTCTGTCGGTAGGAGATTCTTGGTTTCTGTCTGTACCAAGATTCTGCTGTCCCAATTAATTGAGAGTGGAATGTTGGTTTCTGTTTGGCTATCCCTAGTCTTTTGGTGTAGGGTATGGGGAGGTTATTACCCCAGAGCTTCCCAATATTGTTACACAAGGGAGAACAACTGATTACAACAGATGTGACAGCCTAGCTACAGTAGTACACTTAGCAATAATGATATCAGCAAGCACAATTTAGAAATTGACAAACTGTGTTAACTATGGATTTTGTACTTTAAACCATAGGAGCAAAGTCTTAGTTATATGATAGAACCAATCATAAATTAGGAGTTTGTATGCAAAGTGTTTCCCCTTGTTAGACTGGACTTCCTCTGGGTTCTTCCAGCCAAGCTGGTTATTGTGTCCCAGGCACTTTCTGCACTGGATGCCCATCCCATAGTGTAGGGCCAGGCACCACGATTCCTCCATATAGAGGCTCCAGTGATTAGGGAGGGGTAGTGGGTGGGGTCCCTCTCCTCCTTCTCATCTCAGCATGGCTCACCAAGGCTCCCGCGATGGCAAAAGGCTGATAGGACTCATCTATCTGATTTTTTAACAAAGGATCCAAAAACATACACTAGATGAATGGTAGCCTCTTCAATAAATGGAGCTGGGAAAACTGGCTATCTACATGCAGAAGACTGAATGTAGACCCATATATCTCACCATGTACTAAACCAAAATAAAAATGGATCAAAGCTACAAATGTTAAAATAGAAAAGCATAATGTGCTAGAATATAAAATAGGTGAAAATCTACATGCAGAAGATTGGTGTAGGGCATGGTGGTATAGAAGGAGGTATAGGCAAGGACTTCTTGAACTGAAATTAATTGCACAATAACATCAAGATTCAACAAATGGCATCATATCAAAAATTAAAAAGCTTCAGCATAGCAAACAACCAGTTGAGTGAAGAGATAACCTACAGAATGGGAGAATAATTTTGCCAACTATTCCTCAGACAGAGAACTAAAATTATACTATATAAAGAACTCAAAAAATTAGACTCCCTTTTTTTTGCAAAATAAGCTTGCAAAATTGGTCAAGAAAAAAAATTGAGCATAAATTGTTCCTTTCAATAAACCAGTAGACATCAGCAAAAAAAAAAAAAAAAAAAATTAGGCTCCCCAAAATAAAAGATGCAATCAAAAAATAGGCAAGTGAAATGAACAGACACTTTTAGAAGTACAAATGGCCAATAAATATACTTAAAAAATATTCAGTATCTCTAACCATTAGAGAAATGCCAATTAAAACAACACTGAGATTGCATCTTCATAAAGAATGGCTATCATCAACAAATCAGATAATAAATGCTGGTGAGGTCATGGGAAAAGGGAGATCTTTCTATGTTGTTAGTGTGAATGTAAACTAATCCATCTGCTATGGAAATTAATATGGAGATTCCTCATAAAACTAAAAATAGAAATTCTATTCGACCTAGCTCTTTCCCTTCTAGGTATCTTCCTAAAAGAGCTAAAAATATATTACACTGATATATACACATGTTCATAGCAACACAACTCACAATACATAAGTCTTGGAGATGGATTATATGTCAATCAAGAGATATATAAAGAAAATATAGTGCATATGCACAATGGAATATTACTCGGCCTAGATAAACTTGAGACATTTGTACAAAAATGGATGTACCTTGAGACCATAACACTAAGTGAAATAAACTTATTTCACTTAATATCACAAGCTTAACTATCACATGATTTCCTTTAAATGAGAAACCCAAAGTATTAATAAAAAGCAAAATGAAAGACAAATAATAGGAAAATAAATTTTTTCAAATGGGAGGGAGAGGGAAGAGGATAAGAGAAGTGGATGCAAAAAATAACTGTAATGTGTTATGTACCTGTACCAACCCTCAAAAGGGATGTGATCACAATGTATTGCAAATAAGTACTAGAAAAAAACTGAAAAACTTTGCAAACAAAATTGATAGAAAATTACAATCTTTCCAGGATAAACAGAATCTTAAGAAATTCAAGCTAGCATTCCAAAGAATTCTTAGAGAAATCCTAGAAAGAGACACTGAAGCCAACGATGCCAAAATGTCTAATGGATGGCTACATCCAAGAGGATGAGCAGTTAAGTAGAAGAGGAAAAATCAGCATAGGAAAATAATACAACAGGAATAAGTCAATACTTTTCAGTAATAATTCTCAATATGAATGTCAACTCTCAAATGACAGATTTTCAGATTGGTTCAAACAACATAACAGTATACTATACACAAGAAATGCATTTAATTCAAAAAGATACTCATACTAAAACTCAAAGGATGGAAAACAATATGTCATGCAACAGCAGCCCCAAATCAAACAGAAATAGCTATCCCATTTTCAAACAAAGTGTATTTCAACTGATCAGAAGAGGCAAAGAGTATCATTAAGTAATAGTTAAGGAAACAATTCACCAGGAAGATATAACAATTGTATATATGTATGCAATGAATCGCAGCATACCCAATTTCATAAAAAAAAAAACACTGCTAGACATAAAAGATAAGATAAACATCAACACAATTATAGTAATCAGGGATACTCTACCACTAAGCTACACTCTCCCCCAAGCTTTTTTAATTTTTTATTTTGAGACACAGTCTCACTAAGTTGCCCAGGCTGAGCTTGAATTTGTGATCTTCCTGCCTCAGCTTTGTGAACAGCTGGAACTGCAGGTTTACACCATTGTGCTTAGCTTGTAGTCAGGATTTCTGATGGAATTCAAAGCAGGGCAAAAAAGGCAATGGTTTCTATGGGGTATTACAGACAATGTCTGTGTCCACCCAAAATTTATTAGTTGAATTCCTACCCACAAGGTGATGGTCTTTGAAGGTAAGGGCTTTACGAGGTGATTAGGTTTGTATGAGGTGCAGAGAGTAGGGAAGAGACACCAGAGCTCTCTCTCAGCCAGGTAAGAACAACAAGGTGATGTCCACAAGCCAGGAAGAAGGTGCTCAACAAGAATCAAATCTGTACCATCTTGATATTGAACTTTCCAGCCTCTAGAACATATTTTGTTTAAGCCAGTCTATAGTATTTTGTTACAGCAGCCCAAGCTCACTAAACCAATTCACTGAACAGGGTTTTTAACCCTAGAAGCTGTTCTTTCTTTTAAAAAGGATGAGGGCCCTAACACCCCTCCTGCCTGAATAGAAAAGCTCACCGCAATACACAGGAGGGGGAGGAGAGTATACAGAGGGAAAGGACTGCAAATATCTATGCAGTTATTGAAGGAGATGCACTAAATGACATTACTACAAGTGGAGAAATTCAAAATAGCTGATATCATAATAAAGCCCTGGAAAAAAGGAAATCAGCAAGTCAATTCCTGGCAAAACAGACACAGAAAGGGACTAAAGGCCTAAACTAAAGCTAGAAGTATACTAGAAGAAGAATGTGGTAACATGTCTCTAATTGGCAATTGCAGTAGCAATTTCATTACCTACAGTAATCTATTGTAACAGCAGAAATCAGGTTGTATTCCACAAGAAACCGAAGGACTCAATTTAGATACAACAGAGTTTAATTTGAGGCTAGCCACCCTTCATCCCTGATTTGCAAATCAGAGAAGTGGGCACAGGCCTGCCTTTGTTCCCACTTTATATACATTTCTGGTTTCCATGGTAACAGATTGGAATGTTGTAGCCCTGGCCACATGTTGTTTTCCTTGTGCCACGTAACCGGATCTGGCTCCGGTCATGAGCCCAGCTACAATGATATATACTTTTTGTACTCTGTTCTATATGTCCCCCCCTAGATAACCATACTTTTCCTTTATGGTTACAATGTTTATCTAGGGCCAGAAAAAGGATGAAACAACCCAAGCAAGGTCATAGGTAGTTATCTAGGTCCCGGTGTTCTTTGTCTTTGGAGAAGCATTCCAGGGCTAAGTCAGGACTGCAAAGTTAACTCTTTACAACCCCTCTGGGATGTTTCTCAAGATACATTTTGAGGCTTGCATTAAGACTAGAATTATTCTATTTAAAATGATATGCTAAAAGTCGCTGTCCCCTGCACTATGAAGATATTATTATTGTCTGGGTGTTCATGTGTTACATAACCTCTCACTGCTATCCAACTATTTCAGGGAAGCTGAGTCTGTTTGAGGGAACAGACTAGATAGGGAGGACATACTTTAAGGCTTAAGGCATAAGGGATTGAGATTTTGGGTTCGAATAGAAACTGATCATGAAACACAATTAAAATTGTAATTGTACTATCCTTGACATTGGAGACCATTTCTTCCTTAATAACTATGAAATAGACCATAGAAGAACCAAATATTAATAAACATCCAGCCAGATCCTATATTCTGCGTTGCTCTTGGGTCAAGGTAATCTCCTTCGTGTTACTAGATGGTATCTCTCCTATGCTCACATCTCCTTCTTCCTCACAATAGGCCCCGTGACTGCACCCACTTTTGGCTTTCTCTTTGGCTTAATTATTTTTCCATTTTGAATTAACCTCTATCTCTCTAGAAACAACCTAAATTTCTGCTTAGCATGTTTATATTTAACAGACAGTCTATCAGTTACATATTCTTAAAGAAGTCTAGAGTCTGCAGAATTGTTCCAAGCTGGAATAGTTACCACCTAGTGTATAATTCATAACCTTCATCCTGGGCTCTTTCTTAATTATCAATCCTGAAAACTTACTTGGCCTCCCTTTATCACCTGTTTCATTAACGCTATGTCTTTATCTCCCCTATTTTAGTGGAGCACATGGTCCAGTAACTTCGTGCATGGGAAAGACTTCATGGTAGAAAAAATATCATAGCTTGCATGTTTTTGTTCTACCTTTATGTTTGATTAATAATTTGACTACATACAAAATTCTAGGTTAATTTTGAAAGCACTGCTCCACTGCCTTCTAGATTATAGTATGACTTCTGAAAAATCTAAGGCCATGCTAATTCCTAGCCTTTTGAATTTGAAATGTCTCTCCCTACCCCACCCCCTTTCTTTCTAAATTCATAGAATCTTCTTTATATCTTGAACTTTGAAATTTCAGTGATGTACCTTATGCAATTCAATTTTATTCTTTCAGTTCTAGGGAATTTTCCTGAATTATTTCACTGTCAAATTCCTCTATTCTACCTTCTTAGTTCTCTTTTTTGGAACTGCTTATATTCAGATGTTTAACCTCTTAGACTGATATTTAATATTCTTGTCTTTCTTTTGAGATACAGTGACAGTGTCACTATGTAAACTGGGCTGGCCTTAACCTTGCTGTGCAGCCCATGCTAGCCTTCACTCCCCATTCTCCTGCCTCCAAATATCAGAGCTGCAACCTTTTTTTTCTCATTTATGTTTTCATTTTATTGTTGTTCTGTATTCAGAGATGTTTTCTTTATTGCCTAACCCTTCTACTGAGTTTTATCATTTTTGTGATATTTTGTCTTCAAAAGCCCCTTTCTGTTCCTTAAATATTCCTTGCATGGTGTTCTGTTTTGGCTTCATGACTACATTTTTCTTCATCTGAGAATATTATCTCTGTCTCCTCCAAATTATTTTCATGTTTGTATGTATTGTTATCTCTCTTTCATGTATACAACTTTCCTCAAATATCTGGTATTTGGTGGTATGTACAATTCCTCACAATAAATGTAATCATTATGTATTGCAAACACATACTAATAAACAGAAAAATAAAGTAAGACATAAGACATTGATTGGAAACTAGTTAAACCCTCCCTCCAGTCTAGTAACCAAAGTACATCAATCAGTGTTTACTAGAGAAACATAGAATACAAGTATAGAAGAATTTACAAGATTGGCTTACAATGGCCACCCACAGAGTTGAAGGAGAAAGAGTGCAGAGGGTATCTGCACACCGGTGACCAAAGGATCCAGTCAAAGGTCTGGACCTCACTGCAGTGTCCAGTGTGAGTCCGTATCAGGAGGCCAATGGGTCTGAGCCAAAAGCCCAAAGAGACTGCATGTGAGCCAGGAGATGATGTCCAAGATGAAGGCAAAGACTGGAACTCCTCCAAAGAAACAGAAACAGATCCGTCCTTCTTCACTTCCCCTTTATATTATCCAGGTGACAAGCTGCCTTAGGGTGCATCTCTACCATGCTAGAGAGTGGAATTGCTGAGCCAACTGAGTTGAGCTTCTCTTATTCAAGTTGACAAAATCAATCAATCACGTGAAGCAAAAGATTACTACAAAATATTTAAAGTTTATTTTCTGGACTGGATAAAATAAAGAGCCTGTGGGTTAAAGTGCTCCGGGAGCAATGAAAACAGGGGTTTTAAACTAAAACATGAAGCTAATTTAACAAAGGACTTTTTTATTTTTCAATTCAACTCAACTAATAGTCAAAAAATAGAAATTAAAATGGGAAGATAGAATTTTTCCCAACTAAACTGGTTAAGACTAATGGTAACACCTAGTGTTCATGAGGACACAGGAAAAGGAGGACTCTCATTCTGCCAGTGGAAGATGAATCGTTAATACTGTATCTTTGCAGTGTCTGCCTGGCAAGCGCAAGGCCCAGAGTTCAATTCCTGGGACCAAAAGCTCCTGTATCTTGCTAGAGGTTATGCAAAAAAATCTTGAAAGAGGAACCCAGTCACCTTAATTCATTTATCATATTAAATTAGAATAGATATGCAAAGATTTAATTAAATGTTTACAATAAGCAAGAAGAAAATAAATATAGAAACAACCTGAATGCCCAAAAATCAATAACAAATTAAATACACGCACACACACACACACTGAAATATTGTACTGGACTCTTTGCCTCTACATAGTTTTTTACTTTCTCCATCCTTTCCCATTCTACTCCTTGCCCTAAGGCTGATCTTTATAGGTTAACACCACATCAAAGAGATTTCGTTCCTCTAGCTTCAGGTTGGGTTGGGCACACGGAAAGCATTACAGCAAGAAATGGATGATCTCATCAAAGGATGGATGAAGAGAAATCAGGTACTTATTCCACCTGCTCCCTCCCTACCATGCTATCACTTGATAGAAGCTAAAGACCACATCTCTCAAAGAGTATCTCTTACCATTCTTTCCTGGACCCATTCAATCCGAGAGGTAGTAATGGTTTCCCTTTTGCTACACTGACTGCTACATCATTCTGTAAGCCTCTATAAATTTCTTCAAATATTTGTTTTAAGTAAATCAACTATTTCCATCTGGGATCCTAACCATGCTACAATAGTGAATCAGGTTTCATTGCAATATTGTAAATTTGGGTGGGTTTACCATAAATTTATTTAGTCAATACCCTATTGTTTCTAATCTTAGTAAGGAATCTAATTTGTCTAATTTCTGGACAAGAATCTATGTGTGATCATTCAGGCCCAAAGATAGCCAATTATAAGTGTTCTAAATGCTTTACCTGGCAGACTTGAAAGGAACGTGTGTGCACAAGCACATGTGCAAACACGTGCACACACACACACACACACACACATATCCACACCTGGTGCACAGCCAAAGCACTGCAGTCTCAGACAGCAGTTGTGGTTAAGGACTCAGCCGGCTCCCCTAAATCCCCACATATGCACCGCGGTCAGGCCTGCTCTTTTACATCTGCATTTCTCATCCAAGCGCCTCCACCCCTGCATACCTCTTTACCAGCGGCCCTCCACCAGCAGAGCCCTTTTCCAGTCACCTCGACCAAGTCTTCCCTAGAAGGAGAAAAGAGGGATTCATAAAGATGTTTTTCTTCACTCTGATCCAGCACTCCCTCTTTCCATTCCTAGACTTTTCACTATTCCCTTTTCCAGCCCCTTGATCCATAAAATGCAAAACTTTCATTCAGGGATTTCTTGACAATGAGATCACTTCACGTCTGTATCGGTTCACCTGACCTCACCTGATGCTGTTCAGTGGAAGTGAAGGGAACAGTGGAACATCCGCACTTCTCTTAGTATCTCACTCACACTGTAGTAATAAGTAATTAAGGGTTTCTCTATTACTAAAAAGTATAATTGTTGGTCAAAGAGCAAAATGCAAGTCAGGTGTGATGATGCAAGTCCGCAGTCCCAGAAGCAGGATCACAAATTCAAGCCCAAACTAAGCAACTTCGCAATTTAGTGAGACCTGGTTTAAAAATAAAAAGGGTTGCAGATGTATCTCAGGGTGAAGCACCTGGGTTCAATCCTCACTACTGGAAAAAAAAAATAAGAGTATTAGGTGTTGCCTAATTTCTCTCCATGGAGATTAACAATCTACTCTCCCCCAGCATTGTATAAATGATACCCTTGACAACACAGAAGGTCATTTTATACTTGCCGATCAGATGAAAAATGATCTCTCAGTGAAGCTGTAAATTTGTATTAATTTAAGAGGGGTAAGGTAAGCATTTAATCATATATCTAACCAGCAAAGAACCTCTTTAGATACCAATACATCACAATCTCAAGAAAAACCTTCTTTAGAAAGCAAGGGACAAAAATAGTGCAATGTGCATTAAATTTGTGCATTAAAGAAGGAAAAATATAACATGTACACATATCTGCTGATGCATGAAATACCCTCAAAAGAACACCCTGGAAACAGTAGTCCTGGATCCTTAGGAAAGATGGGGATCCTAAAGTCCCTACTTTAGGATAGGAGAAAAATTTTTCCATTGCATATTCTTTTGTACCTTTTGAGTTTTGTGTCTTGTTTCTTTATATATTCTCTTACAACACTAAAAAAGATGAATTTTAAAAATAAAATTGCATTAAAACTATCCTTAAATCATTGTAAAATAATGTATATTTAATGACATGAAAAATTCCATAAACTGCTGAGAGAGAATAACAGGTTATATATAATCTAAATCTACATAATCTAAATCTAGTAATCATATATGCACAGTAAAAAGGATGGGTAGGATATAATCAAAAGCACTAACAATAATTATCTCTAGACCGTGGATTTACTTGTCACTTTTACTTTCCTTTCTGTGCTTTTTCCCATTTTCCAAATTTTCTGCTTTGAAAATATATTGCTTTTGAAACTAACATGAAACATTAGCTTTAAAAAGCTACTGTAAATAGCAATAAAAATGTAACAAACTACAAAGCAACATAAATATCATACTCATCATTTTAAATAAAAGAAGCCACACCAAAAAATGCTTATCATATGATTCCCTTTCTAGAATGTTTAAGAGGAGGCCAAATTTTTCTGCACTGATAGAGGCCAAAGAGACTGCGACTAGGTGGGGGGTGGGGGTAATGTTTGAAAAGAGGCTTGATATAGTCGAGCAAGGGCTCGAAACACTTGATCTGTGGGATGGTTACATAGGTGTGCACAAATTCCTTGAGTTACACACTCAAGATCTGGGGCTTTACATTTAAGTGTTCACAAATAATATCTCAATTTTTAAAAGTAAATGTGGAAGAATATATTCCCACATACATATGCATAAAGATATTGTGAGATTTATAATTATGGGGACCTTCCTGGGGTCATTCAATGGTAAAGACAGTGGGCTCTGGAACCAGACCTAGGTTTAAATTCCAGCTCTGCCACTTTTAGGTCTGTGAACATGAGCACATTACTCAACCTCTGTGTCCGTTTCTTTATAAAACTAAGAGCAATAATAGCACTTACCTCTTGGGATTATTGTAAGAATCAAATAAAATAATGTACATTATGTCCTTAAAAGTGTATGTGGTATCCAGGTATGGTGGCACACACCTGTAAACCCAGCACTCAGGAGAATGAGGCAGGAGGATCACCAAGAGTTTGAGGCCAGCTTGGCCTACACAGTGAGTCCAAGACCAATTTGAACTACATAGCAAGACCCTGTCTCAAAAAAAAAATGTATATGTGGTAAATATTCTGTAAAAGTTACTTCTTCTGCCAAAGGTAAACATAAAAGTTTTCTCTGTTGATCCAATATATGAGTGTTTCCATGTACTGACACCCACCTCACACACATGCACATATGTATACACAATATACAGACCCTAAAAATGCCTCCATTCTACTGGAGAAAATTACCAAGAAACAAACAAAAAGGATACTAATAGCTAGAGTGAAACCATTTACAGGGGAAAATAAAGCAAGCTTTAGACTAACATTTTAAGATATGCATATTTTGGCTTGCATAAAACGTTTAACAAAGTTCCTGCAGGAATGAAATTTTCAGAAATCCTAACTGCAAAGGAATATATTTTCATATTCAGAATCAGTACTCAACATGATCACTTAGAATTGCAAATACAAAACTGGGAAATGCATCAGAAAACTGACAGATTTATTTCCATTTACAGAGGGGTTAAGATCAATCATTAACTATACAGTGAACAATGTTAGATCTTCATTTGTAATTCTAATAAATGCTAAAACACACCTTGGGATTCTTCTGCTTGGGCCAAAGGAAAGAAAGCAGTAATAGCTCTTTTTCATAGATTATTAATCAAAGGTGTACTCCTGGCCTGGGGCACCAAAGCATATCAGTGGATCAGTGGCTAAAGCAGCCAGCACTCTCTAGAGAATTTGCAAATTATAAGTGTCTTAGTTAATTTTCTCATTGCTAAGACAAAATATCTAATACTCACATGTTAAAGATGAAAAAGTTTATTTTGGATCACAGTTTGTAGAGGTTTCAGTCATTAGTCCGCTGGTCCAAGGCAGGGTGGCATGGCAGAGGGGCATCATAGAGAAGAAACAGTCCCTGGCAGAGCAGGCAGGAAGCAGCAAGCAGCAGCAGCAAGCCTCCTTTCCCTTTTATTCTATTTAGGCTACAAGCCTGTAGTGCCAGCAACACCCACGACGAAGCTTTCGTCTTCAGTAAATCCACTCAGCCACACCCAGAAACACACTAATTCAAATTGTGGAGTAATTTAGTGCCACACACCTTCAATCCCAGTATTATACAACCTATATCCAGCCAGCTCCAGAAATTCCCACCTATGAGCATATGAGGTTTTGGGGGACATCTAGATACGAGCCATAACAATAAGTGAATGAAACACAGGTTTAGAGCTAGGCATGGTGATGCACACCTGTAATCCCAGCATTTGGGAGGATGAGGCAGGAGGACTGCTGCAAGTTTGAGGCAAGCCTGGGTTATAGTTGCAACTATAAAAAAATCTTTTATACAGTCTTCACAGGCACCAAATACAATAACCATTAAGTTTTATTCCATCAAATATTTAATAATTTGAAAAGCTGACTCTGACCAAAACCTGAGTGATCACAGCAAGACTCAAGCTAGAACGTTGTGAAGGTTTTTCCCTGCCCAGAAAAGTAGGCAAGGTTTACACAGAAAGTGAGCTTTCCAGGCAGAGGAAGCAACACAGGCAAAGGCCTAGGGGCGAGGAAGCATGGTGAATTTTCAATTTTCAGAAGTCTAATAACTTAACATGGCAAAGGTGCAGTACAAAATGAAAGATGGGAAGTACTGAGTAGCGAGGCTAGGGGAACGCCTCTGTTCACGAACACTTCTGTTCGCCAACAATTCAGTTTGCAAGCAATCCAGCTCATGAACACAAGCATTTGGCACAACTCTGCTTCCATTCACACACTCTGCATCGACTGAGGAGCGCAAACATGGCCACCTTCCCTGCTCTGACGCACGGCCGTGGCTTCCTCCAGCTGAGATCACAGTTGCAGACAGACCTGTTCACACTTACAGCACACACAGTACTGTACAGTATTATTCCATCCAGCATGGCCCCCAACAAAGTGCAAAGCAAGCACGGGGGTGAAAAGAAAAGGTGCAGAGTGGTAATGAAGGTAAGAAGAACCCGCAGAGCAGTAATGAAGGTAACAAGAAAGTCCACAGCAAGAATGGTAAGGAGGTTTTGAAGAAAATAACCCGTTGACTCGAAGAAGGACACTGTGTAAAAAGCACGAACGTGGCACTTGTACGACTGATCTGGCTTCAGAGTACAATATGGCAAAGTTAACAACCTCAACTACTTTGAAGAATAATGATACCATCAAAGGAACTGATGTGGTAAAAGCAGTAATGATGTTAGCAGAGGACACAAGTGCCAAAGAGGTGGAAAAATTTTTGTTAGTGTGGTTGAGAAACAGTTAGTGAAGCTATGATCTGTGAAAAAGCCGGGAAATTGCACAGTGATTTATTGCAAGAAAACCCTCTACAAGTGCAACAGGTGATGAATTTAAAGCCAGTAGAGGGTGGTTTGATAAATTACACAAGAGAAGTGGCATCCACAGTATGATAAGACATGGTGAGGCTTTTAGTTTGACCAGCCTGCTGCAGAAGGCTGCACGTAAATAATTCATAAAGGCAGAAGGATTCATCCCGCAACAAATGCGCAACGGTTGTGAAACACGGCTCTTCTGGAAGATGAAACTGAACAGAACCTGTGTCACACAGGAGGAAAAGGCCCTGCTGGGGCACAAGCCGCTGAAGGACAGATTGGCCCTTTTGCTGTGTGTGAACTCAAGTGCCAACCTGAAGATTAAACCGCTACTGGTGCACCATTCCCAGACCCCTCATGCGTTCAAGGAACAGAATGTGAACAAGGCCAGTCTGCCTGTCATGTGCAGGGACAGTGCAAAAGCTTGGGTCACAACAGTTCAGGGAATGGCTGCACAAGGTGTTCACACCCACTGTTAAGAAATATACTTCTAAAAAAAAAATTTAAAAAAAAGAAGTATACCTCCAACATCCACCTGCCTGAAAGATGTCTGCTCCTGGTGGACAATGCCCCAGACATCTCCAGGCATGGTGGATGACATGGACACCGAGTATGACTTCAAAAAGGTCAAGTTCCTCCAAACTTGACGCCTCTTCTGCAGCCCATGGACCAGTAAGTGGTCTGCAGCTACAAGAAGTTGTACACAAAGGCTGTCCTCACCAGGTGTCTTAATGTCACTGAAACATCCTTGACTCTGAAAGAGTCCCAGAAGAAATATTTCAATGTGCTCCACTGCATCAACCTCACTGACAAAGCCTGGTATGAAGTCCATAAAGAGAGATAAACCATACCGGGCTTGGTGTCACACACCTGTAAACCCAGAACTCTGGAGGCTGAGGCAGGAGGGTCGCTGCAAGTTTGAGGTCAGCCTGAACTTCATAGTGAGAGTCTGTCTCAAAAAGAAAGAGAAGATAAATTTAAGTCACTTGTAAGGAGATAGTTGCACACTGGGACCATAATGTTAAGTGAAATAAATCAGACCCACAAGCTTAAGTATCACATGGGTTTTCTTATATGAGAAACTCAAAGTACAAATAAAGAGCAAAATATAAGATAACGGGCAATAGGGAAGGGTGTTCTCAAAGGGGAAGGGAATCAAGCAATGGAAGAGGGAGGGAAAAGGGATGAAAAAAGACTTAAAATGTTATGTACCTGTTCCAGTTCCACACAAGGCCTGCATATATTATGTAATACAAACATATACTAATTTAGAAAGATCTGAAAAAAGAATACATAAGGTATTTTTAATTATATAGGTTTAAAATCAGACAAAACTAAATAATACACCATTTACTGATACATCAATAGATACTAAAATCTTATAAAGAAAAAGCTGAACGTCTGGGCATGGTGGCATATTCCTGTAATCGCAGCACTCAGGAGGCTAAAGCCAGAGGATCACTGGCTGAGGCCGGAGATCACCAAGTTCTAGGCCAGTCTGGGCTACACAGAGAGAGCAAGGCCAGCCTGAACTACACAGTAAGACCCCGTCTCAAAAAAGAACATAACGAAACAACAACAAAAAATGTCAAATGATTAATTCAAAGTTCAGAGTAAAGGTTAACTAGAGAGAAGGAAAGAGAATGAGAAACACATATAGAGAACTTCAAATAAAAAACAAAGAGTTACGGATGTAGCTCAGTGATAGACATTTGTCTATAGCATGCATGATGCCCTGGCTTTAATCCTTAATACTGAACACAAAAACAGGGGGAGATTAAAAAAAAGAAAAGATGTGTACTATTTCTTAGTATTTTGTATATCTTTCACAATTTTAATAAAGAGAGAAGTTTAAAAAATGAGTTTCTTTAAAAAGAAGCCATGTGTAGTGACACACACCGTAATCCCAGCACAGAAGGAAGCTAAAGTAGGAGGGTCCCAAGCTTGAGCTCCACCTGAGCAAATGAGCAAGACTGTCTAACAACGAATAAATGTTTTAAAAATATTGGGATGTATATCAATGGTAGAAAAATCCTGGGTTCGATGACCAGTGTCACACACACAAAAAAAAAGACAATAAAAGAACCTAAGCAGCTCTAGATTTGTAGATTAATATCCCAAGTTTGCTGCTTAATAATTACATGACTTCAGACAACTACACTCTATGCATCTCTGCTTCTAGATCTGCAAAAGCAGAGAAACCTCACAGAGGGTAAGAGTGTTTTCTTTTGATTGTTTAGGATCTGGCAGTTCTAGGGCTTAAACCTAGTCTGGTAGATGCTAAAAATGCACCATACTACTGAGCTATATTCCTACTTTAACAGTATTTTTATACCTACTTTTCAAATAAACACATGAAAGCACTAAGAAGAATTGCTGAGACAGTCAATAAACATTAGAGGTATGCATTATTTTTATTATTATAGAAGATACACAATAAACAGTAATTTTTCTCTTCTGTTTTTCCTCTTAGAAAGGGAAGAATTTGTGTAATGAAGATCCACTCTAAATCCCAGTAGAGGAATCAAGCAAAGCCATTAAGTGTTTGTGGCTTACAGCATTACTACTGTATTTCTTCTTCAGTCCTAAGATACACATTTCTAAATGTTCTTACTTATGGGACTGCATCTTAAAATCAATGTACAACTTAAAATAGTAGGTTCTTCCTCTTAAAGATCTCTTATTAAAGGGAAGCTGTGCCTTGCAACTGATTGTGTCTCAGAAGTGAGGAAATAATTATTATGCTGTTGCCATAGCAGGCATGACAGTTTTAAAACAAAAATAGCTAAGCTTCAAGAGTGGAGTCCAGGGTTTTGGGTTGTTTTGTTTTATTTTGTTTGGTTTGGTTTTTGCACTGCAGCAAATTCACTGAAAGGATCACAGCACTGAAAATCACTGTACATTTTATATTACTAACTTAATTGACCTCTGGCCTCTGCAGCCTGTAGATACAAGTCTGTCAAACTGCTTTGGCCCCCACATTTTACTGCCCCTAATTTCTCAGGGCCAGACTTCAAGACTGCAGCATGTGTGAACCTGTGTGCATGTGCACACACACACACACACACACACACACACACACAGGGAATCTCTCCATTTACTGATGGGTGTTCTCTATGCTCAGGAGTAACCCTTCCATGTGTTTCTACCCTGTCCTCTCTGTAGATGATCACCCTGTGTTCAGCCATCTGAGGAAGGTGCTTCTGCTACCACCCCTATCTCTGTCTTGGGAGAATCCTGCTCCACCCCCAGTTCACTCAGGAGGTACATCTCCTAGTACTCAAAATTTGTATGTCTTTCAGATAAATTTTCCTGCTTACTTGAGTCAGATATACAGAAATATACCAGTAGCTCCTTTAGGTAACCTGGCTCCCCTGTAGACATTTTAGCCACACAGTGTATGCCTTTGTTGCGACTACATGTAATTGAAGAAGACTGTTGATTGTGGGAGAGGGGCTAATGAGAAGCAAGTGGCAATCTCAATCATTTCCCTTTCAAAGCATCCTCCAAATTTCTAGATCATGACTAGAAAAAATATGTCAAACAAAAAACATGCAACCTATATACACCATCATGTAACTGACCAGGAACTTTTCTGACACATGACAACTTTGTCCACTATCTTCTCTTAGATGACTCCTCACTGTAGCCTCTAGCACTTATTTTCCAGAATGCTATTCTTTTTAACATGAAAAAGAATTAGTTGGGTTTGGTGGCATATGCCTATAATCCCAGCTATTTGGGAGGCTGAAGCAAGAAGATTATAAATTCAAGGTCCAGGCTGGGCAACTTAGCCAGACCCTACCTCAAAGATGAAAGGTGTTGGAGATATAGCTCAATGGTAAAGCACATTCCCATCATGCATGAGGCTGTGGGTTCACCACTAGTAATGTGAAAAGAAAAAGAAGAAAGAAGAAAGAAGAAAGAAAGAAAGAAAGAAAGAAAGAAAGAAAGAAAGAAAGAAAGAAAGAAAGAAAGAAGGAAGGAAAGAGAGACAGAGAGAAAGAGAGAAAGAAAGAAAGAATTGAAAACAATAGTCACAACTCCTGGAAAGGGAAGATCTTCCCTCTCTACTTCCCCCTTCAAATGAAAAAGAAAAAAAAAAAAAAAAAAGAATAGGAACTCCAATTGCAAATGTTTCCCTAATGTCTTCCCATATTCAGAAGCTGTAATTCCCAAGATTATTTGCGCTACAACCTCATCATTAAGAAGACAGTTTCTGGGTCAGCATCTGGGAGAATTCCTGGAACCACAAGTACTTCTGCAAGAGTTGGAGGAAAAATGCATTTGCTGGAACAAAATAGCATTTAGAAAGTCCTTGCTACTCTATGTAGGCCATGTACTCAAAGCCTTTACATATTCAATAAGAAGAATTCTCAATTTCTAATTGAGGTAAGTGCTTAAATATTTTTATTCCTTTTCTCTATTGATTTCCCTATTATTTCTATTCTACCTCTAACTTTAAAAACAAAAAACTTCTGCCTTAAAAACCTCTTCTTCTCTTTCATATCAACCCATGTAAACAGCAGTTTGGATGAGAGGAATACACTTCGGAGACAAGCAGACTCCAAATCTTAATATGATTCCCTCTATGGACTCCTGCCACAATTACATGTATATACCACCAAAGAGAGGGAATAATTTAGTAATAAGCACTACTGTCAACTTAATACACTGATAGTTATGTTTGGATTTCATAGAGGAAAATCCTATCCTAAAATATAAACAAGTATTTTTTTAAAAAACTAATTAACCCAAGTGGAGAGCTGCTAAAGGGAAATGTCCTCTGGGTCCTAAATGAAGATTAATTTAACCACTGAAAAAAACAGACTGAGCACAGTACATTTGTAGCTGCAAACTACAGCCAACATTCCTGTCCATGCCAGAGAATACCTATGGGGAGGTAACTCACTATATACATTACTTACAGAGCTAAGCTATGATATGAGATAGCAGTGAAAATAACTTGCAAGCTAAAAGCAAATATAATATTTTGGTTTCCCACAAGAAATGACCAATTTTCTCCTGCTTTTGAAACATATTGGATTAGAGTTTCAACTAGATGCCTTACTTTTAAGCTCAACTAAATATTTAAATATTTTTTTGGATATTCAGCCAAAATAAACAAAATGTTCATAGTAGCACTTTTTTAGTAACAGAAATAAAACCTAGGAGAACTCACAGTGGTTAAATCTAATAGTGCAAATGACCAGACTGCAGGATGAGCTGTCAGCTCTCTACAAGCAACCTGAATTACCAATGTAGATTATTTTGTGAGTCAATATAATCAGAAAGCTCCATACTGACTATTCATAATGAAAGAAGTCAAATGGTTAAATTTGTTGACAATAGTGTAAGTCCCTAATCATTGTGTATCGGTCACTTCTACATCAGTCAGTACAATCTCACTCTTCCATTCCCAACAAGCTAGACCTGGTGGAATACAGGGCTTTGCTTTCCTACTCAAGTTTAAAGGATTTATTTATAAAACACAAGGTATATAAGTTTCTAAACATTAGGAGGAAAAGCATCATTTTATACCATTTAATTTTTACTTTACAAAGAAATTTTATAAATCTATCACCCTAACTAGAGAAATAATTCAGAGTTCAAGTGATTCTCAAGATACTCATACATTCCTGAATCAAATTTTTTGCTGTGTTTTTAGTGCCTAAATAGCCTCAAAAGCATTCAGTTACAGATCAACTTCTGAGAAGGTGGTAGAGTGCTGAGCAGCATAGAAAGAGCCTCTTTGAGATTTGGTGTCCAGACACTGGAATATAGCAATCTAAGGAGGAGAAAGAGGAAAGCAGGTTTCTGGGAGCCAGGAAGGATATGAAGTGAGAATGGAAGCCCGTGAGGAAAGAAAAGAAAGACACTCCAATGAAAAAAAGGAGATGGCAGATGGTGCTTTCTCCCTGAGCCCTGACTCACTATGTGGCAGTGGTAGCTCAAACCTGCAGACACACAGTGATTATGGGTAACCCCAGAAGCCTCATAGAGAAATGCATCAGTGGAACAGAGCACCGGACACAGTATACTGCAGCAGCTGATGAGTTATTCAGGTTCAGATGTCTCCCAGGATAGGGCAGTAGTAGGCCCATAGCCAACTTAGAGAGGGACCAAATAAGCTCAGCACACAGAGCAGCTGCAGGCTGGCTCCACCTAGCAACTCCCCAGTGTTAGGGTGAGGCAGAAACAAGTTCAAGTCAGCTGGAGGTCAAAGAGTTGAATTCAACCCAGCAGGGAGCTGAGGTTAAGCCAGCAGGAAGCACATGGACTATTGCAGGCTAAACAAATTGGGTTCTATCTTCAAAGCTAGAAACCAGCCTGAACTTCACTGGAACTAAAGGTGCAGGCTTACTGGGATTATACACTGCCCCACCTATAATCTACACCAGACTTCCTGGGATTAATCAACATGGGCTCTACTTACCCATTCTGTGTACCAGTGACTGCAGAGACATGCCCTGAAGTGGACAGTTTTTTAATTTTTTTCTTTGTTTCCTTTTTTACTGATCATTTCTTCTTTTTCTTATATCATTGAGAACACTGTAATTTTTTGTTATGGTTGTTCTGTTCTTATTTATTTCTTCCTTCTTTCTTTCCCTCCTATCTTCTTTACCAGTTTCCCAAAGTTTGTGTGATCTTGCCATGTCTCCTAGTTCATTTGCTTAAAGGTGGAAAATTGTTAATTACCACAGTTTGTTATTTTCTAGGCTGTGTTTGACACTACTGTCATTTCTGATTGTAACACAGTAGCCAAAGTGACATAACTGTTCTGATCAGTTGTTCTTCCCGGTACACCAAGACTGAGATCACATAAGGGTCATAATAAATACTACAGGCCAGTGCCAGAGAACCAGAAGCTAATGCAACTAGGCAGCAACATCTCATCCTTAATAAATTGAAGAGGTAGGATCTTTCAACAGACTCAACACCCAAAGGCCAGCTACACCTGGAAGACACTTCTCGGTAGTCATTTCCTAAGGATTCTAACTACTACCAATAAAACTGCTTGCCATAAGCAACTTACAAGCATCAACCCAGGAATTAAACTTTAAAAAAAGGAAAATGAGAAGACTCTTAAATAAGTTGAAAGCCCAGACATCTACCTCACCAAAGGCAAAATCAGGGAACAATGAGGTAAACATATCCAAAAGCCATCCACATGGCCTCTCTAAAGTAATAAGAGCAGAAGTAATAGAGGAGATGAAAGAGGCTCTAGAAAAATATCAAATCAGAAATGATCTCTCAGATAACTACAGAGATGGTGACCATAACAAAAGACATGTTTAGTGAGTCTAGAGCAGATACAGATAAAAAAAAATAAAGGGGCTTAGGAAAATGATGGAAACCATGAACACCTAACATAGAAAGAAATGGAACCCATGAAACAGATTTAAACAGATACCCAACAGGGAGCTG
>NW_004955434.1:10265587-10278440 GCF_000276665.1 Chinchilla lanigera
AGAAGATCATTTAGCCATGATTTTTTAAAAAAAGATCTACACCTAGGTATGTAATACTCAAAAATCCAGAAATTCAACACAAGAACAAAATGTTAAAAACTGTTAGAAAAAAGCAACAAATCACCTGTAAAGGAAAGCCCATCAGAATCACACCAGAAACCTTCAAGTAAGGATATTTTGGAATGAAGTATTTCAAGCTCTAAAAAGAAAATAACCTCCAACACAGATTGATGTACTGCACAAAACTATTTTTCAAAATTGATTGAGACATGATACTTCCATGACAAAGAACACCTGATGAAATTCATGACACCAAACCAGCATTCCAAAATGTTCTGAAGGATAATCTATAAAGAGATAACAAGGATTACAACTCCATGAACCACAACAGAATGAATAAACCAGGCGAGGCAAGCAATTAAATGGCAGAAAAAAGGAGTCACCAATGGAAAAATAACATGACAAGATTAAATCAATACATAACAGTTATAACCATCAATATTAAGGATCTCCCTTCACCAATCAAAAGAAACAGAATGGATCAAGAATGGCAGATGGCATTCATCCAGTGGCAGAATGGATCAAGAATTAAGATCTAACAATACGCTGCATCCAACAAACACATTTAATTAAAAAAAAATGCATAGACTGAAAGCCAAAGGATGGAAAATAATATGTGTGACAGGAACCCATAAAAAAGTAGGGATAGTTAGTCTAACAGCAGACAAAGTAAATTTCAAGCCAAACTTGACTGAGACAAAGAAGATCAATCCATCCTTGTAAAAGGAACATTACAAGAGAAAGAGATAACAATAACAAATATATATGTACCCAGTACTGGTGCACCCAACTATATAAAACAAATATTACTAGACATGAAAAATTAAACAAGCACTAATACAGTTGCAGTGGGGGACCACAATATGCCACTGTCAAAAAGACCAACTAGAAAAAAGATCAGCAAAGAAATATTAAAACTGAACCAGACTTTTAAACAAATGGACTTAGTAGATGTCTACTGAATATTCCAACTCACAAAATCAGAATATACATTCTTTTCAGCTGCACATGGAACATTTTCAAAAATAGACTACCCACTACCTCATAGAACATGCTAAAGTAAAGCAAAGGAATTGAAACTATCCCATGTATATTTTCATACCATACTGCAATGAAATTGGAAATCAATGGCAAGATAAACCAGAAGAACTTCACAAACACATGAAAATTAAATAACAGCCTACTGACCAACCAATAGGTCACAGAAAAAGAAATTAGACAGTTTCTACAGTTAAGTGACAATGCAAATACAGCATACTGAAATTTACAGGATACCATGAAACAGTCCTATGATGGAAATGTACAGCAGTGAATACCCATATCAGGGAAACAGAGTGAGCTCAAATAAACAACCTAATGTTGAACCTCAAGCTTCTAGGGAAAAAAAAGAGCAAATCAAGTTCAAAGCTTCTGTGAGGGAGGAAATTATAAAAATCAGAGCAGAACTTAATGCATTGGAGACTAAGAAAACAATACAAAGAATCAATGAATCAAACAGTTGATTATTTGAACAATTAAATAAAACCAAGAAACCTTTAGCCAACCTTATCAAAAAGAGGAAAGACAAGACTCACATCAATTTAATTAGGAATGAAAATGGTGAGATCACAACATATGCTAGAGAAATCCAGAAAATCATCAATATGTACTTCAAGAATCTTTAATAGAATGAAAAACACAGAAGAAATGGGTAGATTCTGAGATACATATGAATTACTAAGTCTGAATGAAGAAGATATAAAAATCCTAAATACACCAGTATCAGTCAAAGAAATTGAAGATGTAAAAACTTACCAACAAAGAAAAGCCCTGGCCCTGACAGATTCACTGCTGAATTCTACAAGAAATTTAGAGAAGAGCTTACTGCCACTACTTCTCACATGCTTGAATGAAACTGAAAGGGAAGCAATACTCCCAAGTTCATCCCTGGAAGCAAGAATTATTCTAAATTCAAAACCAAACAAGGAACCAAACAAAAAAGACACCTACAGGCCAATCTTCCTAATGAACATAGATGCAAAAATATTCAATAAGATACTGACCAACAGAATGCAGCAAATCATCAAGAAGATTATATGATTACGAAGGATTCATCCCAGAGATGCAGGGATGGTTCAAAATATGCAAATCAGTAAATGTATTACAGCATAATAACAGAGCCAAGCACAAAAATCATATGATCATCTCAATTGATGTAGAAAAAGTATTTGACAAAGTCCAACACCCATTTTTGACTTTTTACAAAAAAAAAACACCCTACAGAAAATTGGAATAGTCTTTATCTCAATCTGATAAATGCCATCTATGACAAACCAACAGCCAACATCATACTAAATGAACAAAAACTGAAAGCTTTCACTCTAAAATCAGGAAAAAGACAAAGATGCCCACTCTCACCACTCTTATTCAATATAGCTCTGGAAACATTAGCCAGAGAAATTAGACAAAAGAAAAATATAAAAGGAATAAGGATAGGAAAGAGAGAAGTTAAATTATCATTATCTGTGGGTAACAATACACTACATGGAACACCCCCTAAACTCAAAAAATAAAATACTAGATTTAATAAACAAATGAAGTCTAGATGTAAATACTAGATTTAATAAACAAATTCAGTAACATACCTGGATACAAAGTCAACACTTAAAAATCAATAGCCTTCCTGTACATGAATAACAAACTCATTGAGAGAGAAGTTACAGAAACAACATCTTTCACAATAGCATTCAAAAAAAAAGTAATACCTAGTAATAAATCTTACAAAGGAACTAAAAGAATTCTACATTGAAAACTATAGTACTCTGAAAAAAGGAGATTGAAGAGGATATCATAAAATGGGAACATATTCCTTGGTCAGCATGAAAAAAACCAATATAGTGAAAATGGCCATATTTCAAAAACTCATACAGATGTAACAGAATCCCAATCAAAATTCCAATGGTATATCTCACAGAATTAAAGAAAATTATCCAAAATTCATTTAGAACCAGAAGAAGCCTAGAATAGCAAAAGGAATTCTGGGCAACAAAGGTAAGGCAGGGGACATCACAATCCCTGACTTGAAATTATACTCTAAAGTTTCTGTGATAAAAAACAGCATGGTAATGGGGAAAAAAACAGACCTAAGGCTCAACAGAACAGATTAAAAGATGCAGAAACAGCTCCAAACATACTCAGGCACCTTATCTTTGACAAAGGAGCCAAACACATTCACTCTATGAAAGATAGCCTCTTTAATAAATGATATTGGAAAAACTGGCTTTCCACATGCTAAAGATTAAAAGTAGACCCATATCTTTCCTCATGCACTAAACCAAAATCAAAATGGATCAAAGATCTAAATATTAAAAACAGAAACACCAAATCTGCTGGAAGATAAAATAGGTAAAACTCTGGAAGACATTGGTGTAGGCAGACTTTATGAATAAAACACCAATCTCGTAGGAACTATCACAATGAAATGAACAATTGGGATCTCATTTTATTAAAAAGCTTTTGCACAGCAAGAGAAACAACCAATAGAGTGAAGAGACAACCCACACTATGAAAATACATTTTTGCTAATTCTTCCTCAGTCAAAGCACTATCTATAGAACTCCAAAAAAAGTCAGACCCCCCCAAATTTGAAGACCTAATCCAATAATGGACATCTGAAATGAATAGACACTTCTCAGATGAAGAAGTAGAAACAGCAAATAAATTTATGAAAAAAAATTCAACATCACCGGTCATTTGAGAGATGCAAATTAAAACAATGCTGAGATTCCATCTCATCCCAGAAAGAACAGCCACTATCAAAAAAATCAACCAATAACAAAGGCTAGTGAGGCTGCAGGGAAAAAGGAGTCCTTCCCCACTGTTGAAAGTATAAATTTAGATTTGGGGAATGGGGAGAAAAAGAATCAAGTTCTATCATGTATGGGTATGAATTCCCTATGATGAATGTGATCATTATGTTTACCTAAATTGGGCTAATACACTTAATTAATTTTTTAAAATCTCTATATTAAGGGGTCACTCTTTCAGTTTCTATCACTTCTAATTCTACTCTATTTTTCCTTTCCTTGTGCCTTGTTTCATAAGCATGTGTGTGTGAGTACACACATGACCTTCCCATTTGAGCCTCCATTTCTCCTAGTCATGTTCATATTTTTGTACCTCATTATTTTTCTGTGCTGCATTCTGGGTAATTAGTTCTCTACTCCAATTCACTTGTTTTCTTCAGATTTCAATTGTACTTTTTTAATATGAGTTTTCCTTTGAGTTTTTAATGGCAAGAAATCTGTTCCTAGACTACATTTTCAACTGATTATTTCTTTTTCAAACAAACTATTTTTCCATTAAAAAAAGAGCTTTCAGTTATGGATGAACAGTTTTATGAACACTGCTATATAATGTGAATTATTCCATTATCTGAACTAGAGATGTGAAACTAAAGAACTATAGGATAATAGTTTGGTATTTTACACTTCAAAATGATAGCTTATACAAATAGTTAATTAAAATCCCTATAAATTAAGTGCAATTTCATTTGACAGGTTTATGTTTTCAAAATATAAAAGTTATATTGCATGTGATTATGTATAAGCACAGTAAAACAGATTTTCCCATTGTGCCACTTATTTATTTAACTAAATTTACTCAGGAGGTCAGAACATTGCCAACTAGAAGCTTCCCTTCCACAGGCCTCTGGAAACTAAGAATGAAAGAGGTCTGCACAAATTCACTAGGAGGGAAAACCATTACATTAACAAGGACAATCAAAGTTTATGCTTTGAATTGAAGAGTGAGGAAACATTTACAAGAAAATAGGCTATAAGACTATTAGTTGAAACAATTCAGAGAATACAAACATCAAGTGAAAGTTAATATCTGATGATTGGGAATGAACAATTTGAATGAAAAATGTATGTTTTATGTTATCTACTTTAATGCAGGGATATCTTTACCCTTCATTCTCAGTTTTGGAAGAGGAGTTTGGGTTCAGAGTTTGGAAGTATTGCTGAAACCACTAGTGTTTCTACAGGCAATGGAGGAAAAACTTACCCTCAGATACAAAATAGTTTTTAGGGGGCTGCCTAGCTAGAAGATAAGAAGCAAAGTGAAACTAACAACTTTTTGCTCACAGAGAACCAACTGCATCAGGACTGAATCATCTGCACTTGGTATCAGCAAGTAAAACCTAGCCACTGCTTCCAAAGCGACCTTCCATAGTCAACAGCTGGTGAGTGACCTTGGTACAAGTTCCCACAGAAACAACTGCAGAGCAAGAGCCGATTGGGACACCATTGTAGGGAAGGGCTGGGTATTTGAACCTGGGTCCCAGAGCAAACCCTTGGGTGCTTCACACTGCTAAGTTCCATAATGGATGAGGGAAAGACAGCCATAGGAGACTGCTGGCAGCTGGAAAGCAGAATGGGAGGAGTCCTGATGAAAGACAGGGACTGGTGAACACAGACCCATGCCTGTAGTCAGAGGCCAGGTTCAAACTGAGTTACACAAGACTGGATCCTCACATTGGTGCTGTGTTCTCTCTAACCCAGCACCATTCTGGGAGCAGACTGTCACCTTAGACTTCCAGCAGGAACAGAGACATGTCCTAGCTTGAGCTCTGCTCCATAACCCTAGACTGAGGAAAAGAGCCATGCATCCAAAACAATAGAAAACATTCAGTTTATTCTTTGATTGTACAATGGATCCCCAAAATTCGGGTGGTTTACATACCTAGAGCACCCATGAATTGTGAAAACCTGCAAATTTTAAATATGGTCAAAAAAATGCCTATAAATGCTTATTTTTGATCAGCAACCTGTTCTGTCAGAAGTACCTACCCAGTGTGAGAAGTGCCTGAGAGCCAGCAACTGGCTGAACCACAGGAACGGGGCCTGACCCATCCCCTTACACTGCAGGAAGGGCAGCCAGCACGGAAAGCACCTGGGAATTGGCAACCTGCTCTCGCAGAAGAACCCAGAGCAGCAAGCACAGGAAGCACCTCAGACCCTGCAACCGGCTGGGACAGAGGAATGTGGAGCCTAACCCATTCCCCTGGACTGCAGGAACAGCAGCCAACATGAGAATCACCCAGGTCTTAGCAACCAGTTTGGCTGGAGGAATGCAGGACCTGACCCATCCCTCTGTACTGCAGGAAAGGCAGCCAGCGCAGGAAGTACATAGCACTTTGGAACCAGCATGGCCAATGGAACACAGGACCTAACTCATCCCTCTACACCATTGAAGGGCAGACAATAGGGGAAGCACCTGAGACCTAGCAATGAGCACCACCACAGAAATCCAGAAAATTCCAAGATGAAGGAGCAAAATACAATCTCAGAACTCCAGCCCACTCAGAACAAGTCAGGAGACACCAACATAGAAGAAATTGGAAATCACACACCTGAATTTTCTGAAATGATAGCAACTGAAGTAAAGAAACAACTCCAGGAAGATAATCAGGAAATCAGATAAGAAATAATCTCTCAGGTATAAAAAGAAATGACAATGATACTGAAAGAATTGTTCAGCATATCTAAGGAAGACATAGATTAAAAAAAATACAGGAGCATAGAAAATGATGGAAAACTTGAATGAACAATATATAATTTGAATGCAGGAAACAGATTCAAAGAAATACCCAGCAAATCACAAATTCCATTGAAAGCTGGCAAAAATCACTTGAACAAAACTGAAGATAGACTCTCAGACTGTGAAGACATTGTTGAAGCATTAGACCATGAATGGAAAGACCTCTTAAAAATGGCAAGGGAGCAGAAAATAACAGTGTAGCAGCTGCAACACGATGCAAAGAAAAGCAATGTAAGGGGCTGGGGATTTAGCTCACCAGCAAAGCGCCTGCCTGGCAAGCACAAGGTCATGAGTTCGGTTCCCGGTACCGGAAAAAAAAACAAAAAAAAAAAGAAAAAGAAAAGCAATGTAAGACTGATAAGTGTCCACAAGAAAGCAGGAGTCAACACAAATGACATAAAAAGACTATTTTCAGAAGTAATAGCAGAAAATTTACCAAGCATCGGAAAAGCATGTGACATACAGTAAGTGAGGCATATAGAACTCCAATTAGCAATAATCAGAATAAATCTACACCCAGACATATAATAATCAAGGTTCCAGAAATTCAGCACAGAAATAGAATATTAAAAGCTGTTAGAGAAAAGAAACAGATTACCTATAAAGGAAAGCCCATCAGAATCACAGCAGATTTCTCAGCACAAACCATCAAGTGAAGAAGAGTTTGGAGTGAAGTATTTCAGGTCTAGAAAAAAAACAACTTCCAACCCAGATTGATGTACCCACCAAAACTATCTTTCAAAATTAATGGAGAAGTAAGAAACTTCCATGACAAATAACAATTGAAGAAATTCATGACCACCAAAGCAACCCTACAAAGAGTACTGAAAGATATTCAGAAACAGATAAAAATGACCACAATTCCAAGAACAACAGCAGAATGAAACTACTAAGCATGGCAAGCAATTAAACACAGGCAAAAAATAGGGAACGAGCAGCTGGAAAATAAGATGATAAAGATGAACCAATACACGTCAGTTATAACCATTGAAGGAAATGGCCTCAAGTCATGAATCAAAAGAAACAAACTGGCAGAATAGATCAAGAAACAAAATGCAACAATATGCTATATACAAGAAACACATTTAACTCCAAAGGAATTCATACACTGAAAATCAAAGGATGGGAAACAATACTCCACATGACAGGAACCCAGGAAAAAAGAGGAGTAGCTATTCCATTCACAGAAAATGTGAACTTTAAACCAAGAATGATCAAACAGGATAAACAAGGTCACTACATACTTATTAGGGAAAATTTCAAGAGGAACAGATAACACTCACAAGTATGTATGCACCAAATATGGGAGCACCCAACTATATAAGACAAATTTTCATAGATATGAAAAACCAAATAATCAATAACACAACTGTAATGGGGAAACAACACCCAATTGACACAAAGAGATAGATCAGCTAGACAAAAAGTCAGCAAAGAAATAATAGAACTGAACCAAACTTGTGAACAAATGGAATTAGTAGATGTTGGCCAAGTGTTCCACCAAATAACATCAGAATACACATTTTTCTCAGCTGCACACAGGATATTCTCTAAAATAAACCACATACTAGTCCATAGAACATGCTTAAGTAAATGTAAAGCAATTGAAATTATTCCATGCATATTATCTGATCATAATGCAATGAAATTGGAAATGAATGACAAAGGAAGCCACAAAAATGCCATAAACACATGTAAATTACCTAACACCCTCCTGAACAACAAATGTGACACAGGAAATTAAAGAAGAAATTAAACAATATGTACAATCAAATGAAAATGCAAATACAACTAACCAGAATCTGTGGGATGCAAGGAAAGCAGTCTTCAGAGGGAAATTTGTAGTGGTGAATTCACACATTAGAAAACAAAATGAGAACAAATAATTAGACTAATGCTGCACCTCAAACTTCTAGAAAAAGAAGAGCAACTCAAGTCCAAAGCCCAAAGAAGAAAGGAAACTATAAAAATCAGAGCAGAAATTAATGCAATTGAGACTAAGAAAACAATACAAAGAATTAATGAATCAAAGAGTTGGTTCTTTGAAATAATAAACCAAATTAGTAAACCCCTAGCAAACCTTATTTAAAAAAAAAAAAGAAAAAACTCAGCTTCATGCAATAAGGAATGAAAAGGGTGAAATCAATACAGAGCTTATAAAAACTCAGAAGATCATCAATACTTACTTTGAAAATCTTTCCGCTCGTAGGATGGAAAACAGAGAAGAAATGGACAGATTCCTAGATATGTATGAATCACCAAAAATGAATCAAGAAGAAATAAAAACTCTTGAGTAATCCAATATCAGTTAATGAAATTGGAAACATGACCAAAAATTTGCCAACAAAAAAAAAAAGCCCATGTCCTGATGGATTCAGATCTGAATTCTACAAGAAATTTAGAGAAGATTTAATGCCAATACTCCACAAACTCTTCAATGAAATTGAAAGGGAAGCAATTCTCCCTAACTCATTTCTGGAGGCATTGGTTATTTGAGAAATGCAAATTAAAGCAACACTGAGATTCCATCTCACCCCAGAAAGAATGGCTGTCATCAGGAAATCAATGAATAACAAATGCCAGAGGGCCTGTGGGGAAAAAGGAACCCTTCTCCACTGTTGGTGGGACTGTAGACAGGTACACCTACTGTGGGAATCAGTGTGGAGATTCCTCAATAAACTAGGATTAGATGTCCCATTCAACCCAGCTATTCCCCTTCTGGGTATTTTTCCAGAACTAAAAACATGATACCACAGTGATATATGTGCTCCCATGTTTATAGCAGCATAATTTGTCATAGCTAAATCTTGGAAACGACCTAAATGAGCATCAGTGGAGGAAAGGATAAAAAAGATATGGTATTTTTTTATACAATGGAGTATTAGTCAGCTATAAAGAAAGATAAAATTGAGGCTTTTATAGGTAAACGGATGCAACTCAAAACCATACTCATAAGTGAAATAAATCAGACCCTTATGTGTAAACACTGTATTGCCCCACTAGTGTGAAAAAATGAACAAGTAAATAAGATCTGAAATGTACAACAGGTATTGCAAATTGGGAAAAAATTGTCCTAAAAGAAAAGACAAACTGTGATAAAGAAAAGGAAAATGAAGAAAGGAGAAAGGAAAAAATTATATGTATATGCAAGATAGTTAAGATTGTTATACAGATAATTTTTCTTAGTTCATTTAAAAGGAAGTCTTGTGCTAACATTATATAGACAAGATAGCACACATATATCTTCAACTCTGAATAACTGCTAGGAAGATGACTATATATATTGTATTAACTATTGTAACTGTCCTAAAAACTTGTCTTGAAATTCGGTTTCATTGTTATGTTTACCTTTTTTTAAAAAGAAAGAACAAATGGGATGGTGGAAAGGAGAAAAGGAAGGGAAACAATTGTACCATTAATTGCTAGTGATTTATTGAAAGGAACAGTTAATGCTTAATGGTTTGATCAATCTTGCATTCTTACATCTGGTAATCTGAGCAACTTTGTTGAAGATAACAATATGTAATAGAACAACCATTGTTTATTTCCTATCATCTTATTTTGAAATTCTGTATAATTTTTATTGTTTTGTTTTTGTCTTTGTTGTTATTTTGTTTTCGTTTTTTTCTTTGAAATAAAATTTTTAAAAAATGCTTATTTTGATAATTTAAACCCTAACTGTGCTATGTCTCCTACAGTTATGTAATTTAATTTAATTTAATAAAATATTGTATTAATAAAGCAATAGAAAGTTCAGGACATCTTAGGGATCTTACAGCTTTAAGAAGAACAAAATGGAGAACACTTCAGATAGCTACACATGATACAACAACCTGTGATGATGTCAGAATGCTCATGGGTTATAACCATAACCCAGAGATGGGTTATATAGTGCAGCAGGAAATGAGCAGCAAGGAGAATTGAATATTGCTCTTAGATTGGCTACTTGTAAACCTCCTGCCAAAAAAACAATTATGGAAAATATTTAACATTTCTGTAAAATTGCAGGACTTTCTGTAAACAATTGGTAGTTAGGTTCTAAGGAAAATTCTGCATATGACTAAGGTCATGAACTCTTAACCACGACTTTTTGGGGGTATACTGCATTATTTTTGCATTTATTATTTTAATTGAAAAAAAATTTCTTGAGACAGGGTATCAATATGTAGTTCAGGCTGACCTCAAACTCATGACAATCCTCCTGCCTCAGCATCCCAAGTGCCCAGATGACAGGCATGTAACACCATGCCTGGCAATTTTTTATTTTTTTATTCTTTACCTTTTTTGCCTTTTCTACATTTCCCTCCACAACTTTTATTCAGTACTTTACCTTTTTTTCTTTTATGAGCATCTCCGTGTATGTGTGCTTCACTATCTCGTGCTTTTTTCTCCTCCAGTATAGTTTACACACAGTAAGAGAATTCTTCCTTGTCCCTTCATGTCCCTGCTACTTTTTTAATTTAAAGAGAAAATAAAAACATATACAAAATTTCAAAACCACATAGTAGGAGGCTAACAATGATTAATACATTGTATATTTTTATCTTCAAAATAAGTGCTCAGATTACAAGATGTAGGCATGAAAAATTGATCAAACTATAAGCACAAACCTTTTCAATAAACTAATAGAAATTAGTAGTATAACTATCATGTATATACATTTCTTTTTCCTTTTCTCTTCCTTCTTTTCTCCATTCCCCTGAGTTTCTCTTTACTTTAATTGTGAGAAGTTTCTTCACATTTCACAATACCTATTATACATTTCAGATCCTATTTTCTTGTTCAACTTCTCACACTAGTGAGACAATGCAATATTTACAAATTTGGGTCTGATTTATTTCACTTATCAGTATGGTCTCAAGTTATATCCATTTCCCTATAGAAATCTCAAGTGTATCCTTCTATATGGCTGAGTAGTACTTCATTGTATAAAAAGATCACATTTTTTTTATCCATTGCTTGGTTGATGGGCATTTATGTTGTTTCTAAGATCTAGCTATTACAAATTGTGCCACTATAAACATAGGTGCACACATATCACTGTGGTATGATGTTTTTAATTCTTCTGAGAAAAAATCCAGAAGAGGAATTGCTGGGTTGATGGGATTTCTAATCCTAGGTTTTTGAGGAATCTCCACACTGATTTCCATAATGGTTGCACCAGTCTACACTCCCAAAAGCAGTGGAAAAGGGCTCTTTTACCCATAGCTCCTACAGCCTTTGTTACTGATTTCTTGATGATAGCCACTCTTTGTGAAGTAAGATAGAATCTCAGTGTTGTTTTAATTTGCATCACTCAAGTGATCAATGATGTTGAACATTTTTTCATATATTTGCCATTTGTGTTTTTTCATCTGAGAAGTGTGTATTCATCTCAGATGCCCATTTTTTGATTGAGTCTTTGAATTTTTTTGGGGGGGGGTTCTGGTGTTTTTTTAATTCTTTATATGTTCTAGATAGAAGTCTTTTATCTGAGGGACAATCAACTAAAATTTTTTCCCACCCTGTGGGGTGTTTTTCCACACTGTTGGTGATTTCTTTTGATGTGCAAATGCTTTTTAATAAAATTAGATCACAGTTGCTCATTATTTGAGTATTTCCTATGTAGTTTGGGTTTTGTTCGTGAAGTCTCTGCCTGCACCTATGTCTTCAAGATTTCTACCTACTTTCTCTTCTAGTAGATTTAGTGTTTCTTTTGTAATATTTAGATCTTTAATCCATTTTTATATTAGTGCATGGTGATAGACATGGGTTTAGCTTTAGTTTTCAGCATGTAGACAGCCAATTTTTCCAGCACCATGTATTAAATAGGCTATCTTTCTTCCAGTGAATATGTTTGGCCCCTTTGTCAAAGGTAATGAGGCTGAGTGTGTCTGTAGTTGTGTATGCATCACCTAATTTGTTCCACTGATCCTCAGGACTGTTTTTTGCCAGTACCATGCTGATTTTATCACAGTAGCTTTGTAGTATAATTTAAAGTATTGTGATGTCTCCTGCTTTGCCTTTATTGCCCAGAACTGCTTTTGCTATTCTAAGTCTCTGGTGGTTCAAAATGAATTTTAGGTATGTTTTCTCTAGTTCTGTGAGATATGGTAATGGTATTTTGATAGGGATTGCATTACATCTGTATAACAGTTGGGGGAGTATGGCCATTTTCACTATGTTGTTTCTTCCTATCCATGAGCAAGGGATATTTTTCAATTTTCTGATA
>NW_004955434.1:10280995-10281863 GCF_000276665.1 Chinchilla lanigera
TGTTTTCTTTTAGAACTTGAAATACTTCACTCCAAGCTCTTCTTGACTTGGTGGTTTGTGCTACGAAGTCTTCTGTGATTCTGATGGGCTTTCCTTTACAGGAGATCTGCTTCTTTTCTCTAACAGCTTTTAATATTTTGTTCTTGTGTTGAATTTTTAGAATCTTATTATATATCTTGGTGTAGTTTTATTTTGGTCATGGCTGTTTCGAGATCTGTATGTTTCATTTATTTGTATATAAATTCTTTATCCGTGCTTGGCAAGTTTTCTGCTATTATTTGGGTGAAGAGTTTTTTTGTGTATGTTATTTTTGCTGTCCCCAGCTTTCTCATTGACCCCAGTCCATCTTACATTGTTCTTGTTTGCTTCATCTTGTAGCTGTTGGATTGATGTTTCACAGTCTCTTGCTATTTTTAAGATGTCTTTCTTTTCATCATCACTAGCTGCAATTCTGTCTTCAAAATCTGAAATCCTATCCTCTCCTTCATTCAAACAGTTACATGTACTTTCACTGGAGGTTTTAATCTCTTGGATTTCTGTTTCAGTCTGTTTCGTGGATTCTATTTCTTTCCTATGTTGGGCATTTTTGTTCTGTCATTTTCCTAAGCTCATCTGTACTTTTATCTGTGTCTTCTCTAATATCTCTGATTTTAAGCATCATTTATTTTTGTACCTGAGAGATTGTTTCCTCTATAGCTTTTTCCATTTGTTTTTTCACTTCTGTTGCTATCATTTCAGAAAATGTCAGTGTTTGACTTCCAGCTTAGTCTATCTCATTGTGCTCCAGGCTTATTCTGGCTGGGCTGAGGGTATGGTGTTGCATTTTGCTTCTATGTCTTGTCATTTTCTATTTTCTCTTTTTTATTTT
>NW_004955434.1:10282698-10286141 GCF_000276665.1 Chinchilla lanigera
AAAAAAAAAACCCAAAGCAGAAATAGCCACAAAATACAAGACAAAACAAGAGGACATCCAACCAGACAGGAAAAGGATAGGCAATCAGACAGACTTGGGAGAATAAAAGTATTAAAATATCTCTGGTAAAAAAAAAAAAAAAAAAAAAAAAAAAAAATATCTCTGGTGTTTATAGTATTAAGATTGTGTCAGTGTCAGATCCCAGAAATGTGCTGTGTAATCCACCTAAATTTGCCATAGGAATTGTGTTGGGTATGGAGCTGATCTTGGCCTCTGGATGTGGGGGCTGGGACTGGTCATCTGTTAATGGAGTTCTTCACAGCCCAACTGCTGGCTCCTCCCTGCTACTTCAGACACGTCCATGTTGCTGGTCTTGCTGATTACTCTGCCCTCCAAAGGCATGTGTGTGCCTGCAACCTGGGGCTGAGTGTCCTGGGTCTTGGTGGTCCAGTTGCTCTGCCTGCCAAAGGCATGTGTGTTGTCCCTCCTACTTTTATTCATATCTGCAAGACTTCTTGCCCTTATGTCTTATTCATTTTCAGTTTTTCTTTTCTTTCCTCACCTCCTCTTCATTTATCTCCTTTTAACTTTTCTTCTAATATTTGTATCAGTCATAGAATCTTTTCCCATCCCCATTTCCCACTACCAATTTGGTATAGCCTTCCCTGCTATACACTTCTAAATATATAACATACCCTTACCATCTTTAGGATCCTTTACCCCCTCCTATTTCTGCCTTCCTGTACCATAGAGCAGAGGTCTTTAAAAAAATAACTGATTCTATACAATTACTGTTCAGTGAGGTTTTTCACCATTAGAGAAGACGGCCATCTCACTTATTGTACATTGTGAGTCACGACTTGGGTTGTTAAAATGCGTATATTATAACCATAGATTTATTTTCTAAGCTAAAGGGAGACAAAAAACAGGGTCCAATGCATAGTATGTTATTTCTCAGTTAACCCTGATAGATACCACTCTAGTGGATTTGCCTGTTACTACTATAGCTAATTTGATTACTTAGGAATACCCTAGACTCAGTGGACAATTTTGTGCCAGTGAACCTGTCTGTTTAATCTACCATCACACCAGGGAGAGGGGCAGCAAGATTTCCTAACCCTTGTGCTGGATCAGATTCTGCAAGAATGCCTGCAACCTAACAGAAAGAACCCCTGGGTCTGACTTAGCTACAATAGGGGAGAGAGATGAGGAATTATTGGGGTGTGAATACTCAGACTTTCTGGCAAAGAAGCTACTTGAGAATCACATGTGCAAAGTCTCACTGGAATATTTAACCTGTGCTCTCAACAGAAATCTTATATGTTTAAATTTTTTAATGTTTCTGAATTTACTTAGTAATAGGTTATGTTATGTTCTTTTATGGTTTCCTAGGTTTACTAGGTTGTTACCTTTTTTATACTTGTTCTTTCATTGGCTATGATTTAAGAAGTGCCTAGATGCTCTCCCTTGTATCAACTCTCTGTCTAGTTACTTCACCTAAACCCCTAAGACAATATTGTTAACATATTCCTTTATTCTTTTTCCAAACATGTAAAATCCCCCAAGTTTTTTGACTCCCCATACCTAGCTCCCTCACAGTCACTCCTATCCCTCTAGCATTATTATTCAATCCTCCCAGCAAGTTCTAACAACCACAAAGCTTTCCTCAACCACAGAATAAACTCCCTTTCTCCTATTCCACAAAAAAGACTAGCTCAGATGATATATGAGTGCTAAATCAGCTCTATAGAAAACACTTGAGAATATTCTCAACAGAAACAATGAATCAGACAAAGCTAAAATCACAGAGGAAAGTAGTGAGGTCAATGGATAAATAGCAACAAAAAACATAAGAAGAAAAAAAAAAACCATACACCAACCGTACAAGAAGGTAATGAGAGTAAATAATTAACATATATCAGTAATATCTCTCAATATTAATGACCTTAACTCACCAGTTAAAAGACAGATTGACAGACTAGATCATAAAACAGAATCCCATAGTCTATTGCATTCAACAAATTCATCTAACCCTCAAAATATTCATAGCCTAAAAATTAAAGGATAGGAAACAATATTTCATGCAACATTTCATGCAACATCATGATCAAATAGGTTTCATGCCAGAGGTGCAAGGGTGGCCCAACATATGTAAGTCAATTTCATGCAACATTTCATGCACTGCTTATTTTCAGGGCTAGCAATTCTAACATCAGACATGGTAAATGTCACGCTAAAATTAATTAAAAGACAAAGAAGGTCACTACATACTAGTTCCAATCCAACAAGAAGAGATAACATTAATAAACATATATGCATTGAATACTGGAGCACCTATATTCATAAAACAAAAACTACTGAAATTAAAAGATTAAACACTAACACAATCATAGTAGGGGATTTTAACACCCCAGTTTCTCAAATAGACAGATCAACTAAACAAAAAGCCAATAAAGAAATTTCAGAGTTGAACCACATCCTTGAGCATACAAATTTAATGAATATATGCAGAGTATTCCACCCCTCTACAACACAGTACACATTCTTTTCAGCAGCACCTGGTAATTTTTTTCAAAATAGATCACATAGTAGTATACAAAGCCTGCTTGGGTAAATATAAAAGAACAGAAATTAGCCCATGCATACTATCAGACCACTGTGCAATGAAAATAGAAATCCACAACAGAAGAAATTTTAGAAAATGCAAAAGCTCCTGGAGAATTAACAATATACTCCTAAACAAACACTGGATCACAGAAAAAATTACAAAATATCTGGAAGTTGATGAAAATGACAGTATAACTTGACAAAACTTGTGGGACACTACAAAAGAAGTTCTAAGAGAAAAATTCATAGCAATCAATGCTCACATGAGGAGAACAGAGCAAGCTCAAAGAGACCACCTTACAAGAAATCTTAAGATACTTGAGAAAAAACAACTAACCAGCCCCAAACCAAGAGGGAAATTATCAAGTGGATATCAATGAAATTGAAACTAAAACAAGTTTTTAAATTAATGACCCAAAGAGCTGGTTCTTTAAAAGAGTAAATAAAATAGTTAATCCCCTAGCCAGACTTACCAAGTGAAAGTGAGAAAAGACTCACATCGATGCAATTAGAAGTGAAAAAGGTGAAATAGCAACAAGTACTGAAATCCAGAAGATAGTAATTACTTTGAAAAATTATATTCCAATAAATTAGCAAATTTTGAAAAAATGAACAGATTCTTAGAAACACATATACTACCAAAAATAACCCAAGAAGACATAATATGCTTAACAAACCACTAATAAGCAATGAAATTGACACAGTAATAAAGAATCTACCAACTAAAAAAAGCCAAGGACCTGAGGGATTCACTGCTGAATTCTACAAAACCTTTAAGAGTGTTATATCATCAATACTCCTCAAGCTCTTCAAAGAAAGTTAAAGGGATGGAGTGC
>NW_004955434.1:10286446-10289256 GCF_000276665.1 Chinchilla lanigera
GCAGCAAAGGCTTTCAACAAAATCCAACACCTCTTCATGATAAAAACCCTGAAGAAAACAGATACAGAAGGACCATACATGAATATGATAAAAGCTATATATGACAAACCAATAGTCAGCATCATTCTAAATGGAGAAAAACTAAAAGCATTCCATGTAAAATCAGGAACAAGGCAAGGATATCCACTATCACCTCTTCTATTCAAATATGACTGGAAACATTAGCCAGAGCAATTAGACAAGAGAAAGAAATAAAAGGGATACATACAGAAAAGGAAGAACTCAAATTATCATTCTTTGTAGATAACATGATACTCTACATAGAAGACCAAAAGAACTCCACCAAAAAAACTCTTAGAATTAGTAACAAACTTCAGCAATGTAGCATGATGCAAAAATCAACATACAAAAATCATTAGCCTTTGTGTACACTAACAATGAATGGGATGAAAAGGAAATTATGAAAATAATACCATTCACAGTTGCTTAACGAAAAATGAAATACCTAGGAATTAACCAAGGGAAAAGATATCTACAAAGAAAATTGCAGTACTCTTTAAAAAAAAAAAAAAAAAAAAAGGAGGTTGAAGAGGACTTTAGAAAATGCAAAGATGCTCTGTACTCCTGGATAGGCAGAATCAATATTGTCAAAATGGCCATACTTGCAAAAATTTTATACAGATTCAATGCCATCCCAATCAGAATATCAAAAGCATAACTTACAGATCTAGAAAGAAACCCTAAAATTAATATGAAACCAAGAGATCCAGAATGGCAAAAGCAATTTTGAGCAACAAGAGCAAAGAAGGAGGAATAGCAATACCTGACTTCAAGCTATACTACAAAATCAATAGTGATTTAAAAAACAGCGTAGGGACAGAACAAAAACAGATACATGGATCAATGGAACAGAACTGAGGATACAGACACTTCCTTAGACACATTCAGCTATTTAATCTTTGACAAAGGAGTCAAAAGTATATGTTGGAGGAAAGATAGTCTATGCAACAAGTGGTGCTGGGAAAACTGATTGTGTGCAGGAGATTGAAACTGGATCCTTATCTGGACCCTTATATACTAAATCAAAACACATTAAAGATCTAAACATTAAAACAGAAACATTAAACCTACTGGATGATAAAATAGGTAAAACACTTATAGACAGGTGTAGGAAAGGATTTTCTAAATGGAGCCTCCATTGTGCAACAGCAAGAATCAACAAATGGGAAGCCTGCCGCTCACTACACTTTTTTTTTTTTAATATTTACTGAGGGTTGCAAAGGATCCTGGGAGACTCTCAAGCTATGCAATGGAGAAAGTGACCTTTGAGGATCTAGCTGTGAACTTCACATTGGCAGAGTGAGCTTTGCTGAAACCATCCCAAAAGACGCTCTATACAGGTGTGATGTGGAAAACATTTATGAATGTTAATGCTATAGGAAGAACGTGGGATAACCAGCAAATTGAAGAAGAGGGCAAAATTTGCTCAAGAAATCTAAGATATGACACAGAGAATTATTTGAGATTTGAAGAGAAACTATATAAATGTAATGAACATGGAAGTAACTGCAGAGTTTTCCAGTCCATTCAGAAGCATAAAATGGAAAGACTGGAGAGAAACCCTATCAATATGGGCAGTGTAAGGAGGCCAACTCTGAATTTAGTGAACAAACTCACACTGGGCCGAAAACATTGATAGGTAAGAAAAGTATGAAGGCCCCCCACAACAGCAAAAGATGTTCAGTTCCATAAAAATAATCAGAGTTTGGGGATTCCACATGTATACAAACACTATGAAAATAGTTTTAATTCTTTATACCTTACCCAAAAGTTTGAAAGGAGACATGCTGAAGGGAAACCCCATGCAAGCAAGAAATGTGTAAATGCATCAGTTGTTAGTAATTCCTACCCAAAACATAAAAAATTCACACTGGGGAGATACGTTATGTATGTAATCAATGCAGAAAAGGATTTGCTCTTAAGTCCTCATTTTATAGACATAGAATATCCCACACTGGAGAGAAAAATGTGAAAGTAAGCAATGTGGGAAAGCATTCAGCAGGCACAGAGTCTCTCAGAATCATGAAAGAACTCACACTGGGGAGAAAACTTATGTATGTACAGAATGTGTGAAAATATTCAGTACAGTCACAGTTATAAAATACATAATAGAACACACACTGGGGAGAAACCCTATGTGTGTAAGCAATGTGGGAAATCTTTCAGCCAAAATGGTCACTTTCATGTACATGAAAGAATTCACACTGGGGAGAAATCCTATGTGTGTATGCAGTATGGCAAAGCATTCAACCAAAATTGTGAACTTGCAGTGCATGAAAGAATTCACACTAGGGAGAAACCCTATGCATGTAAGCAATGTGGGAAAGCATTCAGCAGAAACGATAAACTTGTAGTACATGAAAGAACTCACACTGGGGAGAAACCCTATGCATGTAAGCAATGTGGGAAAGTATTCAGCCAAAATTGTACCCCTCTAGTACATGAAAGAATTCACAGTGGGGAGAAACCCTACATATGTAAGCAATGTGGGAAAGCATTCAGCAGAAATGATAAGCTTGTAATACATGAAAGAATTCACACTGGGAAGAAACCCTATATATATAAGCAGTGTGGAAAAGCATTCAGCAGACAGTCACTGTCAACATCATGAAAGATCTCACAATGTGGAGAAAGCCTGTGCATGTAATGAGTGTGGAAAATCTTTCCACCACCAGAGTGATAATCACAAACATGGAAGAATTCACACTGGGATGTAACCTTATGCCTTTTAACAATGGGGGGAAACATTC
>NW_004955434.1:10289876-10299278 GCF_000276665.1 Chinchilla lanigera
CAAAGAACTCCAAAAAATTAAACCACCTAAAATTAAAGATCCAGTGAAGAAATGAGCAAGAGAAATAAACAGGTACTTTGCAGAAGAAATACAAACAGTCAACAAACATATGAAAAAAATGCTCTACATCTCTGGCCATCAGAGAAATGCAAATTAAAATAATGCTAGGATTCCATCTTACTCTAGAAAAAAATAGCAATGATTAAGAAAGCAAACAATAACAAATGCTGACAAGGCTGTGCTGAAAAAGAAACCCTCCTTCATTGTTGGTGGGAATGTAAAATGGTACAATTATGAAATTCAGTATGGAAATTTCTCAAAGAACTATAATTAGAAATTTCATATGACCCTGTGATCCACCTGCTAGGTATCTTCCCCAAATAGTTTAAGACATCGTACTACAGTGATACATTCATACCAATATTTATAGAAGGGCAACTCATAATAAATTCTAGAAATAGCTGAATCCTAGAAACATCACAACCAGTGATTGCACAAAAAAATGTGGTTTCTATATGTAATGGAATACTACTGTACTATAAAGAGTGACAGGGCTAGGGATATACCTCAATGGCACAATGCCTGCCTGGCAAGCTCAAGGTCCTGAGTTTGATTCCCAGTACCAAAAAAAAAAAGAATGACAGATTTGAGACATTTGTAGGAAACTGGATACACCTAGAAAATATAATGTTGAGTGAAATAAGCCAGATACACAAGCTGGGGAAAATATTATAAGAATATACTATACTATATGTAGAATATAAAAGGATATAAAATACTATAAGATCTGTATGTTATCTCTCATTTGAGTGAGGCAAATGACAAATAAAATAATGAGGATGGATAGAAGGGGACTGGACTAGGGGCTGGATCTCCTGCAATAGGGAAGTGGTCCAAGGGAGAAAGTGCAAGGGGTGAGGAGGAGGGGAAGGGGAAATAAGTAGAATAAAGATATGCCATGTACAGGAACCTAAGAACCTCAATTAATGTAAACATCATCTGCCATAATATGAGCTAAGATTAGCAATATCAGTAAGAATGAAAAATTGGATAGGGAATTGAAGGAGGGAGGAAGAGAAGAGGAAAGGAAAAGGAGATTAAAACAGAAACAAGTTGTGGTATGTACACGTAACCACTCCACAAGATGACTGTAAACTGCATGAACTGCAAACACCTACTAATAAAGTTTAAAAGAAATTTTAAAGAAAAAACAAAATAATTCTTAGGGTGCTCTAGTTGCCCTTTTTAGGTATTTATATGCACGGCCAAATCCCTCACCAGCCATCACGTTTCAAGCAAGAACAACTCTCACTTTTTAATCTAGGCAAGAATACCTTTCAAAGCAAAACAAAAATGAACATTACTAGGCTGTGCGAAAAGGGCTAAAATTAATTTGGATATAACTACACAGACATGAACATGGTGAACAGCTGAAATATCCAAAGGATTACATTATGTTCCACAAAATCACGCTTGCAAGAATTACCAGAATATTCAACAAATCACAAGAATCTAAGATTGCTCAAGGCTATTCCCTGCGAATGGAGAGCCACACAGTAAATTGGAGAGCCAATTTATTGGAGAGCCACACATCATACTACAGTGCCCGATCACATGCCCTCACTGGACTGATGTTCAGATTCCTCCACAGTATGAACTATAAGAGCTGAGTAGATTTGGGGGGATGTGGTGGGTTGACACTCAGGCAGATCTTATCTAACTCGTTCCACCTCTCACAACTCATCACTATGAATATAGGCAGACACACTTTAAGAAATGGTGAGGGGTACAAAATTCAGCTTCAGTACTGGAAACTCATTCTCTGTCGTTTGCGTGTGTCTTTTCCCTTCTCCCATAAATTATCAAACTGCAATAATCTTTGCTTTTATTAAACTTAAATTTAAAAAAAAAAAAAGGAAACTCTTGTAGATTTACTCCTAAACCCCATAAGACAATTGTGACTGGTCAGATTTACTTTCTGAGTCCCGCTATTTCAAGTCCCTGGTACTGCTGATACTTCCTTGGGGGACCATGTTAGTCCCTACTGAGCTCTGTGGATCCTTGAAATTCAAGTAATACCAGGACGTTCTCAGGGTCCCTGTGGAAATCTGGGCAGGGAAGATAGAGAAGGGGACAAGCCCAGGGGTTCTGAACTTCTTACCCCTTTAAGGGACAATTACTTATTTATGTATTATGTATATATAATGTTAACACAAGGATTCAACTCACTTTCAAGTGAATTTCAATAACTAGTGTGGTAAAAAGACGTGAGCCATGTGTGGAGGCACACGCCTGTAATCTCACTACTGGGAAGGCTGAGACAGGAGGATTGCTAGGTTTGAGGCCAGCCTGGGCTACACAGTTAGTTCAAGCCCAGCATAGACTACATAGTGAAACCTTGTCAAAAAAGATGCCAGATAACTTGTTTTGTACACCAGAGATAATCACCCACTGTGGCAGGAAACTAAATTTCTCTTCTTCAGATAATAATTGAGGGACTGCCTACCTCACAGCGTCCTTGTAATGCCAAAACACCTTGAAGAGTGCTGGTAGCACCTTTTAATCCAGCAAAGGGGTCAACCTCCAACCAGAAGTCTCACCGTCTGCAGCTGTGGCCTGACCTGACCTCCAACCCCGCCCCCCAGAAGTGGACGCCCACCAGAGGCATCCGCTATGCAGGCCAGGACCTCCACTTACCAGCAGAGTCCTCATTTTTACCAGCCAAGGTATGGTCCCTTCCAGTCTGAGTCTCGTGGCCAGGAATCTGAGTCTTCAGGATTAGATTTCAGCTCTCTTCACTTGATTATTTCTCCACCGGGGAGAACTGAACTCTCTCTACCAAAGATTAGAATTGAACTCCTTTGAGAAAAGTCTTATTTCCCTGTTCATGCCAGACACCATGAGCGAGACCTCTGGGGGTGCAGATAAACTTCACTCAACTTCCCAACCAAAAGATCTGACAGAGAATAAGCTAATAGAACTCAAATCTGAACTTACTAAATTAAATGTGGAAATCTTAAACCTAACTGTGCTCCAGCAGCCCTAGAGAGGTGCCATGGGGAGCGCACGAGGAAGCTGGCCCTCACAACCTCAGTGGGGTGGAGGCAGAATCTGCCCAAGAGTTGGCATGATGTTCAGTTCTCCAACTCCTACACGAAACAAGACATCAGTTGTCCTGCCCACCATGGACTTTGCCATTTGCAGAAAGGCTGGAGATATGAAGAAGCCATTCACTTTCAGATTCTTTGAAGGTCTGATGGAGACAATCAAGTCTAGAATCACAGATGGCAGAGAGCTTTGTACTGACAGCTTTACTTCATCAAAGAGTGGCATTGATCTGCTGCTTGTTCCAGAGAATGGGAATGACCTGCTCTCACTTGCAAAGAGTGGGGATAATACTGTTCCAGAGCCTGGAGATAACCACCTCATGCCTAAGTCCCCACCTCAGGTGTGATTTTTACTATGCTAATAAAAGTAAAAGTAACTATAGGTTACTATAGTGATCATTTTACACATGTCTATGTCCCTTACTTCATGGAATTTTCCCCTTATCATTTGGGAAAGTTCTCGATTGGGTTTTGGAGTAAGGCAGATCATTCCCCTGCTTACTTTAGTGGTGTTATGGTTTGCATGGAAAATGGCCCCCAAAGGCCCTTACTTGCTCATAAGTAGGGCTTTTGGAGAGAGGATTGGACCACAGTGGCGCCATAGCTGATTTCCTGTCGGGAGTATGTATCACTCCAGCTCCTCCTTCCTGTGCTTCCTGCTTGCCATGATGTGAGCAGCTTTCCCAGGCGTTTCCCACAAGCTGTTTTCTGTGTGTGAGCCTGCTGAACTGCACTGAAGTTTCTGTAACTGAACCAAAATAAACCTTACTTCCTTTAAGTTATGGGTGTCTGGTATTGTGTCTCTGCAGTGAGAAAAGTGACTAAAATGGCTTGATTTTAATGACCTTGTTTTATTTGGCTCTGGCTTTGTGGTGTCTCCACTGACCACATAGTCTTTAAAGGCTGAGCTGATGTTTTAACCTCTTGTCTCCTGTTGTGTTGTCTTAGTGTTATAGCCTTGGAGACTAGTCTAATTTTTAACCCCCAATTTTTTGGTATGTCTGTTAACCCCACAAGCCTAAGGACTAACTTAACTGTCTCAGTCTTGTCCTTTCCCCATTTCCTTCCCTCCCTAAATCTCAAAGGAAACACTATCACCTTGAAAGCTTCACATCTTCTACCACTCTTATTTTATTGCAGTGTTAGGATCAAGCCCAGATTTGCCTCTAAGCAATACTTACAATCCTACAAACCATTCTTAAAAGATAAATGAGACTGACTGTCTTTGGTGATACCCCCAGAAAGAAAAAATATCAGTAGTAGACTAATTGTTACACTGATACTGTAAATTTTACAAAACTACCTTTTTTTCAATGCTCCCAATTTAGTAAGACAACCTAGCTTTGATTTAGGAGATTAGAACTGTTTTGGAGTCAAGCTGAAATAGCAATTTTAGTTTGCCTTCTGTTTATCTCTTTCCATATTAAAATGAGGATTTTAAAGTTAAACTCCTGTAGCAACATGTCTCCACCACAGGAGCATGCCGCCTAAAAGGAAAAAACTTGGAGCTCTGCTCTGCAGCAATTTCCAGTTAGTAACCAGGTCTGGCTGACTGGCTGGAGGAGCCGTTTAGCCAAATTTAAGAAAGATAAACCCTAATCCTAAGCAATGCTGTTCTGCCTCACTCCAAGTCTGTCCTTGTTTTAGCTCAGCCCAGCTGAGAAGAAAGCCAAACCCAACCCTTTGAATATAGAACTTATTTAAACTTTCTAATAACTGATTTTCACAGAGGCTATGATTTTTTTTTTAATTTTTAATTCAGCATCTATGTTTATCTTTTATTTTCTCAGTTTTCATTTTCAAAATGCCAATACTCAGCAGCTTCTTTTATTCTTCCAATTACCTAAGGAAGAAGTTTATAAGAAGAATAAAAAGGAGAGGAAGGGGGAGAGAAAGGAAAGGAGAGAAAGGAGAAGAGGAAGAAGAAGTAGAATGTAGAAGTTGTTTATTCCTTATTGGCTGTGAATGTCAAAAGCTTTAACCTTACATTTCAGAAAGACTTGTAGTGTAGATAATTTCAGTGACATCACGGACCACCTAAGACCTTTATTCCCTTGAATGTATCCCAATAAGCTCTTGCTGCTTAAAGGTGGCCCCTCCATTCTAAAAATGTGATCCTGTGTTGTTGATTCTGGAAGGTTTCCCCTCATCCCTACAACTGAGACCAAATACTGCTATAAATGCAAAAGCACTTGGAAAACTATAAAAATCCCGGGGAATTTCTGATGAAAAAATTTTATTTGGATTAAAACAAAATGTACAACTATTTTACATATTTTTAAATCTGTTGTGTTTATCAACTGAAATGATTTTCTGTGCTTGAAAACAAAAGGCAGCACCATAACAAGTAAAAAGGGAAAGCAGTATGGCTTGTGTGTAGATGTCCCCTCAAGCCTCATGCAGACATAGGTGGGGCTTTTTCAGAGGTGGCTGAGTCTAGAGTATGTGATTGATTCTTAGTGCAATGCTAGGATTAAGGGTGCTAGGATTAAAGACTGGTGACTACTAAATCAGTCCACTGCTTACCTTGGCACCGCCCTAACCTCAGTAGACTGGGTACAGTGTAACGGACAGAAAGAAGCTTGTCTCGTCCCTTGCTTACTTGTTATTGCTGTTTTCTGCTTGCCATGGACTGCTTCTCCTTTGTGATGCCTGTCGACCATGTCACCCTCACTTTCAGCCAATTATGGACTGAAACCCCTACAAACTGAGCTAAACAAACCTTTCCTCCTTTAACTTTGGGTGTCAGGTATTTTGTCTCAGTAACAAGAAAAGTAACTAAGCTACAGTGTAATAAACAAAGGCTTTAACCCTATATTTCAGAAAGGCTTGTGGTACGGTTAATTTCAGACTGACATCATGGGCCAAAACTAAAATGTTCTATTTTATTTAGTAATTTGTAAAAAATGCTGTAATAGTTTTATTGAGATGAAGATCTCACTATGATGCCCAGGGTAGCCTCAAACTTGACCCTCCTACTTCAGCCTCCTGAGTAACTGGGATTGCAGACATGTACCACCACACCAACATTCTCAATAAATTCTTAACTTCATGAGGGCAGTAGAGCAACAATGAATTTTGCTGATCCTTGTACTTCCATGCCTAACTTAGAGGAAATGTTAATAAAATCAATAAAAGAATCAATGTCACATGTTTTAGAATTCAAATCTCAGATGTAAGAGGTCATCAACACGAATTAGTTGACAGACTCTTCCTGTTTTTAAACACAAATATTTTGTTTATCCAAAGAATTGTGAATATTGAAAGGCAATTAGAAACCCTACTATGTGTCAGCAGCTATGCCAGATCCTGAAGGCACAGAAGTTAGTTTTCATGCTCTCTAGCAACACTCAAATTTTCAAATCATTGTAATTCACAGCAGTGGGTGCTAAAAATAGAGCCGTGAGCCAGAGACAAAGGAAATCCTGAGGAAAGAGTGTTCAATTCTGTTTTGTCAAGTCAGGAAAGACTTCAAAGAGGCAGAACGTCTTAGAGGACTACGAGGAGTTTCAGGAGTTCACCAGACAGACAACAGTGCAGCATTCCAGACAATATCCAAAGGAACTGAGTCATGAAGGAATGTATAAGGGCATATTCCAGGAAATACCAGTAATTCACTGAGGGTAGGAAGGGAAGGAAAATAGCGACAGATGAGTATGGAAAAATAAGCAGGGGGAAATCCTAAGTAAATGGTCTTAATATGCTGTCTCAGGCATTAGTATTTAATCCTGTAGCAAATGGGGAGGGAATGAAGCACTTAAAAAGTAACTGTCAAATTCATGTTTTAGATAAATTACTTTGGTCACCAGAGAAACAGACTGAAGAATATTTCCCAGACTTAGGAACCAATTGCATGGGAGAAATAGATAGAAAAATGTTTAAAACTATAAGAATATTGAATTAATGAAGCAGGAGTTATACAATCATTTTCTTTTGACTTTTAAATTAGATTTCAGCATACCTGTATTAATGATCATGGACACCAAATAAAATGCCTTCATAAACATAAGGGCTTTGGTTGAAACGTTCCCTCTAGATTTCCCTTTTTCATCTGCATATACTCCTCCAGTGGACTAGTACTCTTCAATTCTCTACCTCATAATTTGATCCTCAATATAATATGAGCCTACTTGGATTTTGTGACCCAGCTTCAGTCTATTTAACTTGATTTTATGGTTCAAACATGAAGTTTCCACCAAAGACTCATGTATTAGAAGGTTGATTCTCAGTGCAGCAATGTTCAGAGGTGAGGATTAGAACAGTGATTAGATTATAAGGGTGCTAATCCTATCAGTGGATTAATCCATTGGACGTTTGCTTGTCCTTTTCACTGTATAAAACACAATATGCCACCCTCTAGCCAGAAACAAGCCCTCACCCAAAAGTGAATCTTATGTCTCAATCTTGGCCTTCCTTGCCTCTAGAACAATGAGGGATACATTTCTACTGTTTATAAGCTACCCAGTTTGCAATATGTTGTTATAGCAGCATGAATGGACTAAGACACAAGTGTTGAAAGTTCTGTTTCCCACAGAGTTTAGTCTCTCTGCTATTGGCAAGGATGGAGACAGAGCCAGCTCCATTTTCATTAGCAACATATGTGCCCCAATATCATGCTAGCATCACTTCCAGAAAAATTCACCAGCAACTTCTGGAAGTTGCTCTATTTCTGTTTCCTGCTCCATTAAGTTCTAAATTCCAGTTTTGAGAGAAACTACAGTTATACACTACTCTCCTGGATTGCATGGGCTACAGAGAGGTAGCCAGTAACAACTAACCTAGAACTGTACAATTTTCCTGACAATTCAGGGTAGTGTGCTTGATGGCTTCAGCAATTCCTTGATTCTGTTAAGGAATGGGGTCAGTTGCTCTGGGTCATGAAATTTTAATATCTTGCCCATTGAACTCAAATGCAAGAAAAAAGGATGGGCACTGCCCTATCAAAATGACTGTGGAGATAGGATTATGAAAATATAGTGGTATAGGAAGGACAACAAATATGTATCCCCGCCTAGGCAACAATTTCACTGGCAGAATCGGTCTGATGTAATTTTTGGGGAATTCTAAATTCTACTGAAGGTTTGCAATTCTCAGGCAGATGTTGGACTCTAAATTCTGGCTAATTTCAGTTTATTTCAGCTCCTGGCCCAGTAGCAGCTGCTTACCTCTGATTCTACTCTTAGGGCAGCCAGCGATACACATGTTATTGAAGAAACCTGCACACAGTTTATGGGACCCAGTATTGGCAAAGAGGACCCTATGCTCCAAATATACGGAAATCTGTGCTCTGCAAATTGATTTCTGCTTCTGATCACAGAGGTACACACAGAGACAGGCAGCGTTGAACCTCCTCCCATTGCTGCATGTTCTCTTTCCCTGACAAAAGTGACTTCCAGGACATGAAAGAGCACAGTGTCCTTTTTCCCTCACCACCATTATTTTTTTTTCCCCCTTTAGAGAGCCAGACTTTTTTTTTTTTAAGAGTAAAAGAAGGATAACATAATAATAGGGGGTCTTACCAAATTACAGACAAAGTGGTAGGAAATTATCAATGGTTATTGTTTTACATATTGTTATCTACAAGATAGTTTCTCAGGAAAACAAATAGACAAATAATAGTGAGTTACAGACAACAGAGGTAGGAGATTATCAATAGTTGTTGTACTATACTTTGTTATCTTCAAAGTGGCTTCTAAAGAAAATAAATAGAGCTATACATGAGTGACTTATTGAATAATCACTAACTATTCTCAATGGTTGTTGTAGGAAACACATAATAATAGACATGCATCCATTCACGAAATAGGATAGGGACAATACAAACATTACAGAGTTATGGATAGATTAGTAGGAAAATATCAATGGCTGCTGTAATACATGGTAGTATCTTCAAAGTGGTTTCTCAGGAAGACAGAGATATGCAAGAAGGATCTAACAAGTAGTTACAGCCTAAGGGTTGTCAAAATAGCATATTACCTCCTCACCAGTGACTCCTGTCACTGAGGTGTGATGGCTGGAAGGAAGGCCAGGATTGAAAAGAAAGACCGAGAGACTTGCACCTGTGTCTAACAACAGGCTGTTTTCTTGTTCTTCCGTAGTCATGATTACCCAGGGCTCCTCCATGGAGATGATGGTCTGGCCAGAGGGACAAAGCAGAGTATGCCCCAGGCCCTCTCATTCCTGTTGGACTAACTGGTAGGATGGGTCTGAGCTCTGGGGCCTCTGCTTCAGAGGGCAGACCGATCTCCAGTGGTCACCTTTGCATTCAGGGCATGGCCCTTGGGCCCTTTTAGGG
>NW_004955434.1:10299378-10310407 GCF_000276665.1 Chinchilla lanigera
ACCGAACTCACGACCTTGCGCTTGCCAGGCAGGCGCTTTTGCCGCTGAGCTAAATCCCCAGCCCCGAGGTGGCCTGGCTTTTAACAGAGATAGCAGATGAATGCAATCGTTGAGTTCTTCTTGGGGCCCCAGGAATCAGACTTGGGATCTGTTTCTCTTAGTGGTGCAGCAAAAGCAGCTGTTTTTTCTCGGTCTCTTTGTTTTCTCTCCTTGGCCTCCTCCTCATCATGGCTGTAGAATACTGAGGAGGCAATTCTTACTAACATCTCAAGTGAGCTGTCTGGGGCGAAAGCCATTCTTTGTAGCGTTTTCTTTCCAGCCTCCCAGTGCATTGGGACCCCACAACCAGTTAGTGTCCTCTCCCCACCTGTCAGCACAGGCAGCAGGAATCTTGCTGCAGACCTCTCCAGAGCTCCACCACAGCCTGTACTGTCAGGGGAAGAATGGCTTCCAGGGAGTCTCTGCAGGTATTGTGCAAGGTCCTCCTGGTTTACAGCTTCCGAACGGCTAGAGAGCCAGACATTAAAAACCATTACACTCAAGAACAATTGTACACATGAAGGAAATTTTAAAATGACTGCATATGCCCAGAGAAAGACTCTGGGAGACATAAAAAGACCTTAGATTTATACCTCAGGCTGATTGTCAGCACAGACATAGTCTACAAAATAAAAAATAAATAATAAAACAACAAATGACAACTATACAACACACACATATACACATATACATATACACATGTACACACATTCCATATACGCAGGCATGGTCCCAGTACCTGTAATCCCAGCACTCTGGGAGGCCAAGGCAGGATGATTATAAATGCAAGCTCATGCTGGACAGTTTAGTGATTGAGACCCTGTATCAAGACAAAAAATTTTAAAAGGGCACTCAGTGCTAAGGCCCTGGGTTTAATCCCAAGTACCTCCACTACAAGAGAAAGGAGATTGAGGGAAACTCAAGAAAATGATACATCAAAAAATAAGAGTATCGATAAGAACACAGGAAACATTTTTTTAAAAAAAAGTATTCTTGAGCTGAAGCATAGAGTAATTGAAACAAAAAAAAATTCACTGGAGGCCTTCCAAGATAGGTTTGAAAGGACAGAAAAAAAATCAATGAATTTGCAGAAGGAAAATGACAATTACCGTGTCTGAAAAAAGATAGAAGAAAACTGAACAAAGCCTAAGAGACCTGTGAAATGTCATCAAGTCAATACACACAATGCAGGATTTCCAGAAGAAGAAAAAGAGGGAGAAATTAGCGGAGAATATTTTAAGAAATAATGACTGAAAGCTTCACAAATGTGACACAAGATGTGAATGTAGACATCTAAGAAGCTCAACAAATTCTAAATAAGATAAAGAGATTCACACTAAAACAAACTGGCATAATTTTTATTAGTACATGCTTACAGTGTATAATGTTTATATTGCTTGTGTGGAGTTGGCACATGTACACAAAGCATTTTAATTCCTTTTTTCAACCTCTCCCTCTCTTTCCTTCCCTACTCCCTCCCTTCAGCTCTTGATCCCCTTTTCCCATTTGAGAAAAAGCCATCTCCCTACCCCTGTTATCTTTTATTTTGCTATTTACTTATACTTTGGACTTCTTGTATAAGAGAAATGATACAGTAGTTAAGTGTGTGTGTCTGATTTATTTTATTTAACATTATGATGTCAAGGTGCATCAAAAAATAGGCAAGTGAAATGAATAGACACTCCACAGAACAAGTACAAATGGCCAATAAATACATGAAGAAATCCTTCACATTCCTGGCCACTAGATAAATACAATTAAAACAACACTGATATTCCATTTTACCCCCAAAACAAATGATCATCATTAAGAAATCAATTAATAACAAATGCTGGTGAGGTTTTTAGTAAAAAGGAACATTTCTGCAGGGAGCAGCTGAAGCCAGACATGGATCACACATGTGGGGGCGAGGCAAGCCCTGTCCAAGAACAAAGAGCGCCAGAGGCAAGCCACATGAACAAGCTTTTTCAGTCCAGAGAACATCAAGCCCTCAGACAATCCAAGCAATGGGTTGCTAGGCAAAAATGGTGTCACATGACACCAACTTGCCAAATGTATAAATAAATGTACTACAGTGGTTGAGCAGTTCCTTTCCTCCCATCCAGAGAGAGGGCTCCACCTGACCTCAACTTCTTTTATCTTTATTTTCCATCCCCTCACCATCCTCCCCACCCCACTACCAGGAACTTTGAGAGCCACGCAGGCCACAGCACATTTCTATGTTTTTAGAATATAAACTAATATAACCACTATCTTAGTCATTTTTCTCTCATTGCTGAGACAAAATACCCAGCACCCACAGTTAAAGGAGGAAAGGTTTATTTAGCTCACAATTTAAAGAGGTTTCAGTCCACAGTTGGCTGGATGTAAGGCAGGCTGGTGTGGAAGAAGGGAAACAGTCTGTGGTGGAGGAAGACAGCAAAAGCATCAAGAGCAAAAAGGGGGAAACAAGCCTCTTTTTGCCCTTTTATCTTATCCAGACTGCTAGGCTCAGGGCGGTGCCAATCCAAACAGTGGACTGATCCAGCAATCACTCACCCATAATCCCACCAACCATAATCTCAGCACCCTTAATCCCAGCACTGAACCATGAATCAATCACAAAATCTAGATTTAGCTACCTCTGAAAAAGCCCTCTCTAAAAATGCACAAGGCTTTGGGGGCATATCTAGACACAAACCATAACAACCACTATGGGAATCGGTGTGGAGATCCCTTTAAAAAACTAACACTAGAAATTCCATTTGACCCAGCTATTCCACATTTAGGTATCTTCCCAGAAGAGTAAAGACATCACATTACAGTGATACTAGCAGACACATGTATAGTCAACGTTTTGAAAACTAGAGCCAAAGAGAATCTGCAATGGGGTGAGAATGAAGCAACTCATTACATATGATTGATCTTAAAAAACTTGTGAACAGATTTCTCATCAGAAACTTTGGAAGGCAGAAGACAATGGATCTATATATTCAAAATGCTAAAAGAAAAAGTAACCTGTCAACAAAGGTTTGTTGACATTTAGCAAAACTACTTAAAAAGTGAAGGAGAAGGCAGAGTGTGGTGGCACACATCTGTAATGCTAGCTTTTGGGGAAAATAACGAAGAAAGCTTGCAATCTAAGGCTAGCATAGGCAATTTATTAAGACCCTATCTCAAAATAAAAAGTGGTAAGGATTTGGCTTAGTGGCAGAGTGCTTGCCAGGCATCTGTGAGGCTCTGGGCTGAATACCTAGCACTGAATAAAGAAAAGACAACACTAGGTAGTAACTAGTTGGGACTTGGGATCTGTTTTATATAAAGCCATGTAAAGATGTACAGATCACCACCACCATAAATAAATGGACAATTATAAAAATGTGTATTAGTGCAACAGTAGTTTATAACTCTATTCTGCTTGTTGCTAGTTTATTCATTTATTTTAGAACCAGGGATTGAACCAGGGACTCTTGCATGCCAGGTATGCACTTTACCACTGAGCTATATCTCTAGCCTGTTTCTTTGTTTGTTTTAGAATTTTGAGGGTTGAATCCAAGGCCTTGTGCTTGCTAGGCAAGCATTCTACCATTTAGCCCTTTTGAAAAATTTATTTTACATTGAGATATAGTCTTATTGAGTTGCCTAGGCTGGTCTGGAACTTGCAATCCTCCTGCCTCAGCCTCCTGAGTAGTCAGGTTTAAAGGGGTATGCCCCCACTGTTATATATGATCTTTTTAAAGAGAAGGGGCCTCACTATTTTATTCAGGCTACCCCAAACTGTTACGCTTAAGTGATTTTTGTGCCTCAGCCTCATGAGTAGATGATAATATGGGCATGTGCCACTACCCCGCACAGATTTTTTTACATAATTTAAGATATTAGTACATTTTTGTTTGTTTTTGAAGTACTGGAGATTAAACCCAAGACCTTTGCACTGAGCTATCCCCAGCCCTTTTTAATTTTTATTTTGAGGCAGAATGAGTCTCCCTAAGCTGCCCACTTGGAACTCAAATTTCCAACCCTCTTGCTTTTGCCTCCCATGGTGCTGGGGCTACTGGCATATGCCACCACTCCTGGCTTAAGATAACAATACATTTTAAAAATGATTAATCTAAAAGCTATCATTATTGTGACTTTGGTTTATACCCCATATTTTTTTCCTACGGAGTTTAAGAGACCAATGCATTTAAGGAAATTATTAGTTTGTGTTTGGGGACACATAATGTATAACACATAATTTTGTAATATTAATAACTAAAAGAGGTAGGGACAGGCCTGTAACGTAACAGAGCTTTGGGAAGAATCTTTCATTGTGTGTGTTGTTGTTGCTGTAGTACTCAGGCTGAACATAAGGATGCCCTACCACTGAGCTACATCCCTAGCCTTATTTATTTGTTTATTTATCCACAGGGTCTCATTAAATTTCCCACGCTGGACTCACTTATAATCCTCCTGCCTCAGACTCCCAAACAGCTGGGATTACGAACGTTTGCCACTACTCCCAGAGGAGCAGAGTTTTTGTACATTAATAAAATTAAGCTGATATAAACCCAAATTACAGTGTTCTAACTTTAGAAAATTCAAAGTAATTCCCATGGTAACCATAAAGAAAACAGCTAAAGAATGTCCACAAAAAGAAACAAGAACAGGATTTCAAAATTTGACAACAAAAAGTCAACTAAGTGAAAAAGAAAACAGTGGCTGTGTCTGGTGGCACATACCTGTAATTCCAGTACCCTGGGAGACTAAGGCAGGAGGATCCCAAGTTTGAACCTAGCCTAGCAAGACCTTGTCTCAAAATAGTACTCAATAGTGAAAGAGTGGAAGCTTTTCCTTTGGACCAGAGTAAATATTCAGAGTGATGTAAGACCTGCCATACTCATTCTGTAGCCAGTACTGAGATTAATGTGAGCTGGGTCACAATACCAGAACTTATCTACCACAGAGACTTCTCTGATACTTGTCACATCTCACACCTAAGCCAGAAAATAGAGACACCATGGTTTTCAGGCAATAAAGTCACATCTTCTGATTCTCTCTGCCCATCATCCTGTGTTTCTACTCTTTCAGTTTTCTGGTACCCTCAGTTCACCCAAGTCACACTTTAATTCTCTACCACCTCAATCTTCCTTAACAACAATGGGAGAAGAATTGAACATCTCATTAAATGGGTTCTGGATTTGGGGTCACATTTGGCAAAACTCTAGTACTTGGTCCTACTGGAAAAGTTATGGATGGGAGGGGAAGTCTTGGGAGCCACTGAGAGAGCTGGGGAAATACTGCCACACTGACCAGGAGGAGGAATTGTATTCCTAATGTTGTTGTTTTAATTTTGAAAAAGCCTATTTTCATTAAAGAAATATTTATTGGATGTATCATATATCACACTGTTTAGTTGCTGGGGATATATCAATAGATCAAAACAGATTTTAAAAAAAAATCCATATCTTCATAGAGCTTATATTCATATGGGGGAGGGATTAACTAATAACATAACAAATACCCAATGTGTCAACAAATACCCATGACACAGTTTAAGACTCAGCATAGCTATTTACTATAGGCTATGAATACCTCACAAAAAGTACTTCTGAAAACTGACTCTTTAATTTCCTTGGCTTTACATACTGCATAGTCTCTCTTTTTATTTCATCACATTTTCACTTAAACATATGGCTTCAAACATCCTAGTACTGGTTTAGTAACCCAGGTTGTAATCCAGGCCACCAACTAGCCATAAATTGAGGCTTCTTACTATTTCCTCAAGTTCCACAATCTTTCAGAACAACTAACAACTAGCATCATCTGTTTGAACAATTTCCTGGAATTACAAACTCAGAAATCACTATAGTATTGTTTATAGCTTTACAAAGGATACAAATCAGGACGAGCCAAGTGAGAAGACATAGAATGAGATCTTGGAGGGACCTAAAACCTGGTATTTCCATATTCCCAGGAGGTATTATCTTCCTGGAACATTAATGTATGATTACCAATTAGGGATATTTACACAAGTTTCAGGTGTCAAAGGTTATGCAGGAGTTTCATTACATAGGCATAATTGTTAAAATATGAGACGTATGAATGAACTCAACCTCTCCAACTCCACCTCCAGATGTAGGGAAGTGGGGCTGATACAGGGCTCAAAGCTCCATATATCTAATTATGTAGTTTGCTTTCCAATATGGTTAACACCCATCCTGAGACTATCTTGGAACCTACCACAAAGTCACCTTATTAGCATAAATTCAAATGTGGCCCAAGGAGCCCACTATGCAAAGCAAAGACACTCCTGTCACTCGTGAAATTCCAAGGATTTTGAGGTTCTCTCCAAGAAAGTAGGGACACAAACCAACCAAATTATTTATTGAATAACATCTATTATAAAATGAACTGTGTCCCTTCCAAAATTCATATGCTGTAATCCCCAGTGTTAAATGAAGTGTCTGATATATAGTAAGTGATCAATAAACAAATGTCAGACAGGAAGAAACGCCAGTGGGTGATCGAGTCCAGAAGGGAGAGCTGTAGCCAAAAAAGAGAACTGGTTTGTGTTTACAATGGGGCAGCACGATGACAAAAGTCACTTTCAACCAAAGAACAGGGTAGTTTGAGTCAGAAAGGCAAATTGGTTCCAGACCAAGGAGTCATCTGAAGTCACTACAAACACAAGGAGGCGAAGACAGCCAAAGACTATTTTTGCCATAAAACTGGCTGCTAAGCCCGGTGGGTTTTACACTGCTTGCTTTCTCAGCTCAGGTGATATCTCTGGAATGCTTGTGTTAAAGCATGGGTGTCCAAACTTTTGGCTTGCCTGGGCTGCTTTCAGTGAAAAGGAATTGTCTTGAACTGCATATAAAATATGTAATTAGTGTATGCATATCAATAACAAAACTTTCTGTATTTGAAAACATTTCTATAACATTAAAAAAGAAGGGAACCTAAAACTCACCATGTGTGGCTGGCACAAGAGTTGGCATTAGTATTGCACTGCTCCTCCCTGACACAGCATTCCACTGTCACCTACATAGTCCATGCCCCTGCATCATGCAAACAATTTGTAAAAAACCATGGCTGAAAACCACATAATAGTTTTAAAAGTTTACAATCTTGTGGGGTGGAATTACTAGCAGTCCAGGGCCACATGAGATCTGCAAGCCAAGGGCTGCACAGGCCTGCAGAGGCTGCTGACCCCTGTTTTGGCACCCTTATTTCCTTAGCCCAGCCAGACTAGGGGGATGCAGATGAGTCTACCCAGTTTCTTCAACAGTTTCCTCCCCCTCTAGGCCTTGAGGGTCCTAAAAAAGAAAATGCTTAAGCACCCCACCCCATCCCAGCAGTAGTTTGAGTTTCCCTTGGCTGTGCTAGGTTCCCCACAGTCTCGTTGTCTGTTGTTTGAATGTCACCTCTCTCCCTGTTCCTTTTTTTGATGGCATCTTAAGTGTGGCCTAACGCTTGGATGCTGTCTCCTGAATTACCTTAAAAACTTTGCTCAAGTCTCTGAGCACCCCCACCCAATATCTGGAAATCCTGGCCCTTTAGGAGTGTGTTATGGAAAAGGGATAGAGAGAAAATCTGTAACTCATCCTGTCTCCCAGCCAACCTTCCCTCACTCCTCCACTCAACTCCCTTCTCCGCACTAGGGGATGCTGCTTACACTGTCATTTTACCCCATTTGTACCACACAAAACCCAGTGTCAGGTTTTTTATCCCCCAAACCTCCATCAGCCACAACTCTTGAAAAAAATATCTATGAAAGCCTGAAACTAGGATGCTACTTGAAATGTGAGTAAGCCATGCATCATTTCCTTGAGGAGGAAAAGACTTCCCTTTAACTAGGGCTCTAACCTTAACTTGTAGAGTTCACTTGCAACATCAGAAAGACATTGCTGGGAGGGGGTGGCTTCTTCTTAACTCCACCAATATTAAATTCTGTGAATTCACCTCAAGGCCAGGGAAATTGGGGGAAATTCTCTGTTCTAATCTGGAATGAGAAGAAGAAAACAATTCTCTGAGGGAATAAATAGGTTGTTTGTGGCAGTGAAAGAAGAAGCAAGATGATCAAGTTGGGGCTTCAGTAGTTGTAAAGAAAGGAAATGAGTCAGTAGCTGCCAAAACTGAGCAAGAAAAAAATCAGAGCTTCTCGCTAATGACTTATTCCCCACTGTGGAATTCTGAAAACCTTCAGTTCTTCCCAATCATTACCCTCATTTTCCTCCTTGCAATCATCTCTTAAGGACTGGGGGCAGGGCAAGATTCCTTGCCCTAGAGGACAGTGCCTCCGAAGCAGAAGAATATAGGGGAGAGAAGAGGCCCCCATTTCTAGCACCCGCTGTACCCCTGAAAGCATTTCCTTATAAAAATACTATTTGCTGGGTTAGCAGATCCCACAGTTCTATTGGAATTCTATTTCAGAGCACAATTGGGCTGAACATAGCTAACCACTATACATAAAATGGTTACTGCAGGAAATGGATTTGGAGTTGCACATAACTTACTTCTACAAATGTGCCATTGGAACGCTGCCATCTGACATGGGGACTGCTTGTGCAAGTCTCAAATGAACAAGGAAGACACACTGATGTCTTTTGGGACTCTTGGGTTCATAGGACAGGAATGATTGTACAACATTTTGTTTGAGAAGTTTTTCATATAGCCTTTTTATTATTCTGAAGATCAAATATTATGTTGCTCCTTCTGGCCATGTCTTAAAGGTTTCTGACTAGCATACCTATTGATTCCTGGTGAGTCAAAGCAAAGGTTTATTGTCTTACTTGCTGAGAAAATTAAGAGAACAAGTAAAAGTTAAAGGAAGTTTAATTTTAGCTTTGTGGGGCTTTTTGGTCATGAAAATCACTGAAGTGTGTCTCATAAAAGTACCTTCTTTTACTGAAGTTCAGAGTTAAGTTCATTTAAATTCATATTATTAAGTTATACTCTAGCTACTTTAGCATAATTGTGTGTGTGTATGTGCATGTACATATGAGAGAGACAGAGAAATGAATCCTGCACCCTCAGTGAAGTTGAAAGTCTAGCTAATTCTGAAAAGATGGTAATCTATAAGTGAGCTCCAGCTCATTATTTACATTGCAGGCTAGCCACAAAGCCATATTTATCCTGGGGGGTGGTGGTTGCTTAGGAAAACAATGCAATCAACTTCTAGTACACAGAAACATTTCTACATATCAAGTTTCTCTATTTCTTCTCTTTTTTCTTTTCTTTTTTTCTCAATGCTGAGGATCAACCAGGGACCTCTCCCTTGATAGGAAGGCTCTTTATCACCAACCTATACCCTAACTCGGCAAGTTTTTCTGCAAAAGGAAAAAAAGAAGCCACACCATGGTTGGAAAATAGCAAAAAGTGACATGGGCTTCTTTCATATGACTCTTCCATAACAAATATTTTTACATGTAAGAAATGTTCTACAATGACTTAAAGATCATTCCAAAGTCTGAGAATAGTAATAAAATAAAATGAAATCAAATAAACCTTAAATCGTGCATTTGAGTGTCTGCTGTATGCCAAAGACTTCACATATATTTTTTTCTCTAATGTTCACTAAAACCCTTAGAGAAATGGATGACTATTCATATTTTACAAATTAGGAAATTAAGGCAGAGAGATTAAGGAAACTTCCCAAACCTTCACAGCCTACAAATGGTAAACAAGACATCTGAACCCAGGTCCATCTGACTCAGACCCAAACTCTCAACTACTCTGCTCCTTCCTAAGTGGCAAACTCCTAGTACTATCACCATTGAACATTGGCTACTATTATCCTGGACTGCCTGGGGGCATCTTTATAGTACTCATTATATGCAATGCTCTTCCAAAAATTTTCTCTGGAAGGCCACTTGCTGGAGGAAGGTGTTCTTGAATATCATATTATCACCAGTAAAAAAAAAATCCTTAAAATAAACTAATACATAATTTTGTAGGATATGAATAATGCAGTTTGCATAAAGAATAGCTACAGTGTCTTGTAGGGATGTAGGTACCCTGCTTGAGGGTGAAGGTAAGCAGAATGGAAAGGGCACATCCATGTATATTCCTGCACAAATACATATTTACCACTGTGGTACCAGCCAAGGAAAGACAGGCAGACAGACAGACAGAGGAGGAGGAAGCGGGGTTGTCTGCTAGTCCACTTCTATCCTTGCACAGAAGCTTGTTAATAGTGGGAGACTCAAGCCTAGCAAAGGGAGCCAGATCACTGCACACTCTTCTCCGGCTGCTGTGGCTCAGTCATGGATCACAGCACCTCCCTTGCTCCAGGCTGCCAATAAATCTCTAGAGATAAGACCTTTCCTCCTGACAGATAAGCCAGGCCTATCGGTACAGGTGAATGTACCCTCACTATCCTCTTCTAAAAATGGATGTTGGCTTCCCTTATGTCTCCTAAAATGCAGTATGTTAGAAATCACAAATTTAATTGGTTTGCAGCCATCAGATCCTCTCTCAAAGCTCTGGACATTCATGACACAATATGCCTGATTTCAGAAAAGTTCATTGACTTGCCTCTAAATTTTTCTACATGGGTGTATAGGGATGGTCTTGGCTTCCCACAACAGTTGCCAGCCCAGTACCTGTAAAAGTGGGGTTATATCTACATCTCAGTCTCAGCTGACTGGGAGGTTCCACAGAACTTGTCCTTGTTCTGAATTTTCTTCTTTAATGTCATACACCATAAGCTTGGGGACTAAAGTAAAGCAAAACCATTGCCTTGTTGTCAGGGAAACAAAGTGTGTTCCTCTGAATCTAGTAGCTCACGACAAAATTTCTTCTTGCCGGGAGGTAGAGGTGTTCTAATTAGGGTAGAAGTTAAGATTCCAAATGGTCAGAACTGGAACAGTGAATGCCATGTAGCATCAGGAGATCTCATGGGCCAAGTAAGTCAGAATCCACTAGAGAAAGCTTTTACTTTAAAACTGGCAAGATAAGCCGGGGCGTTGTGGCGCACGCCTGTAATCCCAGCACTCAGAGGCTGAGGCAGGAGGATCATTGCGAGTTC
>NW_004955434.1:10310551-10314331 GCF_000276665.1 Chinchilla lanigera
GGCAGAGGTTTGGATTACAGAACCAGGATGTGAAACTCAGGAAAATGGGGATTCAATTCATAAGAAGGTAGAGAACAAATGAAAGTGTCTAAGGACAGTGCTATAAAGAACCCAGGATGTTCGTAAGGCAAAGTAACCATGAAACCAAAGGATGTCTGGACAAGTTTGCTAGCCTTATAGCAAATGTGCAGTTTTTTGTTTTTTTTTTTCAATCTCCTCTCTCTGGTTAGTTGGAAGAGATCCTGTTTCCATCCCAAAGGCTGTGGGTGTGCTCAGTGAACCATAGTATAGAAAAGCTCCTTCCTCAGGGCTGTAATGTGACACTGGCTATGTCCTCATAGCTTGATGACTGTATCCCTTGCTTGAAAACAGACGACATGCAGTCTCATCCACTTGTTGACCTCCTTGCAAAAGGTCTTCCTTTTTGCCCCAAAGCTTTGTAGATATACTTTTTTTTATTATTATTCCCCTAGTACTAGGGATTGAAGTGAGAGCCTCTGCACTGAGCTAGAGTCTCAGCTCTTTATGTTTTATTTTGAGAAAGGGTCTCACTAAATTATCATGGCTGGGCTTGAATTTATGATCCTCCTGCTTTAGCCCACCAGAGTGTACCACTACACTCCGCTTACAATGTTTCACGATGTCCCAAATTAGTTCCCATTCAAGGCTCTGTGGATAGAAGTGCAGCCTTACTGAAGAAAAACCATTCTAATAAAAAAAAGTCCAAACTCCTCATCAGAGTCTCTGGGATCTGACTCATCAGTCTCACCTTACTATACTACTATGGCCTCCCATGTTTACTTTCACACAGCTTCACTAGTTTTTTGTTCATGTCAAGCTGTGGTACCAGGGTCCCACTTAGCCTTCCTCACCAAATCGCCTCCCCATAGGATGAAGTCCATAATCCAAAGGACAAGCCTATCAGGACCCAGTAGCTTCTATTTCTTCTAGTTACAGTTGGGATTTCTGGGGCCACAGAATTCTCTGTTGAAGCAGACACAAGACTGTTCTAAGGCTCACAAAGACCTCTTCTCTCAGTCTATTCTCCTGAGGGAACAATCTTCCTGGCATGTCCATCTCTAGACTCTGTGCTATGTAGCAAATCATGGAATATAGTGAAATAGAAAGTGAATATTGAACAGAGAAATAAAACTACCCAACATGTTTGGTTAGTTCTGCCTAAGAAAAAAAGTTTCCATTAAAGGCAATACATATTTTCAACTGTGCACAGAAAGTCACTCACTGAAGTGTTAAACCAGAAATCTTGCAAATCTTAGAACCTAGTTTTCCCCCAAAGGCCTTCTGTTCTTGCCTTTTTTATTGAAAATCCAAAGTCCTGCTGTAGGTCTTCTAATACTATATACCTACTGCTTCAGATTTAAGGATTAAACTTAGCATTTCACAAACTGCTGACTAAGGCTACAATAGAACCTTTGTCATTGATGATCTTAAAATATTTTCCAAGTCACAACGCCAGATTTGAAAATTTCATATTTGGTATCTTTAAAATAGCTGTTCATGAATACCGGTTTGCTGACACATATTAAATGACAAAGGTAAATAAAATAATAAAATGCTATCTGGCTATTCAAAACATTTATAGATCCAAACAATATCACTTTTACTAAGGAATAGTAAATTAATTTGTAGGCTAAGACATCTAGCTAGCTATTACAGAAAAAAAAAACAACAACTTATAGTTCTATTGTGGAAAGATTTTTTTCAGGACTGGGGATTGAACGCAGGTCCTTTGCACTGAACTATATCCCTGCCCCTTTTTTTGCTGTTGAGGCAACACATCACTAAGTCCCTAAATTGCTCAGGCTGTGCTCAAACTTGTGGTCTTCCTGCCTCAGCCTCCCAAGTTGCTGGTATTACTGGTGTGAACCACCATGTCCAATTGTTCTGGACATATTTTTAAAAACATTTTTACTTTTAAAGTAATCTGTTTGATTTTTTTTTTTTTACTTCATCCAATCTATTAATTTCAATAGAAAGAGTGGGGGCTGGGGATTTAGCTCAGCGGCAAAGGGCCTGCCTGGCAAGCGCAAGGTTGTGAGTTCGGTTCCCGGTACCGGAGAAAAACCAAAAAAAAAAAAAAAAAAAAAATAGAAAGAGTGGAGAGAAATGCTGTCTTTCAAAACTTCTGCTTACCTACATGTTTATGTTCCCATTTCCACCACCTACTTGGGTAAAAAGAGTGTGAGGGCCATTTTTGTAGCTCAGATTTTTGAGGAAACAAAATACAAAGCAAGTGCTGTGCCAATTCCTTACTGGAGATTCAAGAGTAAGGGGTAAAGTGCAAGTGAGACAGCAAAGGAGAAAAAGGCAGTACACTACAAGTTTGTGTTTACTGAGCTGGCCACAGTTTTTAAGGCAACCTAACAAGTCTCTTGGTAATGTGAGATATTCTTCAGAGAAACTTTCAAATTATCATGTCCTGGAAAGTTTGAAAGTCAAACAATTTATCTGTCAACTTTTTCCTATGTCCCTTCCATTGGTAAAATTTGCCCCACAAGGTACTAACTCCATGCTGTTTCTTCCTTGTAAAAGTAAATTGATTTTGATTCTCCCCATTGATTGGATATTGGAAGAAAAAGATCTATTAAGCTGATCCTACACAGCAAATGCTAGAGGATAAACTGATGTAAAGATAACCATTACCCATCAGCCGTGACTGGGGAGGAAAACCACACTGCGTCCGCGGCAGCTCACCATCATCTGCCATGACCTGCCTGGTTTTTTGAGAAGCAGGGTGCTGAGCGGAAAGAGAATGTGAGGAACACCCCTACACATGCCCTGTGTAAACACATCCTCACGTCTTACAACCGGGCCAATCATTGCAATCTGTTCTCAGGTGAGATTATATTCAGTTTACATTCTTTTTTTTTAAGACAGAGTCTCACTATGTATCTCAGGCTGACCTGATCTCACAGTCCTCCTGCCCTAGCCTCATAAGTGCTTAATTTGTACAGACAGGTACCACCACACGCAGCTCATTTTCTACTCCCCCTCTCGCTTCCCTTCCTTCTCCTTTTCCTTCTTTTTGGCGTATGAGACTCTGCCCTAATTTACTTCTTGATTGAAAGTTGGTAACAGTAGGGCTGATTACTGGTACCTCCATCGGCTCTCAATCCACACTGTACAGGAAATATGGAAGAATTCTAGTATCTATTTCAACTGATGCCTAATCATTCACATATTCAAGAACTAAGGATTAACTGCAGGGCAGGTTGACTCATTAGTCCTATTGTGAATTGAATTTGGGATAAAAACCCATTTATCACCTATCTACAATATCCTCCATTCTAATTGGAGGATCAAGATGGCATTTGGGATCTCCTAATATTTATCAGTGCCAGCAGAGAGTTGAAATTCAACAGATTTGAAAAGCATTGCTGGGCTGGGCATGTAGCTCAGTGGTAGAGTTCTTGCTTTGCGTGCACAAGGCCCTGGGTTCAATCCCCAGCACCAAATAAATACATAGAGAAAGAAAGAAAGAAAAAGAAAGAAAGAAAGAAAGAAAGAAAGAAAGAAAGAAAGAAAGAAAGAAAGAGAAATGTACCCATAAAATTAATTTTAAAAAAAGAAAGAAAGAAAGAAAAGCATGGCTGTTCTTCCTTTCTTCTGGCACAGTTACTCTGTTAAATGGCCAAAGGTCGTTTTAGGGAAGGGTAGAACATTGACTTTGGTGGAAATGCCAAAGAGGACCTTGTCTCCCATTCAGCCAAAGAACTCTGGGCCTGGAAATCATTTTAATTCTTTTTTTTTTTTTTTTTT
>NW_004955434.1:10314901-10322268 GCF_000276665.1 Chinchilla lanigera
TTTGCCGCTGAGCTAAATCCCCAGCCCAGTAGTATATTTTCTATTGTCCTAGAGATGAGAATGTGCCCTTGTTCCTTTCAGGGAACATAGTAATGGGTTCTCAGGTAAATCATTCTAAGGTCCTAACTTCCTGATCCGTATGCCCCATTTGCTCAGTATAATAGCAAAACTCTTGGTAACTTCAGCACACTTATTCAAGTTTCAAGGAGCCAACTTGTTGGTGTATGTAGATCAAAACATTGAATCCTGAGTCACGGGACACCATGCCATACTAGGGAATTCTCCCCTAAGCAGATTTATATTCTTACAAGCCAATCTGATATCCTCAAATTTCATTCCTACACATGTTCCTGTTTCCTGCTAGTAATTAATGGCCAGAATCTACCTTTTGTTTCATAGGTAAGCTATTCCTTATCTAAGGAGGGCCTGTGCCTTCCCTCTCAGGCTATACTGAAACCTGATCCAAGTTACTGGCTTGAAAACAATCAGAGAGAGGAGAGGCAGCTTTAAAGAGTACAGTACAAGTACCATCCTGTTAGGCAACTATTGCAGATGAGGTCATTGCACCATCTCTAATCTGCTCCATAATGGGCAGTTGAGAGCAGGTGGATTCCGCTGGCCTAGAAACATTCAGGGAATGTTCAGCTCAGGATTCTCAGCTTTATCTATTCAAATATCTTCATCGGAGGTCTTTATACCTTCTTCTCCATCTGAACCTTGAATTTCATACAGTATATTCACCGAAGCTGCAAATTTAATTTTTTTTTACATCTCTGCTATCCTTCTAGTTAGAATCTGAATTTGATTTTCTTTCTTTCTTCTTTTTTTTTTTTTTTCTTTTTTGAGACAGGGTCTCGCTATGCAGTTCAGGCTGGTCTTGAGCTCACTTTGTAGCCCAGACTGGTCTCACACTCACAACAATCCTCCTGCCTCAGCCTCCTGAGTGCTGGGATTACAGGTGTGCGCCACCACGCCCGGTTCTGAATTTGATTTTCAACCCCTTTTATTCTAGGCCGGGCAGTTACAGAGGCTCCTGTAAGTTGGCAATTAGCTGCCCTGACTCTACAATTTTTTTTATATAAGAGTTACCTTGCCACCAAACACAGCCAACCCATCTTACAAGCCTTGTGATTATTTTTCATAAATTGCTCTCCCAATGTGGGTGTATCTTTTTCATCAATTGTGATCTAAGTGCAAGGGGTTATTCTGGACTCACCACCAGCAATGAAGACCCTTCTGTCTTCAATCATGCAAGCAATGGCAATTCCTTTTGAAGAATTTGCATTTTTTGGCTAATTCTTGAATCTGTTTTCTTACCCTCTATTCCTTAAAAATCAGAGCCTGAGGCAAAGCATTTGTGCTAAGTTTTTATTGGAGAAAGGTTGCAATCCCAGGGAAACAAGAGTGAGGGAAAAGAAGTAGGGTGGAGGAGAGAAGGCATTACTAGGCTAGCTCAGTGTCAGGGAACCTCTTTCAAAAGGCCATATAAGCCACTGTGTCTTCTGGTCACTTGTACATCATCTCTTGGATGAAAAGAAGAACAAGAAATTTCCCTGTTGATTCCTTCATTTCCGATCTTTCTTTAGTCATATTTGCCCCATGTGGCATAATGTCCTTGTCCACCTGGTTACAGATGAATCAAACAGGGCTCTAGATTCTTGCTATAAATGGCCAACAATTTTGAAGTCCAGGAGGTCAAATAGATTAATTAAAGCATGAATCTAGGTCTGGTGCAGTCTTTAGCACAAATGAGGGGAAAATGTAATCTCACCACTACAGCCACTCAAACTTATGAAAACTGTCAAAGAGAAACAAACCTGGACAGTAATGAAAAGAAGCAAAGATATTTTACTGAGCAACTACTGATGTAAAAAAGAAATTCCAGGGTAAACTGAACTCAACTTCAGTGTATGTACAAATGACCAGGTATTTTAAAGGGGAGAATAAATGCTGGGCCTGGTGGTGCATGACTATAATCCCAGCTACTCCATAAGTTGAGGCAGGTGGATCTCAAGTTCAAGGCCAACCTTGGCAATGTCATGAGACCCTGTCTCAAAATAAAAACTAAAAGAGGGCTGGTGATATATGACCTCAGTGCCAAAACCCTGGATTTAATCTGAAGAACTACAAAATTAAATAAAATGAGGGCATCGAGGGAGGAGGATAAACTGGGGCTTGAGCAGAGGTTAGGGAAGTGGAAAATTAAAAAAAAAAAAAATTAGGTAAGGCTGAGCATGGTGGTTCAGGCCTGTAATAGTAACTAGCTGGGAGATTGAGACAGGAGGATCGCAACTTCAAGGCTACTAGTGAGAGGCTACATAGTGAGACCCTGTCTCAAAAACTAACAACAAACAACAGAGACAGACAGACAGACAAGGCCAGGGAGAAGGAAAGGGGAAAGCGTAGACAGGGGGTTGTCATAGTGATTAGGCCATCTGGGTTTGCCAACTGGTACTTATCTAAATTAGGTTCCTATGCTTCCATACAGACTGGAAGATTGGGGCCCAGACTTCAGGTGTTGAATGTAACAAACAGTAAACTCTTGGCAACCTTGAGCTTTCTCCAGGAGGAATGGAGGGAGGAATGGAGGGAGGATTTATGTATCCCAGGATATGACCTTGAGTTGTAGAAACCATGTTAGAGTTTGTTCAAGTCTCTTGACCGTGTGTGTGCATGCGTGTGTGTGTGTGTGTGTGTGTGTGTGTGTGTGTGTGTAGGGAGAGAGAGAGAGAGAGAGAATGCTGGAGAGATGGAGAGAAAGGTAAAGATACAGAGAAACAGAGAGACAGAGAGATGGAGAGGCCAGGGAAGTGGGAGATGATGAAATCCTTTGTGTAGAGAAAAACTGCAGATGTCATAGACCGAGACTGAGACCTACCCAAAAAAAGGGCTTATGGAAACCCAAATTTGCTTAAAGAAACTGTCATGATATCCATGAACTAAGAACAACAGGGTTTGATACTTACTACTATCTGACATCAGTCAATTGTCTAATCTAGAAATCCCATACCACAAATGCAAAAGCAAATCTTATAAACCTAGAGCCATCTGCTATCTTTTGTTTTCTTCATCTTTTATTTCAAGCATTTTTAAATGTCACATTAGATGAAAAGATATGTACAGGAAAATACTGATAAATGTTAATTCCATTGTCCGTTGAACTTCATTAAGAGACCCTATGATCCCAACTCTGTTCCCAGGTGAAAGCGAAATGTCTTATTCAGCGGCACCCCGGACTTTCAGATGGATGTTCTTGTATTCTCTGAAGACAGAGTGTTTAACAGTTCCTGCCTAACTCACCGATGGAAGCAACAGGCATCTTATGATAAGACCTCTCCTATATCAGCTACCTAAAGCCACAAAAATATTCTTCAGATTTGAGCTCTGCTCTGACCATTGGGCATTCTTTTCCTTCTAATGTCCATTGACTCCAACAGGCCAGCCCTGGATCTCTATGCCAGATCAGTTTCCTAGAGCCCTAGGGTGACAAGGACATTTTTAAAAACACTCCCTTTAGAAAGGAAAGGATCTTCCTTCCCAGTTCAATTCCATCCCCTCAACCTTCACAAGACAGCAAGAAAAGCTGGTAAATATATCTTCACTTCTCCACGCAAGGCACTGGGAAGCTACACTGCAATTTAATCAATGTAGAATAAGCCCTTGGTCTCTGGATGGGCAAAGGAGTTAGTAAATGAACTCTAGCTTTCTACTGTCCAAAGGGAAATGGGTATTGGCTATTGTGTGTGTAGAAGGCATTACTTATTATAAATGAGGTTTTAACTTCACTGGCTTATTAGAGATGTAGTTTTTAGAGAGCACATTCCATTTACTTGACTTTAGAATTAAATTCAGTTTGCTGGGCATGGTGGTACAGGCCTGTAATCCCAGCATGTGGAAGGCTGAGGCAGAAGGACTGCTGTAACAGGCCAGCCTGGGCTACATAAGTGAGTTCAAGACCAGTGTGTACTATATAGTGAGACCTTGTCTCAAAAAAATCAAAATGAAATAAAATAAATCAGTTTAATGGCAAAAGGACTTGTGTAAAAACTAACAGAAAGTTTTCACTCTAAAACTGTTCAATGCAATAGTCAGGAATTGGAGTTCCCTCCAAATCACCATTCAACTCTGTGAAAAACCTACCTGGTATGCCTCAGAAGAGCTACCACTACTGCTAAGATGCATTTAGACTTTTTTTTTTTTTTTTGGTACAGGGAATCAAACTCAGGACCTTGCTCTTGCCAGGCAGGTGCTTGTGCTGCTGAGCTATATCCCCGACCATATTTAGACTTTTTAAACAGCCAGATTCAATTTATTTTAAGAAATTTGAACGTTAGATTTTCAAAATCTCTCTCATAAAAAATGTACCAAGAAATTTCTTTTTCTAGGAGTGATTTATCACAATAAGTTGAATAAAAAGGACAAATGATCTGGATTTTTTTTTAAATCACACCCAAATTTTGTTAGAAGTCTATGTATGGACAAATGAGAAGCATAGCACACTACCTTATGTTTATGTTCATATTTTGATCACTTCGCTTGCCTAAGAAATACCCAGTGTGACACTTTTCAGAGTCTTACGACTTAATCCAAATCAAAATCTGTTAGGGTAATATATCAAGAATCTACATTTTTTTCCTAGCCATAGTGGTAATGCCTGTAATCCCAGCACTTGGGAGGCTGAGGCAGGCAGATGGCTGTGAGTTTATGGCCAGCGTGGGCTGCAAAATGGAACCCTGTAAAAAAATCTGGATTTTTAACAAACTCTCAAGTGATTCCCATGAACACTAAAGTTTGAGAACTAGAGAAGGCTTCTCATATATGGATAGAGCAAATCAGTAAAACTTTCCTGGGAGCAAGTTTGATGGAAACTCTGTCAACCAACCCTGAGTTGACTAAGTCATCAGAATAATTTCACACTCTGTCTTTCTGTAAAACATATTGTATCCAGCACCCACTGAACCTCTGATGTGAGTAGGTTACTCTCTGATTTGCTCTAGATATTTTGAACTGTTTACCAAGAATTAGTTGTGTATTTAAAATTTTTTATGCTGATTGTACTTATTTTGTAATTATGTTGTTTCATCAATATTATGTAAAAGAAAAGAAATTCTTCCCGATGAAAATAATCTGAATACTTTTGATAGATTCTAAAGGCAAATCACAGGTATGTACATGTTATCAAAGTGGCAGAAAAAAATTGGGAAAGGGGTAAAAATTTTGAATGAGTGCAGATTTTGCTTCACCTTAAAAAAAAAAAAAAAAAGAGGGAAGAAATCTGGGCACAGTGGCACAAGCCTGTAATCCCAGATACTTGGGAGGCTGAAGCAGGAAGAACACAATTTCAGGGCCAACATGAGCAATTTAGTCTCAATATAAAACATAAAAAGGGCTCTGATATATAGTTGAGTGGTAGCATGCCCCTGCCTCAAAAAAAGAACTAAAAGCCTTCAAGGCCAGTCTGGGCTAATGAGTTCAAGGCCAGTGTAAACTACAGTGAGAACCTGTCCCAAAATCAATCAATCAGACAGTCCATTGTGGTTGTCTTTTTCATTATAAAACTTTTGAAGCAAGAAATTTAATTTAAAAACACGATGTTTTATTTGAAGGGAAAGCTGTCTACAATTATTTTAGAGTAATTTACCCACAACTAAAGATAGTTTATCTACATGTAACAGCTATGTACCCCCAAAAAACTATAAAATTGTCCTCGATTTTACAATAAGTGAAAATATTTAAACTCTCCAACCAAACAGGTATGCAAGGATTTTTACGTTGTTTTGCTGTTGTTCAAGCAGTGAAAGCAAAACAACTTATTAGAATACAAAGCTAAGAGCTGAATGAGCATGTCACCAATGCACAAAGGGGATATTTTATCAGAAACAGTATTTTCCCCCATCCCATTTCCATTAGATATCAGCCAAAAGATATCCTTGGCCGATTAGTTAAAAAACAGTATGTTTGTACACATACACCAGTTACTTTATATACAATAAAGGAATGGAAAAGGAGATAAGAAAGAGTAGAGACAACTCAGTAGTCAGGATGTCATGAAACCAAACTAGAGATTGCTAATTGAGAATATATTCTTGGTTATGTAAGAATAGAGTTCTGGAGTAAAGTAGCAGTTTCCCTTTTTAGTGGACACCTCTTGTCTGCTGCTTTAACACACAAATCGTATGTTCATCCTCCATTCCCTATTGTGCAAATGTATCTGTTTCACTGACTGGCTGCCCGTGAATGTAGAAATTGGTCTGTCTCACTGGCAACCTCTGGAATTGATATCAGGCTTTCGTTAGTTTATTAAGTAGTATGTCCCTCTTGATTTTAAACAGCACCATAGAAGCATCCTGTCCCACCATTTTCAAATTACAGTGATATGACCTTTGTTCTCAAACTTGACTACTTCCTTGGGCTTTTCAACAGCCATGGGGAGTTCCAGAGTTTCCTTAGTGGCTACATCACAAAAAAGGTGCCAGGTCTGTTACAGTTTATATGTAGATAGCCCTGAAGCCCCATATGCTCATAGGCAGGGCTTTTGAAAGGTGATTAAATCAAGGGAAAACTACAACAAAATGCAATATTTGGAGATGGAGCCTGGTTGGAAGGGGCAAGTCACTGGGGGCATGTTAGGGTGTATACATCCTGGTAGGGTGTATCTTCCTCTCTGGATTCTTCCTTTGTTCTTGGCTTCCTGACTATTATGACACAAGGAGAATTTGTACCACTCTGCCCTTCTGCCATGCCATCCTGCTTGGAACCAGTCAAATACAAACTGAAAATATGAGCTGAAGTAACCCTCTCTTCCTTAAATTATGGGTTATGGGTATTGTGCCCCAGTGAAGAGGAATGTGACAAAGATTTTGGTACCAAGAGTGGGACTACTGCTGTGACACTACTTGTGGTTCGGACCATGTTGTTCAGAAGCTTTTGGGACTGGCTTACAAGAGGAATTTGGGGTTTGCAGACATCAGGGAGAAGGAAACCTACAATGCTGTAAATTGAGCTGGATGAGAGATTCTGGTAAGAGCTCAGAAGACCAGAATGCTGATAAAAAGGCAGATGGTAAAAAAACAGGCTTAGAAAATTGCATTTGGGATCAAAGACTCCATTGCCATTTGGACTACAGGACATGTACATTAGGCTCTGGCAGAATATTTGTGTACATTTTTGCTCATGTCCTGAGAATTTGCAGAAGATTGAAATTAAGGATTTTGGATTAATTAATCTGGCAGAGGAAACTTCCAGGCAGCCCAATGTTGAGGCTGTGACATGCGCACTGTTGTGGTCAGGTTTTACAAGGGAATGGATTTAATACAGGATGTAGGAGACCGAGACTGACCTCCATTGTATATTAGTAGCCGTCTTAC